>NC_142433.1:3430000-3735625 GCF_059516105.1 Syngnathus floridae
AAAAAGGCGCCGTAGCCGTGAGCGGCGAAGGGGGCCTTGGCCAGCGAGGACAGGTAGTCCATGTAGTAGAGACCCGGCCCGTCTGCGTCGTCGTAGCCCGCCAGCAACAAGTTGACGTGATATGGCGTCTGAAGAGAGGAGACGATGAAGGCCGGCTCGGCATCCCGCCTTGCTCATGTCGAGGACGCTCGATGTGCATTGAATCTCAGATTCTCTAAGGTATGCTGCTCGTTCCTTACTGACCAAGGGAGCGTCAAAATTTTACCTTGAGGGGATTTTCACGTGATGGAAAATGGACGACATGGAGCAAAAGTGTTTGTTTATTCAGTCACTTGCAGTGTGACATCTGCTGGAAGTCAGCACCCGTCTTGCCTCCTCCATCCCCCCCCCCCCCCCTTTTGCTCGTTCGTCCCCTCCTCTCCTCTCCCGCTGCCTTCACCCCGAGCCCCCGAGTCACGCCAGGGCTCATTAAAAACTTCTAAAGTCGTTTCGCTTGCACCCCCTCTCCATCTTTAGAAATTACATCTTCCACGCTTCCAGCCTCTTCTCTCCCTCCAGTACACTAATTTCTTTCCTCAATTAAAGAAAACAAAACGCAATTCGGAGAGCTCCAAAAACATCTAGGAGCCTAAATGCTTGACAGACAAAGAATGTTTTGGATTCGCGGCAAAACAGAAAAACAATAATATTATGCCGGCTTTGGCAGTGAGGTGATTCACGATCTCCACACCTGCCCTGTCATTTCAATTTGGCTCGCATTTGACCTGCTTATTTCGGTGACTTGTGTTGGCGTGATATTTGCCACGAGGGGGATGATTGTTATATCCCCTGTGGAGCGGGTTTTAGTGTGAGTGTTAATAATGGCCTCGCGCTCACTCACTCGAAAGCAACAAATGTGTGTCGGTGCACAGCAGGTACGGCCGAATGGTGTGTTTGCACGTGCGTTTTTTTTTGTTTTTTTTAACTCCTCTGTGAGCCAGCAAACACCCCAGTGGCATCACCCCCACGTAGCAGACACCTGCCTCACTAGTTACAATGTAACAATAATACAAACCTGGCATGAAAATAACCTTCCCATGTCACCTCAAAGGCACCTTGTTAACCCCGCCACCTGAATTCACACCTCGATTGACAAACAATACACCTGATCAACTCCGCACACTTAATAATTCGCAACCCGACGAGACAAAAGCTCCCTGGTGAGTGACAATGTCCATAAAAACCGGGACGCAAAAACAAAATTAACCATGGCGCAAACATGGCACCGCTGTCGTCCCCCAAGTTTCATCTCTGCCTTCCTTCCTGTGGCCCACTCCTCTCCCCCGGTTTTAGCACCCTGCCCCAGGGCATGTTCCCTTTATTGGCATTTCTCCTCAATCTGTCCTATTAATTGTTCATCTGTGCAGGAGCCGTAGAGCTGTGTGCAATATGGCACCAGTAATTATTTGTGCCGGTGTTAGAAATTTATCACGCACGCATATGGGCCCAGCTGTAGAGCGAGCGGCGCCGCGCAAAGGCTAACAGGTTAGCGTCGCGATGATCGCTGTTAGGGGGATGCCCTAAAATCAATTATGCTATCGCTCCCTGAAGTATCCAACCCTTGAGTTTAATTGCTATTAATCATAAAACATTGAAGATTACGATCATCTACTCCAGGACAAATCTCCAAAAGGCATCAGAAGACGAGATTCGACTTTGGCGTTAAATCCTGCGCCTCATTACCGATGCGGACTTGCCAAAGCCTCCGGTGATTATGTTTGCCGCCATTTTTTTTTCTTCCTTTGTTTCGCTGGCTCTCCCCGCTCCCCGAAGCGGGAGTAAACGCAGTTCTCCAGAGGTTAATAACGCCGGCCCAGTTGTTTTCCTGGACGGCAGGTTGGTAAGCGGCGTGCTACGTAAACCACGTCTGTCCGTTCAGACGCGCTCGGCTGACGAGAGTTAACTACACCTCCCGGTGGTCGGCAGCCACTGGAGTATGACATCTCTTAGTCTATAGAACTCATCTGGAAAGCATCCTGGGGGGGGGCATACGCATTAACAATATAGCACTGATGAATTTAGTAGTTTTTAACCTAGGGCTTTGAATACGCTGGCAATGCGGTGATTATTTTTCGGGAAGGGGGGGGGATTTGACTTGAGGATCGAGGAGTAAAAAAATTGGGATCGCAAACAAATCATTATCTTGATAAAGCGTCTTTTAACTGTGGCTAGATATTAATCTGCTTTGATTTAATCCAATTAATTAAAAGCAATTGTCAAATATCTGGGACAGTTGCCCAGACAGCAACTGAACAAAGGTTCGAACTAGAGGCGGTTTCATATAAATCGATATTTAATGACGTTTTGGTCCGCCGACCGTCTTAAACTGCGAGTTCATTAGTGCACTGCGTGATGCAGATTTTGGCAGAGAATAAAGACGGAAGAGTCCACCAGTTGAGCTATTTGACATTTGTTACTATTTCCAATACTTTGTAAGCATAATTAAAATAAACTTGATTGAGAAATATTGATATTCCGGACTTTACATTCAAAAGAAAACATGGGGGGGGAAAATAAACGGTTAACCCAACACAATTTGCAAATGTCTGGATACTCTGGAGATTGCTGAATGCATGAGGAAACATAGCTGGAGGAAGGTGTGGGATGCTGGTTGGGAGAAAAAAATGCTTTGGATTTGGTTTTTCAGCACTCCTGAGAATGCAGCATTGATAAATCCTGCGCTTACAAAGCCAAAGTCGTAACCATGAGGCGCAAAAATAAAGATTCCCTTGCAGCGGATGACAAGACATGAATAAAAATGTTCTTCTGCTCAACATTTTCCAACCTTGACTGAATACAAATGATCCCGAAGCACTCTTCCATGTGCAAATTTTTGCCGGATTCTTTTTTGGGGTGGATAAAGCCTTGATTCCGTCGAGCAGGTTTGCATTTCTATCTATAAAGTCACTCCCAGACATACTGGAGAATTTCAAACCATGTGTACATTGACTCCTACTGGTTCTCACACTCCATTTTGTACAGTGTGGGTCTACTGAGAGTATGTGTTGTCCCCACTGGGACACCCACAGCCTCCCTTCACGCCCCTCCTCCCCGCTAGCCCGCCCCTATCCCTGGCTCGATGTGTCCCACATTCCCTTCCCGGCTACGCTAATTGTTTTTTTTGTAATTATTTTCACCCTTCTGCTATTGTGAAAGGAAGCAGCTGCACAAATTCGGACAAATGAGTGCGAGCGTCACGACATACGCAAATGATCAGAAAAAATTGTTTTCGCCAAAAAAATAAAAGTAAATTTCAATTATTTGCTATATATTGGCTTATGTGCACAATGTTGAACTTTTACGATTACTAATTAAGTACTGTTGTTATATTTATCGTCATTGAATTTTAAAGTGACAAGTGAAACTTATTTCACATCTATTGTTTTAAACATCAACAGTGAAATAAAAAAAATCTCCATGGATATTTAATATGTGGAATTATCAATTAATCTACTTAAACACCCTGTTTTCAAATCAGGGTTGCATAGGGTGACATTGAGGACCGCTATGCATACTTGCTAAGTCATTATTATTATTATTTTTTAAATTATACATATTATTTAATTATTTTACAGGTTGAGTATAGTTACCCTGCTCCTAAGGTACTCCGCGAGGTTCTTTCTTGTGAAATTTGCTGCGGCTGCTGGGCTGAGCTCATAGCCTGCAAAGACAAAGATTTAAAAAAATAAATTAGACAAAGTATTTCCTTTTAGTAGACTTATAATCCAATTTGAGGTGCTTACCGTTTCTCATTTTGTAGAGCTGCACATTCTTCTGGATATACTCTGCAAACTGCACCGTGTCTCCTGCCTCCCCCACGCACAGCAGCAAGATCTTTTCGCTAAGTTTGAACATCTTGTCATCGTCTGAAACATATGGGGACAATTAACCATCACAAAGTGCATCTTGATTATTTTAATCACTCTTGGAGAGATTTAAAAACGCAATCATTTTTACTTTATTATTAATCTTTCTGTACCGCTTTATCCTCACGAGATAATACAGGAGAATTTGCCTGTATAATGAAGCTATTAAACATATAGAATGCATCTATTACATAAAATGGACACATTTAATATATTTATATAACATACATGTACAAAGCCATGATAACAATTACAAAAACATCTGCGTGAATTTAACCTCGGACGGTTTAAATAGAAATGAATAGGAACACTTTCACAACAAAGAAGCTAAAGTCGTACCCGACACACAAATGTATTTAATTCAAGACGTTCGGAAGTTTAGAATAATACACCAACATAAGCACAATATGTCAGTTTCGATTCGGCTAGTGATGCTAAGCTAACACATTACCACTTACCTTCTTTCAACTTAATTACACTGCTGAGCGCGGCATTATCGGCAGCGACGAGGACATAATCCGGTCCCTGTATACCGATTAGATATTCCATTTTGTATTACGGGAGGTAATTTAATAGATATTAATGTTTATGAAAGACGCGTTCTAGCTTCGCTTGCTCAGATTATTCAGCAAAAGTTACGAGTAGTCGTCGCAGAAGTTATACGTCACCGGAAACCGGAATGACGTCAAAAACACGCGACTCGGGCGGGCATTTTGAGCGGACTTTGTGCATTTGTCGCTGTACACTCGTCAAAAAAGTGCTGTATTCGTTTTTTAAAACCCGATGGGAGATCGAATGAAGGGGCGAACACCCCCGAGTCAAAAAACGATGGATTTGAATAAACTAAACGACTCGACGCAGCGGAGACGATCCCCGCGGCTGACATCTCCCTTGGTAAATACGGAAGAAAACATGGCGCGTGATGGTAATATTCCCGTCAAGCGGTTTATTTCCGTGAGGAAAATCGTGCCAAAGAAATCAATTGCTGCATCCGCGCACGATAAAGAAAACACACCGAGGCGATCAGAAGGAAAACAGCAGAAGGGGCAAAAGATCTCCACTCCTGGTTCCGTTCGGAAGAGCGGGCGGCTCTCCAGTGCAAAGAAGGCCACCGTGCCTTCTGCGACCCTTGCACCATCCACACCGGTCCAGCATCCTCCCCAACAGCTCGAGGAGGATCCACGCGATGCGATGTGGTCGCAGAAAGTACGTCGCTCCTACACCAGGATCAGCGACAAATCCTTCAACGGCCCCGAAGCACGAGAGCATCTTTTCGGCTTCGAGATGCTGCAGACCCCCGAGGTGGGACGAAGCGTGAGTCGAGCTAATTCGGCTCTGGAGGTTTCAAGCATCATGTCTGCCCCAAGTTCATTCATTCTGGACGGTGAGGACTGTGGTCCGGACATCGACATCCCTGGGGTGGCGTTGGTAAAGAAGAAGAAGAACCGCAGGAAGGTCCAGCAGATCGACGCCACGGAGTTGGACGCCCTTTCGGCCAAGATGAACGCTGAGTTCCAGGAGGCTGAACAATTTGAGTTGGTTGTGGAGTAAAATCAACATTGACATACTGGTTAAATGTCACGTTTAAGAGGACAGTCCTTCATTAATCAGTTATAATATTGCCTATTTTCAAATGTTCTAGCATCTCCTTCATGGAAATTCTGCCATAAGTGTGTAATGTACGGTGTAAATGTTAAATAGTATTTTGTTTTTCTCTCTAAATAGTCTAATTCTGCAGAAACTTTCATAAGCACCTGCTGATTATCTTATGATAGTTAACCATTCAAGAAATTTCTTGTTTTTCTGCATCTGTTCTTAAATAAATATTACATTTTTATGTTATTTGCTCTTGTGACATTTATTTATATATATCAAGTAGAGTATTTTACAAAATGCATGCATGGACTTTTAATACTACAGTCGAATTTCCTGGTGGACAAATCACAATCACGCTGTTGCGCAATACGTAC
Organism: Syngnathus floridae; assembly: GCF_059516105.1. Lineage (NCBI taxonomy): Eukaryota > Metazoa > Chordata > Actinopteri > Syngnathiformes > Syngnathidae > Syngnathus > Syngnathus floridae. Next base: position 3,435,876 of record NC_142433.1, read on the forward strand.
AGCCGAGACTTGTTAGACAAATACACCGCGTTCCTTCATGCAGCATTGGTCTCCAGTGATTATGTCAGGCTGAATGAGTGAGCCATCAGTCTCCATTGAACAACCAGTGGGCAGGTAAAACATCGGCTCTCGGGGTTTTTAACAAGCTAAACGGATGTGTGGTTTAATTTGTTCTAACAGGGGGGCGAGTGCTTCACTGTCATATGTCTTTTTATCCAAGCTGCTGTCTGGAGGTATGAGCAAGATGTTTTTTTTTAGTCAACATTATCAGGGGTTGACAGCAGAATGGTAATTTCCATCCACTTCTCCATCAAAAATAGTTTGTGGCTATGTTGTTGCGAAATAATGAGTGTTTGTAGACAGGGAGTAAATCCACAATTTACTCATTCATATACGGAAGCGCTCCGTTTGCATCCTCGGGTGGTGCGCTGGTATCCTTCGTTTGACATTTCAACTTGCGTGTAGCATACGAGACCTTTTTTTTTTTTTTTATATATATATATTTTATGTTTGTCACTGCAAGCTAAAAACAGAGTAAGACAGGAGCTGTCAACTACCAGCACCCAAATGTTGCCTTTTTCTTGGGAGTGTCTGATTTTTTAAAGCAGGGTAGATATTTTACACTCTCAATATAGATGTGTTTTTCCTTCTCCCCCCCCCCCCTCCCTTTCCATTTCACTCACGGCAGTTGTCTCCGGTTCAGCTTGACTGCTTCGTTAGGGCTCATCATTTGCATTCAGATTAATTATCTAATTACTGACAAATGTCCGGCGGCCACCCCACACTCCGGCTCGTCATCTCGCAGTCTGTAATTATTTTAATCATTTACTTTCATCTGGAGCGTGGCTGCCTTACGCCTGTGTTTAGAGGCCATTCTTAATTACCCTGCCAAGACACTCTTTTTAAGGGGGGGAGGGGGGGCAATTGGGTGAGGGATTCTATGTGTGTGTGTGTAAAGATGGACCAACGGGGGACACGATCCAGAGGCTTTTTAAAGCACAGAGGAAGCACTCTCCCCCCCTCCCATACAACCAACTAACTTCCTCCCCCCCACCCGCCCGCCTCCCCCATTGTACTTCCTCTCTCTTTTCCCCCCTTTATCGCAAGCTCACACAGGAATCGCCCGTGGGCTTCAGTGCTCCGACTGCTAATACACGAGAAGCGTGCACCATGTTTGCGGCATTCATAATTTGCACTTATCTGCATGGAAAATCTATATTCATCTCGTTTGTTGTCTTTTCCCAGCATCCCAAGTTTTGTTACCTTTTTGTCCTTCTCCCTGTATTTGTCTCCCCGTCTCCCCCAATGAGGGACGGCAAGCCCCCCCCTCCATCTCTCCCTCCACTGGACCACTCCATAATGATGCTCTCACTCAACCCCTCAAGCCACGCAGCCCTTCTGACTGCTCTTGTTAAGGAAAGCCGGAGTGTGAGGGAAAGAGATACAAAGCGTCGTAATTGGCCCCTTGAATATTTAAGTCACTCGGGATGAAAGTTTTAATGAAAAGATGATTATCTACCAGTTTATCACACACACTGTTTCATATTTCATTTGCCGATGTTCCGTGCGAGACGTGTTGGCAGTTGCGGGAATGAAGAGGAAAAAATGAGAAGAAATGATGCCGAGGTGGAAGATTTTCTATGCGTTGATTGCAACTTCAGCCAAGTCAGGGGTCATCAAAGTAAAAACAAATATCGTACACAAATTTAACACGCTGATTTCAAACCAGGCCAAAGACGACGGGATTAAAAAAAGGACATAGTTTCTCTCCAGCATAAACAGACGGCTGTTTGTTATTCATAATAGCCGAGCCATTAATCCCTTTTTTTCGAGACGATGGTGTGAAAAAGCGGCCTTGTGCGCTTCTGACATGGAACAGTTTTGCCAAATCCCAATGGAGACTTTCCTAAGGGGGGGGGGGATTAAGTGAGGACCCACACATAGCCTTAGGCTACAGTTTGGAATGGTCCGACTGAGATTAGACGCCAAGGTGTGATGCAAACAAGCAATTTTGGGCGCGAAGATGCAGCCCGGGTCAGCGTGGTCTTCTAATACCGATAACAATGCGTTGACCTTATTGTGAATGCATGAGAAGAAAAGATAAGACTCCATGAAAAGCCACATGACATGAGATTATTTCGCGTGGAGCTCCATTTGCATCGTGTGTGTTATTTGATTGATTTTTGGCAAACTTTTAAATTCATGAGGCCGCATTATTAAACAGCTTCGTCTGCCATATCCAAAAAAAAGCCCGCGGGGAAGAAAAGCGTGACAAGCCCGAAAGAGTTTTGCAAAACTCTCCATCGATATCATTTCACGGCACTGAGGTGGGCACGACCTGCATCCCATGTGGTCTTTGTGGACCGAGTGTCACCGCTTACCGCCATTGAGGGGGACCCCCGACTCAGCCGTGGGGGTCTACGTTGAAAAGCAAAAAGAGCAAATGAAAGTGACAATGTGCAAACATTCCCGCCGGCAGCTGCGTAGCATTTTCCGTACCTCCACCCTGCGTGGTCACCAGACCCCCGTGACCCCCCCCCTCGTGCTTGGCACACGCACCTGCCGCTCCCAGCCGTGCTTTCATTTGACAGCCACATAATCTATGGGCGGGTCCGGGGCCCGGCTCCACTCAATGTGCTTTTGAGAAAACCCCTTATGTGTGAAAAAGCTTCTTTTGTCCAACACGGTTTTATAGCACAACATTGAGCATTATGAGGTTTGGGGGATTTTTCACAGGACTCCATAGAAGACGATAATCCTTTCAGAGATAAAACTTTAACCTGCTGTTTTCATATTTATTAGCTGGTTAAAGCAGGCGAGGCAGCTGAGCCGCTGAGTGACAAGTGGGGGGCACTTTTATAAATCACTCCACTGAGTAAATTAATGGAGAGAGTCAAGTGGTTAAGTGACAACAAGGTGACAAAGGTTGGCTCACTTATGTAAGTTAGCTCCGCAAAATGAATGAATGTTTTTCCGGAGCTACTTTCAAATATTTTCTTACTGCTCCCCAACTGTGCAGTATTGCAATCCTCATTTCTGTCAAGCACACTTTGTCCATCCATCCTTCCCCTCATCCAGCTTTTGCCTCAATCGACAACTCTTTTCATCCAGTTCATCATACCCAGGCCTCCGGCCGCAAGTTCCCTGCACCCTCACTCACCCTTCCTCACCCCCTCCTTGCTCCCCCCCCGAGCTCCCCCCCACCCCAACGCAACACCACCTCCTCCACCCCCTTTCTGTCAAAGCTGATTGTTTCCAAGCCAGCAGAGTGCTGCGGGCTAACACACTGTCACACTACATCAGGCAGAGGAAAGAAGGGGCGAGGGAGACTATGATAGCTTCTATATGCATGTCTATGTTCAAAAAGACCCACACACACCAACTTGGCCACAGCAGGAGTGTAATATGATGAATATTGTCCAAAAAGAAGGAAGGCCGATCCAGTTGAAAACACTTTTTTGGGGGGGGGATGCAGGTTTTCTATCTGTATGGTTATATAAAAATAAGATGGCAAGAAGAAGAAATGTTCATGGTCTTGGGATTAAGCCATATTGAAGTGGCAAACTTCACTTGCAATGAGATGAGCCAAGAGTTGCCCAACATTCGCTTTTAGGGTTGGAAAAAAAATAAGAGCACACAAAGACATGATTTGAACCCGCAAACAGAAATGTAGGAGAAGAAAAGTGATGATATTTAGCAAACTCACCATGAGGCATGATAGTTTTTATATTTTAAGTCCAAAAAAATATTTAAAAAATATTCGCATGTTTTTATACTTTTTTTGGTTTTGTTCTTTGTCAAAAATACTCTCTAAATTTTAAAATACAGTACCCGCCATGTTTTATGACTATTTCGATATAGGTGGACAATATTTTCAGGTTGCCTCGTTAACAGCAGTGGATAGGCTCATCCCATTAGGTTTATGATCTAGAGTCGCCCCCTTGTGGTTGTGATTATAATTCAAATAGACGAGACGCATTCATGTCATATAAACATTGATAAAAACTAAGATTAAACAATTGATCGAATTCAAATCGACATTACGATGGAGTATATTAGAAAATGCAATTTTAAAATGTTAAAATAAATCTAATAAACTGCTTCAATTGTGTGGGCTAGGCTAAATTAAATCAAAATCTACCTTTGCACACTTTTTATTTATTTACGTTTATCTACAAACGTTCACTGCTAAGGATCGACAGTCCATGTATTAAAATATGTTTTTTTACATGCAATATATTTATGACAACAACAAAAACAACAAAGATTTCTTATTTAGTCTACAAAATGAATTGCAAAACACAGACATTAGTTTCTTGTAATCAGTTAGCCCACCTTGAAATTGCATTTAGTGTTTTATAAATCCTTATCAAAAGCAACGTTTGTCCCATTTTTGAGCTACTTTCATGCAGATTGCAGACAAACCATTGCAACTGCTGTAAACATGTTATCCCTCGCTTTTCATGTCTTGCAACAAGAAAAAAAACGGCGGATCAATATGGAAATTCGTTCTACTCACTGCAATCATTGCCCCACAAAGACGCGATAAGAGAAGAAGGGATTTTCTTTTAGCTTGCCCTGAGGCTTTGGCCTTTTTCCTGCTACCTGACGTCTGTTCACCAGGGGGCGTGGCTTCTTTCAAGGGGGCGGGGTTACAGACTGACATGATCCCCCCCTAAGGGTGTTTTGCATGGGTGAGGGCCTCCTCAAACTTGCACACAATTAAAGGGTGGCAAAGATGCTGGTATCTCTTTGAACACACACACAGACACACACACATAGAGGTGAGATGATCTCAGCGCCGGAGGGCGACAGCCTCACACGGCAATCACACTTTCTGCAGAACACACGTTGGCCGAGCCCGTGTGATGGGCCCATACAAAACGACTTTTATTCAACAGACAAAGAGGCGATTGTTGGCTAAAAGGACATTTAGCCCCAAGGGTGGATTACAATGCGCGTAGCAGAACATCGATAAACATGCCGATTAGGAAGAAAATGAACGCTGTGTGCTAAATTTACTCTGCTTCAGAGCAATGGAAATATAATGGCAAAGAAAATATTTAATTTGCGATACTACTAAGAATTTAAAAACACAGAAAGCTATTTTGATATTGTATTTAATGACATTTTTAAGATAATTACACACAAGTTATTCTTATTTTTGGACAATCACATTGACTTACAACATAAAGAATGTTTTTTACGACTTTGCTTTGGTAGATAAAAACACAAAATGGATAAACTCTAGATTGTCTTAATCTCTAGGTAAAAAAAACAAGGTCAACTATTATTTTCAAAGTGCAAGTAGAAGGAAATACATATTTGTGCTAATTAATTATACTTTTATTTTGATAGAGGAATTTCCCCTTTAGTCCAAGTGATAAGTGCAGTTTTTGCACACGAACAAAACTGCTTTCCTAATCCAGTTGTTGCTTGCTAATAATTTTCTTGCATTTTTTTTTTAATCTCAGAAATAAATATATTTTTTATTTATGCTCCTATGATTGTCCCACGGCTGCAGGCGGCGCGGCGTTGACCACAGCGGCACCCATACGGAGAAGTTCTTTCCTGTGTGTGAGGATGATGTCAAAGCTGGACTGCAGGCGGTTCTGCTGCTCCTCAATGCGGCCTTGGAGAGTGCGAAGCCAGCGGATGAGAGCCAGACGGCGGTACATGGTCAGCTGGACCTGGTGCTTCTCCATCTCCTGGGCCTTGAACCTCTCACGGTCCCGCAGCGTCCACACGGCGTCCATCATTTCAGGAAGCTCGCCGTCAGAATCCGACGACTGGTCGTGTTTCTCCTCCGCTCCTTCCTCCAGGAGGTTTCCGAGGTGACTGCCCGACATGGAGCTGGGGTTTAAGCTTCTCCGTTTTCCTGATGGTTCTCTACAGTTGCTTCTGGTGGGCTCAAAATCGTGCTGGGTTGGTTTTTGTTCCCCAAACGACATACGCTCCAAACCTCCTGAAGATAACCAGTTGCTTCCTTTCTCTAATCGAACGGACGACATGCTCCCACCAGAATCCGACTCCGAGCCGCTGTCCCCCCACTCGTCGTCATTTTCAAGCTTCATCAACTCCTCCATATCATCCCTGCCTCGGTTGCTACTTTTTCTTCTCTGGAGCTCCATCTTCTCCCTATGCTTAGCCATCACCTCTCCCTCCTCTTCCACCATCCTCCTTTCCTCAGCTCCATCAGGAGGAACTCGCCCATGGCTCTCATCACCATATTCGATTTCGGGAAGCGGCTCCAGCGTGCTCCAGCTTGGCATGCGGGAGCGAGGTGACAAGAGCCCGGAGCTGCTGTAGGAAGATGAACTTCTCAAATCAGGACTCAGAGGACCCAGTTTACTCGGGCGTGGAGGGTTTTGGTTTTCATCTCCTCTTCCTCTTCCATTGCTTGTCACAAAATTATAATTGCCATCTTGATCAAACTTCTTGCTCGACAAAGATGACGAGGAGCGAGGATTATTGGTGTTTTGACCTTTGTAGGCCTGTGGTTGATATTGATGAAGCATTTCTGGTCTGGATTGATTCTCACTGTAAGGAGACAGAATAAAAAAAAATGAAATGTGCCGTCTCACCTCTAAATCACCCTTTTGCAGGTCACCCCAAAATACTTCCAATGTTTTTATAATAACTACAGGCGACGATTCTGCTCTCCAATTCTATTAGCATCATATACGTGTCGCCCCGGAATGGAAATTTCTCTAATCCTGACTCGAGGCTGCTGTCAATCCCCCCCCTCACCATGAAGCCCCTCTCCCCCCCTCCCTCCGCGTGCATGCGCGGTGCTGAAGGACAGCTCATCATCCGCGCAGCCCAGAAAACAACAAAATAATAAGAAAAATACCCAAATAGAGTCGATGCAGGATGGACGTCTCGGTTCTTTAACGCTTCCATGGATTTGGCTAGATGATTATAGAAAGCAGAAAAACGACGACTAATGGCGCCCATGGGCTTCATATCGGATTATCAAAAAAAAAATCACCACCAACAAGGAATAAAAAATAAAATAAAATGGTGAAATAAGCGAAAATGCGTCTCTTTCTTGCGCGTTATGTAACACTCACCCCATCTCAGTGCTCTCTCCTCTCTTTCCCTTCCTTGATAAAAAAAAATCAACACAGCAGCCTCCCTTTCCTCTTCCTATTTGTTGCTCGCTTAAGTCACTTGACTGACATTTCAGCCTCATTTGCATGCGCTTGTGGTTGATTTCTTACCTTATGTGCGGGTTAGCTGCTCGATGGAGAGAGGCTGGACCGACGTTGCGCCTTTCCCAACGTTTTCCCCCTCCTCCGACGCGGTGTTGTTGATCCTCCTCTTCCCTCATCCCCCCTCCCTTCCCTCTTGCCATCCCCTGACTCGTATGGGAAAAAAATAATAATAAAAACGCGGACGTCTGGGCTGGGTGGACAGGAAACGAAAGAATAAGAGGAAAGTGATAAAGCAATTTTTTTTTATGTAGTGATCCCTCGCTACTTCGCGTTTCGTTTATCGCGGCTTCACGACATCGCGGATTTTTTTTCCAAATTAAAAAAAACATTTAAAAGTCAAAATAAAATTTCTAGATTGAGGACACATGTGTCTAACCTTTAGGACAATGTAGTATTGCTCGTTTATATTCCTTTAGAAGTCCATTTTTGCGTGTTAGCACGATCACGAATTAGCATCTTTCCGCTAACTCGTTAGCCTGCCCAGTACTTCGCGGATTACACTTATCGTGGGTGGTTTTCGGAACCAATTATCCGTGATAAACGAGGGATTACTGTATTGTTTTGCTGTGGTGCATATTGCCTATAATAGTTATGGATGGTCTCCATCTTTAAAAAAAACAACAAAAAAAAAACAGAACAAAATGTTGCACAATGTTTTTTTTGCGTGAAATAAAAAAACTAAAAAAGAATTACTTGACTTTGACTTGGAGCTTCATGCAAAATCATGGAGATCATGAGTAAGGATGAAGAGCAGCCCCTCGAAGTACACACAGGAACCTTCATGGTGGCCACTCCAGACAGTCTGTGGACCTCAACCCTAACTAGAAAAAATATTTTCATCACTGTATCACTTGTTCATAATAGCCGCATGACAAGTTATACAATCAAGAGCTGGCTCAAGTTCATTTCCCCCCCCAGGAAATGTAAAATCATCCCGAAAAAAGCACAGAGTGATCCTCGAGTTAAGCCATCATTTGGTCTGATGATTCAAAGTTATGCAAACAGTTTAGGCTAAAATTAGAAAAAAATTTTTACCACAGGGTTCAAACGTACTCGCACTCTGTACTAAACAAGTCTATGTTGTTTTTTAAAAAAAAAATGATAAAAAGAGAACTACTGATTGAAAAAGTACAAAACTGTGCTTAGCTTCAAAAATATTTTTTTAAAAACTGGCAATTACACAATACCCAACTATAATTATCAATCTTACGGGCCCAATAGTGAGTAGCAATTTTTTTTCCCGGGATTATTGTATGTGTGTGATATCGAGAGGCTACATCAGACAGACTTAACAAGTGTCTCTCTCCCCTCCGCTGCCGTCCCCCTGACACATCGTCGCTGGCGGCGGAAAATCTCATCCCCCACTTGCTCGAACACACACACACAGTTCCATCCCCTCTTACTTCCCCTTCAACAACATCCACATTGAAATCCACCAGCTCCAGGCACCCTCCCCGCCCCTTCACCAGTAGCCTAAGCCCATAAAAAATACATCAAACGCAAGCCACGTGCCCGAGGCCTCGTCACACGCAAAATCATCACTCTCTTTATCTCACTCTTTTAAAAGAAGTTAGAAAACATTGCCGAATTGAGGCCCGTTACCGTAATGTCACAAATAAAAAGAGCATGACTTACCTTGTGCGTAAAAAGACCTTGTTTCTGACTACTCCCACAGCCCGAAGCTTCGTGACCCACTTCCCTCCACATCTGCTCCAGCGGCGATCTCGGGCCGTGACAGCGGCCGAGGGCGGCCGGCACCCATGGGCCACGCTGTCAGATCGCCAGTGTGCAGAAGAGATGCGCAAAAAAAAAGAAAAGCAAGCCAGCACTGCTCCAAAATGAGCCAAATTAGCCTAGACGTGCTAAAGTGAAATCCAGCATGGCTTGTTTTGCACTATAATTACACTTTTATCTTTGGATGCTGCATGGCACACAGCAAAAAGACCCTTGGGTGCAACGGCTTTTGTTTCTCTCCAATTATTCCACCCTCTGCCCTCTTTTATCCTCATAATCAGAGTAGAAGCCGATCCGTGTCCTCTAGATATTTAGAAACTCGGAACATCCATGCGTGCCAAAACGTGTAACCTTCCTGGCTCTTGTGTTGGGAGTTCAGGTTTTTTTTTTTTTCATGACCTTTGACCTCAATGCTCAGCCTCCACAGGGAGAGGCTTTGAAAATCCATATTGGAAGGCATGAAAATAATGAATATAAATCTATTAGATTGGCTTTCTTGACCCCATAAATAATAAATCTGTACTATTGCAATATTCTGGAAAAACATTCAATATGGCAAACGTCTAAAAGTAAGCACTTTATTTAGAATTAGCTCTAAATGATATGTAATGTGGCCCTCCTGCATGGCAACGTAACCCCAGGACGCTTTTCTCCTAATCGGCATAGCAACTAATGAGGTGGAGAGACTTAAGGGGCCTGTTATAATGTGTGTCTAATATTAGCCACATTAGCCTTGCAAACTTCAATTAAGGCTGCGAAGAAAATCAGCCGTCAAGAAGATTCCATAATATTGTAAATGCGATGCTGAAAAACAGACAATAATTGCAGACATTTATTAAAATATAATTTGATTTACATGTAAAATACAAAAAAACCCTTTAAAAAAATTCATCCCTATATACACAGTAAAACATTGCGCTTGAACATGTTTAAAAAAAATAATTAGTTGGCTATGAGCTGAACAAAATAGAAACATGAGTTGTACTCACTCATATTGCAGCTTCAGAAGTTACCTCAAACATTGTTAATACTGATCAGCCTACGTTTCCATATCAGTGGTCCAAGAAGCTAAAAATGCTTCTCTGGGGTGTTTTTGCATTTCCGGCGGACGCGTCCTGCCTGCAGACCCTCTTGGCTGCTGGGTTGACCGCTCCTGTGTTCCCCCTCCTCTTTGTCATCTGTCAATCAAAACTCAAGCCTTCAATTTGGTGGAAGTCTAATTTACCAGAATATGAGCTTTTGGCGCCATCTACTGGCGAAATATTAGATTGCTTGAGTTCACCTCAAACTATTCTCTTCATTTTTGTTCATTGTACAGCCCTTTGCAATTTTTATATTATAATTTCTAACTCAATCATATAATTCATCCACTCACATGATTCTGAGACTCTTCTCCATCCTTCTCTGGAGACAACGTCTGAAAGAGGAACCCCCGGCTGTTTCTGGGTGCCAGTGGGTTTCCTTCGGATATGGACGCTAATTTTTGAAGGACAGACTGAGGTTGACTCAGCAGGGAACCTCTTTTAGCCTTCACACACATAATACACTTTTATTATCTGACAGCAAACAAAAAAAAAACACATCAACATACCTGTGAGGGTCGCAGGAACGGATTGAGAGTTGTTGAGGTCTTCTGTGGTGGTGGTGCAACAGGAAGTTCTGCTTGTGAATTGGGAGATATTAGAAACACATGTTTTAACTTCTAATTTGGGTTTGTAAGTCAAGTTTGGTAAGAAAAACAAACAAACCGCACCTTTCTTCTGCAAAGTTTTAGCCGTCACCTTCTTTGCCAACTTCATGAACTGACTATCTTCTTCTCCAATGTCCTCATCCAAATCGGTCACTTTCTTGTCTTTCTGTTGGGACTGAAGGAATGCAAAGAAATGTAAAAAAAAAATTTTTTCTCACGCATTTTGATTTGTGTACAAATTTCGACAGGTATTTTGGCCCACCTGTTCTCGGAGCCACTGTTCCCTCTCCAGTCTCTCTTTCCTCCTCTGGATTTCAATCTGATCGACATCATCATCACCCTCATGCTCCTCCTCACCCTCAGCTTCAGTCCCGTCTGCGTTGAAGTCATCATCTGCAACAGGGGACCATTTTTTTGCCAATTCTGGATTCGGTTTGTTGTGGAAAAAAAAAATAACTCTCTTGTAACAAACCTATATTTTTCCAACGGAAGCGGCGAGCTCTTCCAGGGCCATCAGAATGCAAATCGCCATCGGCGAGGTAGCGTTCCTGGTACAGCCTCAAGCGGCGCTTGTCATCATCCATGACTTGCTTCCTGCAAGAACGTTAATATCAACAATTTCAGTACTGGCCAACTCGTTTAAAAAAAATAATAAAAAGAATTCACTCACATGTGGATCTTGTTGACCTGGTCATGCAGCTCTTCATCAGACGGAAGCTCCTCCAGAAGCTCCTCTTCCTCATATTCGCTCTCTCCATCATCATCTTCATCGCCGCTCCCCTCGTCGCTGCCCGACAGTTCGGCTTCGGAGTCCACGTAGTCGGTCAGGCGCCTGGCAAAGCAGAGGGCGGAGGTCAAAACGTTTTCAACCCGCAGCTACGCTCATCTGGAATCTTCACTTACATTTTTTTCTTCTTTTTCTTCCGACTGGGGTTGGGTGCAAAAACTCCATTCAACTCCTCCTCTTCTACCTCATTATTCTCTTCATCTGTTTCCTCATCCCCTTCTTCGTCTTCCTACAAGACAAATCCAGATTAAATCTCAAACAATCGTTCATTCTAGCTCTTTTTTTATTGGATAAAGTTCCTCTGTTCCATACCACGTCTGACAGTAGCCGAAAGTCACAGTCCTCCTCTTCCTCCTCCTCCTCTTCCTCATTCTGCGGCATCTTCTTACTGCTTGAAAGAAGTCAACGTGAGAATCCCATAATTTCCTAGCGTCATCTTTATTCTCAACAGATTCAATTTTTGACATTACCTGTCTTGTGCTGGTGAACCCATGAAGGAAGAACCTAAAGGTGCCACAAAAAATTAGAAACCAATTAGTAATCGGTGCAACATACGATGTTACAAGGTTGAAAAAAGTATTCAACCTGAGCTCGGAAATTTGCCAGAACAAAGCCCGATTAATCGATCCATGCTGTTTTCCAAATCTTCATCCTGTTCTCGCTGCTCGCTCTTATCAGTTTGGGCCTCCTCCCCAGCCTGCGTTGTCGGAAATGCTCCCGAGCATAGTCCGAGAAGTTCTTCACCGGCGACCGCCGCCTCTTCGCCGCCCGGCGCCGTCCCGAACCCCCCGGAGCACATTCCTAAAAGCTCCCCCATGTTGGCGTCCATTGCGTTTTCGTCCATGCTGTCCAGGATTAATTTTCTCTTGTGGGAGCGGACGGCACCGGGTCGCGGACCCACGTTGAGGAAGCCGTCGGCGTCGAGTAACTGGGAGTGGGTGTCGTCCTCTAGAGAGAAGCGACCTTCAGAATCTCCGCCGGGTCTGGCGACTTCGTCGGTGGGCTCAGAGTCCACCGGTGAGGGAGGGGCGTACAAATCTTGGGAGTCCTCAACCGGGAGGCACAGCGAAGGCTCCGACAGTTTCCCGGAGCTCTGTCAGAAAGACAAGAAACAAAGTCAGAGGATGGGAAGAACTTTTTTTTTTCCATCTCACCTTGGAAGCAGAGCTGAGGATGCTGGGCCGGAAAAGACACGGAGAAGGTGAACGGAAGACGGAGCTGGAGTTGGAGTTGTTGGCGCCTCTCCCGATGCGCTGATGGTTGACCGGCTGGTAGGACGTGATCATGGATCCGGCCAGCTCAAAGCTGCTGTTGTGGCTGATGTCCTTCATCAGAGACAGCGAGTCGTCCTCTTCTAGAGAAGACAATGGACACTTGGATTTAAAAAAAAAAAAAAGTCGCATTAGTAATCCATTTTGAAATCGAATAAGCTTACCGAGTTTACTAGCGCCGTATTGTCCAACACCAGATCGTCTTCCACCATCACTTAAAAAAAAATTGTAACACATCCCAGTTTTTTTTTTTTTAAAACTTTGCCAGGTGAATTATAAATACAAAACCAACTTACCCGGTACGAGAACTGGAGTTGCCAGGGAACAGTATGAGTGTTCCATCAGTGTTAATTATGTCTGGGGTGACTGGCGGGCAATTCAATGCCACGCTGCCATCTTCCTCCTCCTCCTCCTCTTCGCCATCTTCACCTCCCAATAAGTCATCCAAACCCTGTGATCCATCCAACTAAAAGTAAGCACATTGTCGTCAAGGTAACAAGGGAAAACCGCCCACCTCTTCATCTTCATCAGTCATTTCTGCCTCCTCCTCTTCCTCTCCGCACTCTTCATTATCCAGGCGATTCAGCTCGGCCTTGCGTACTCGCTCTTCTTGTCTCCGTTGCGCCATGGCGAGCTGCAGTCGCTGCTTCAGGGTCAACAGTTTCTCCCCTGTGACAATTTGAGGATTTGTCAAAAGGCTCCGACAGAAAATAAACTGGTTTGGTTTCATACCAGGTTTGGTCGGAGCCGGCTCCTCTTGTCCTTCTTTAACGGTGACCGTGACGGACTCGGCGAGCAACTCCTCCTTGCCGGACGGGGTTGTGTCTTTACGGACGATGTTGAGCTGCAGCGTGTGCTCTCCTTGCGGCCGGACCGGCGCGTGGATGTGACGGAGGTACCGCTTCTTCAGAGCCTCCACGCCTGATTGAAGAAATAGCAATGTAAGAAAAGATGGCGGCGGATTAGGTAGTTTTTAAAAAATCATGACTGACCTGGCTTTTGTGGTGCTGGTTCAAGGAGAACAAAAGCTCCTTCATTGGCACGCAGTTTAGCAACAGGCGGCGGGTCCAGTCCAAGCTCTTTTAGTCGGGCTAGTTTGTCCATTTTGGGCTTGGTGGGCTCGACTGCAGCTGCTTGCTGGACATCAACCGGAGCTTCAGTCAGGTTCCTAACAACCTCCTCTTCAGAGATAGGTTTCACTGAAGAATCGGTTGTAATCATCTCCTGCAAACTCTCAGAGAGATAAAGCATCGGAGCCGATTCCTGGTCAGGTTCTAAGCTCTCGGGAGCCGTCTCTTGTGGTTGACTCGGGCTTTCTTCCTCCTGCGGCGAAGATTTAGCAGCAGGTTCTGGTAATGTTTTGAGCTGAGAGAACATCTCAGAATCCTGTTCTTCACTGGCGTTATTGGCTGGAGGTGGTGGTGGTGCTGGTTTCTCCAACAATACTGCAGAATACCGTCTAGACCTAAAAGATTCAATTGTATTTAGTTCCAATAAAAATGCTAACCATCAACAATAAACTAATGTGACATGCAGAACAAGTTTCGCATTTACTTCAGCAGAGCCATGGCAGGACCCTCAGGCCTGGCTCTCTTCTTAAAAAATTGGCTAATGGTCTTTGGCTCCGGGATGTGGTATGGAAGGCCGAGTTCTGACTCTACGTTAGAGAAACATGCCAAGGATTGAAGCCTCATGATGATTCATGACAAATACCTTGAGTGTGTGTGTATAAACTGACCTCTGATCAGCCTCTGAGACTCACTGTGGAGCTGCTTCATTGCCTCTTTACTTGCACGTGCAGCTTTTCTCTCCTAAGAATGCACAAAACTGTAAATCAAACTCACATTTTGGGTTAATTTTCATTTCTGAGTGATTAGCATTGCTTACTACACGCTGGGGCTTTTGCAATTCATCTCCTTCCTCTTCTTCATCCAGGAATGGTTCCTATAGTAATATTAAAAAATAATCACACAAAGACCTTTTTTTACAGTAATGATTGACGCAATGTACCTTGTGCTTTTTCATTTTTTCTTTGACAGCTGCTCGGATCGAATCGAGTGACTCTTCCTCGTCCGACTCATCGTTGATACCGGTGTCGAAGAGATCCGTGTTGCTCAACAAGCAGCCGCTGTCATTTAGCATGCCGAGGAACGGTGCACCCTGGACACAAAGAAGTTTGTCATTATCGGTGTGACGCAAAAACTGAAGCAGTCTTTCCTCTCATTGTAACATTTTTGCAAGCAGGATTGTGCAAAAGAAACCAAAAGGGTGCGTCGTAAATCACTCACTTCATTTAAGTCAGAGAATCTCTCTTTCTTTTTCAATTTTTCTACATTTTTACTATGTTTCTCCTTTTTGTCACGGTGCCTTTGACTCCTCTCCCTCTTTTTGGAATCTTTTGTAGTTTTGCCGCCCTTCTTCGTGTGCTGCTGCTCATCCTCTTCTTGCTCAGATTCGCTGTCTCCAACAGCAGAAATCCTCCTTCTGGTCTTTTTAACCTTTTGTTCCTCATCTGTTTCCACCTCCTCCTCACTCAGAGCTATTACTAACGCTTCCACCTCAGGCACCCCTTCCTCTTCGCTGTCGCTGTCTCTGATGGCATTACAGCGAGGCTTTCGACGAACTTGAATGTCTTCTTCCTCGTCAGAGTCTGGAAAAAAAGGGGCTCAGTCACAAAATGACTCATTCAATCTCGATTGTCTTGCAACTTCACCTGGACGCTCCTCTCTATTGTTTGGCAAGATCTCCTCAGTTGGAGAGCCCATTCCACTGTCTGAATCGCTTTCTGTTTCTGTAGGGGTCACGGCTGAGAAACCTTCAGCCTGGGTAGAAACACATTTAACAATATTTAGAAAATACGTGGCTACAGCTTTAACTATGCATGCTCTTTGAGGACATGAGCAAGTGGCGCCTTGGAGAAAAGCAAACAATGAGGACATAGCTGAAGATGGCCTTGCAACAAAGAAAAATATTCAGAACATTAAATAAACGCGGAATTCAATCACGATCGCTGTGTAACATTGTTAAACCGAAGCTAATGAAAGAAGATGCAATTTAGCTAGCTATGACCAACTGACTTAGCTCGCTAACTAGCACAAGCTAACAATAGTACATAAATGTTGATCGCACATAGGAGTGAATATTTTTGAGTTTATTACACAATTAGCAGAAATGTTGTCTCGTAAAAAGTATTTACTAACCAGTTGTTGAGAAAGGACTAAGGTCATCTCGTTGTCCGCTTGCTACTAGCTTGTAAACAAAGAAATCAACAGTGAGGAAATAAAAGTCTCGTCAACTTGTGGCAACGCATCCGAAAAGTTAATGCCTTAACGATAAGGGTTAATTCGGTCATTTAAAGTGGAATAAGATCGCGTTTAGGTCGATCGCCTTTCGTCCTCCCGCCTGTTCTCAAGGCACCGAATTTTATCTTTCGCGCGCCGTGACAGCTGGACCACAGTTTGTGTCGCAGAGCTGTCAATCGGTGACGTTATGCTTTTCTATTGGTTCTTCAGAAACATTTGTCCCGCCTATATTTGAATAATTTAAACGTGCGTGATTTATGTCTCTGGACTTTTTCAGCGGGCGGGATTGAGGAGTGGAAAAGTGTTCTTTATTCGGGTTTATTATTAAAAATCAATATTAAAATTATACTATTGATTTATAAATCCCTGAATGTGTTGAAGCCTGAGCAGATTAGATAAATACTCAGCTCAAAACAACCTGTTATGCTGCACACAAATGGAATAAAATGGTAACAGAATTAGTTAGCCCAAGTGTATATTGTTTTAAATTTAGGTTAAAAATATGCTTATCAAAATCCTTTTCTTGTAGTGTATGCTCTTTAAGTAATATTAGTAATAAAATACCTTTTGTTTCTCTACTTTAATGTCTTGAATTCTTTTGTGCTAATTAGTTTCCTTTAAACGTGTACTATGCCTTTAAATGTTGCCATTAAATATTGTTTTGTAACTTTGTATGAAAGGTTAATATAAATAAAGTGGTGTCAAGATATTCGCTTTATGTTGTGGCTTATGAATCAAAATCGTTCTCTAAAATAATGAATCAATGGATTGGTGTTATCGATGAGCGCTTGATGAACTCGCGCGCGCATGCGCATCTCCCAACCGATTGCCTCCCACTCACGCATGCGCTGTTACAAATCCCCAGCGCCAGAAGCGGCAGTATCAGTAGTTCGGGTCAGCCAGCCCAGTCAACAGCACTCCTCGCTGTCTTTTATTCCCTTTTTCTTAAATTAGCCACTTTAAGCTTCGCGATACCGCCCCCAATTTCAGCGTCGGTACGGAGCCGCCAGGCCGGGACAGAGTCGGAGAGAGAGGCCTCGGCAATGGAAGCGCTCGGACCCGGTAAGAAATAAGACAAATACGAGGCTATGGTGAAGCGGGGAGAGCCGCGTTGCAACTCGTGTGCGCAGGTGGGCAGCTTCACTGGGGGCCGCGGCTGCAACGAGGCCTCGAAGCACCGACGGAAAACAAACGCAGATCCACCCCATGTGTTTCTCAGCGTGACATTATTCACGTCGGGTGAATTTTTGGACTCGAACGTCGAATGTGTGTGCAGTGTGTGTGTTGTGCGGACGTGCCCGTGTGCTTTTATTTATGTGAGGCACGCACGGCTCGTCGTGTCGGAGCTGGTATTGTGTGTGGGGATTTAACTAGGACCTTCCTTCCTCCCTCCCTTCCGCGTCGTAGTGTGTTTACACGACACGTTTCTTCAAATCGATCAAAAGCACGATGTTTTTAAACCCTGACAACAGGCCATCATATCGATTTCCAAGCAAATCATGCCCCCTTAGAATTAGCCCCGTTTTATTTTGGAACCATCGGGACAGCGTGCTTTTCTTCGCTCGAGATCTGGTTAAAAAAGGGGAACGTACAACCAGTAAACGATCGGCCGTGTTATTGCGTCGGGCTTCTCTGCCATGCGCATGTGAGGAGGACACAGCGGGGATGGACGGACCGACGGACGGCGCTTTCCACCATCGCACGACTGCAGGCATGCTCCAAATTTCTCATCTGCTAGATGATAACAAAGCCACTTCCCGACTGTGCAGTTGCTTCAAGGAAGCGTGCACCTTTAACGCAAGGCGATAACAATTGCGAGCCGCTAATGTTTTCTTTCCTCCTTGCACAAATACAACACATCCTTCCTCTCGTTTGCTTTGTTGAAAAGCATAGCGAGGTTTTCTAAATTTGATCATAAAAGCAAGTAAAGGGAGGGCTGGCGTTACACTAATGCAGTGGAAATTGTACATTTGTTAGCAAGTGCTGGTTATGTGGAATGAAAATGAATTCGTCTCCACAGGTGTGGAGTGTCCACACTATGGAAGCTTTATTGTAGATTTGACTATTATGCAGATTTTGGACTCCATTTTAATCAAATTGTTGCAAACTTGCAGAATGCAATCGAAGCGGACGATCAATTTGCACAAATGAGCACGGCACATCTACTGGAACGGAAGAACTGCTCTGTATTGCTTTTTATCAAACCACAAAGACGTGGTGTGATTTTCAAGATTGCTACAATGGGAGAAGAGAATAAAGCAGCATACCTGTAAATATTTTCCTAAGACGTGCAAGCAAAGAAAACCCCCTCCAAAAAATGTAATCCCTGCAGTTGCTTAACCAGGTATTTGCAGGTGTGGGCGTCCGTGCACAGACCGCTTAGTTCTGGTCAGACTCTGAGTCATCACCGGAACCGACCATCATCCACATGCTGGGTACAGACCCAGCTGTCCGTCTGCATGATCACGCTGTGGTTACCAAGGATACATAAAAATCAGCAAATTTAAACGGGTGAACAAAATCAAGTGTTTTCCCAAACTGTACTGTTTGAGCTTTTGCAAGTAGCAGGAGGTTGGTGTTTTTTTATTTTTTTTTTTTAATTAAATTAAAAAAACCCTGTTTCATTCTAAGTGTTACAACAAGACACTGGAAATAAATGCGGCATGCATTGTCAAGGGTGAGTCACATGCTGACAGTCTTACAATGCTAACAATAGCAAAGCAGCAATCAAACTACTGCTACGAGGCTGGAAGAGTGTTTACTTGTCGGGAGGGGGGGGTCGTTTGGGGGGCCCCACTCTTGATAGGGGCAAATCCGGTGAAGCATTGGGGTCCCCGATTGTCTGTGCTCTCGCGCCTCACTTGTTAACTGGAGCGTGTGGCCGGAGTTCACCAGGACCCCCCCCTTTTAGTCCTTTAGCTGTCAGTTGACAAAAGCATTAAGAACCCCCTCCCCCCCCGATGCTCCTTCAATACCCCCAAAGTTGATGACGCTGAATGTCTCATGGATGTCCAATGAATTCATAGGAAGATAAACATGGTGATGAAATGTTGACCGATTTGCGCCTCGTAGCAAATGTAACGGTAATCCCAAACTCGGAAGATCACCCCTCCCATATGGCGTCGCTACTGTCTGGACGAGGGAAGCTTTGTTTGGGTCGGATGCCCTCGTATGTCTGGGTGGAGCCGGGGTGGGCCAGATGATAATTGGAGGTCATTGTTTCGCTGGCCCCTCTTGGACTCTCAGTCAGGGGGGGCGGAGTTCTGGATCAATCATCTGTTGTGGAATGATTTGGCAATCTGGGTCATGATGATTTCTTCCTTTCTCCAGGCCCGCCTGCTCCTACCTCTCTGTTCCAGCCTCCGCGGCGTCCCGGCCTTGGCACGGTGGGGAAACCCATCCGTCTCCTGGCCAACCACTTCCAAGTGCAGATTCCCAAGATTGATGTCTATCATTATGATATTGACATCAAGCCTGAGAAACGGCCACGGAGGGTCAACAGGTAGATTGCATTTTAATTTTGGGGAATTTTATTTTTTTAACCATTTTCTCGCTTTCCAGGGAGGTGGTGGACACCATGGTGCGGCACTTCAAAATGCAAATTTTTGGAGATCGACAACCTGGCTATGATGGGAAGAGGAACATGTACACAGCGCACCCACTGCCGATAGGAAGGGACAGGGTTAGTATTCCACTCGACTCTCCATCCATTTCCTGAAGGCACACAATCTCATTTTCTCCATCAGGTGGATTTGGAGGTGACCCTACCTGGCGAAGGCAAAGATCAAACCTTCAAGGTTTCCTTGCAGTGGGTGTCTGTGGTCAGCCTTCAGATGCTCCTCGAAGCGTTGTCCGGACACCTGAACGAAGTCCCGGAGGACTCCGTTCAGGCTCTGGATGTCATCACGCGGCACCTCCCTTCCATGAGGTCTTTATTTATGAATTTATATTGTTTTATTACGTGTTCCTTACTATCTCGGTGTCTGTTTCCATAGATACACTCCAGTGGGGCGTTCCTTCTTTTCTCCTCCTGAGGGCTACTACCATCCTTTAGGTGGAGGCAGGGAAGTATGGTTCGGTTTCCATCAGTCCGTCCGTCCCGCCATGTGGAACATGATGCTCAACATCGACGGTAAGGCTTTGTTGAACCTCCCAGGTTACTCGTGCTGAAATAATTTTTATTTTAACCCATACAGTGTCGGCCACTGCTTTCTACCGTGCCCAGCCGGTTATCGAGTTCATGTGCGAAGTTTTAGATATCCAGAACATCAACGAACAAACCAAACCCCTGACTGATTCGCAGCGTGTCAAATTTACCAAGGAAATTAGAGGTGAGGTTTGGCCAAATAAAGACTCTGAAAATATATTTGTAAAAGAAAACAATGCAGGAAATTGAACCTTGCGTCAGTTTTTTTTCCTTGCGCTTTGACAGGATTGAAAGTGGAGGTCACACACTGTGGCCAGATGAAGAGGAAGTACCGCGTGTGCAACGTCACCCGCCGACCGGCTAGCCACCAAACGTAAGTCCATTAAAAACCTCCAGTTGCATGCATTTAAATATTTTTTTCAAATTTGAGTCCATCCACCTTTTTCTCGACAGGTTCCCCTTACAGCTGGAGAATGGCCAGGCAATGGAGTGCACCGTCGCCCAGTATTTTAAGCAGAAGTACAATCTGCAACTCAAGTATCCTCATTTGCCCTGTCTGCAAGTAGGACAGGAACAGAAGCACACTTACCTGCCATTGGAGGTGAGAAGGACACACTCAAAAGATCATAGTGCATCTTCTGACTCCTCCCCCTTTTTGGTAGGTCTGCAACATTGTAGCCGGACAACGCTGTATCAAGAAACTCACAGACAACCAGACGTCCACCATGATCAAAGCTACCGCTCGCTCCGCCCCTGATAGACAAGAAGAGATCAGCAGACTGGTAAGGGAAGATCTCTCTTGGCTCATCTCAAAAGATCTCAACTTGGAATTTCCTTCCAGGTCAAAAGCAACAGCATGGTCGGGGGTCCGGACCCGTACCTGAAGGAATTTGGCATTGTGGTTCATAATGACATGACCGAGGTGACCGGACGTGTGCTCCCCGCGCCCATGCTACAGTATGGGGGCCGGGTGAGTACAGATACAGGGAGGGACTGTGGCAGGGTGAGTACCGATCCAGGTTACCAGTATTAAATAGTTTGGGGGGGGTATCTGAGTGAATGTTGGAACGACGGGCTTTTCTCTCCAGGTTTGCAGTAGTCTTCTACAACGATTTCTGAAATTCTCCTTTATTAATTCAAAATGCTGTATCAAATTAAATTTAAAGGAACTCGACCTGGAACTAGCCCTGCGTTCTGTGGAGCATCTCAGCAGTCTCAGTGTGCAGATCCTCGATACTAATTAATTTTCCAAAAGGGCAATGAGAGAAACTGGAACAGTTGGCGGCATTCGCGGTCCATATTCATTTATTATGGAGTGCATTCAATTGTATGGTTTAAAAAAAAATGAAATTTGCATATGTCATGTTTGTGTTTACTGGTCTAATCATGAAAGACTGCTGAGTCGCCCACTTAATCTCAATTCAGCCATCCGGAGAGAACTCGGCAAATTATATGACCGACGCTCAAAATTGGCTGTAAATATTTTTATGCTGACCGCTGAGGAAATCACACATTTGCATCTCTGTTTGAACACTGGAGTAGATATTTTGTTTAAAAATGGTGAGGAAGGCTGAATCGAGAGAGGGGGGGGTGAGGTGCTACCAGGATGTCAATGAGACTTGTTTATCACCCAACACAATCAAGCGTCCAGCAGTAAAATCCTTTAAACACTCATTGAAGGGGGCAATTTGGCGACCTTTCAAGAAATCAAACTCCCTGCAATTCTGTTGGCACAAAATTATAATTTGCACTCTTAGTGTTTGGATGCTTTTCTTATTTTGTTCTGCACGACACCTCTCGATTGATAGCAAGTCTAATCGGCTTCCGGTGAATACCTTTTAAATGTGTACTGTTAAATCTTTTCATTTATTGGATGAGCTGTCTCGATTTTAATCGGCACGTTTAAGTCCTGCTTATCAATCATTTAGTTTTTATCAATGATATAATTTGTGATGAATGGAAAAAAAAACATTGGGAAACACTTGCTGCTAAATGGCCACAATTAACTACTTGGCTCATTTACTAAGGAGCTGACTAGGCTCTTAATAGTCTTTGGTAAAGCTTGTTAACCAAGTAGAAAGCTTCTTTCTGATTTGGATTTACAGCCATCTTTTTTTTTTGCATTGCTTGTGAATTGATGAGTATCAGCTCATCCAAGCGGTGGGTTGACTAAGAGGTTAGGGACTCTCTCCGCAGAATAAAACGGTGGCCACGCCCAATCAGGGCGTGTGGGATATGAGAGGAAAGCAATTCTACGCCGGGATCGAGATCAAGGTCTGGGCTGTGGCTTGCTTCGCGCCGCAGAAACAATGCAGAGAAGATCTGCTCAAGTGAGTATCAACGGGATTGACACGCCTCAGGCTCGGACGGCTAACGAGCCGGGCTTTTGTTTCCCTAGGAGCTTCACTGACCAATTGCGTAAGATCTCAAAGGATGCCGGGATGCCCATTCAGGGTCAGCCATGTTTCTGTAAATACGCCCAAGGGGCGGACAGTGTGGAGCCCATGTTTAAACACCTCAAGATGTCCTACGTGGGGCTGCAGCTCATTGTTGTCATCCTGCCTGGAAAAACACCCGTCTATGGTAAGCACCATTTTTTTCCAGATGTTTTATAGATGAGGTAAAAAGAAAATAATCTCGATTCTTCCCCGCAGCTGAGGTGAAGCGTGTGGGGGACACTCTCCTCGGAATGGCCACCCAGTGTGTTCAGGTGAAGAATGTGGTCAAGACGTCCCCGCAAACGCTCTCCAACCTCTGCCTCAAGATCAATGCCAAGCTGGGAGGCATCAACAACGTCCTGGTGCCGCACCAGAGGTCTGGAGATTTTCTGGTTTTAACATCTTGCTTTGGTTTTTGAAGCTCCACCATGCTGACACATCTTTCTTTCTCAGGCCGTCCGTGTTCCAGCAGCCCGTCATCTTCCTGGGCGCAGATGTCACTCATCCCCCAGCAGGTGACGGCAAGAAACCATCCATAGCGGCGGTGGTGGGCAGCATGGATGGCCACCCGAGCCGTTACTGCGCCACAGTTCGAGTCCAGACGTCCCGTCAAGACATGTCCCAGGTTCGTCTTGAGTTAAAAGTCTTGAGGTGGCCAATTTTGTCAAATTTCTGCTGTCTTTAGGAGCAGCTCTTCAGTCAGGAGGTCATTCAAGACCTGACCAACATGGTGCGAGAGCTACTGATCCAGTTTTATAAGTCCACACGCTTCAAGCCAACTCGTATCATCTATTATCGCGGCGGTGTGTCTGAAGGCCAGATGAAACAGGTCCGCTCCATGTTCTTAATTCTGCATGTTGGCTTGCAGAAACGTTGGAGTTAATATTTTTTTTTTTAGGTTGCTTGGCCGGAGTTGATAGCCATCAGGAAGGCGTGCATCAGTCTGGAGGAGGACTACCGGCCGGGTATTACCTACATTGTGGTCCAGAAGCGCCATCACACTCGTCTTTTCTGCTCTGATAAAGCTGAGAGGGTAAGATTGTTTTGTTTTTAATTTATTTATAATTTATAAAAAAAATTCCATCATTTTTTTAAGGTTGGGAAGAGTGGCAACGTACCAGCCGGCACCACGGTGGACAGCACCATCACGCATCCGTCCGAGTTTGATTTCTATCTGTGCAGCCACGCTGGAATTCAGGTGAGGCACATTTGCGTCATTCCTCCACTGACATGTTCTTGACCACCTTTTCGTTTCTCAGGGTACCAGTCGTCCATCCCACTACCACGTCCTGTGGGACGACAACTGTTTCACGGCCGACGAACTGCAGCTTCTCACCTACCAGCTGTGCCACACTTACGTCCGCTGCACGCGCTCCGTCTCCATCCCGGCGCCCGCTTACTACGCCAGACTGGTGGCTTTCCGGGCTCGATACCATCTGGTGGACAAAGACCATGACAGGTGAGGTCACAAAAAAAATCCAATTGTCTGAAATGAGTGTTTTAACTTTTTATTTTTTTTATTTGCAGTGCTGAGGGAAGCCATGTGTCAGGCCAGAGTAACGGCCGTGACCCTCAGGCTTTAGCCAAGGCGGTTCAGATCCACTATGACACCCAGCACACCATGTACTTCGCCTAAACTAGCGAGCTTATCTGCCCGTCCACACGTGGACTCGCATCCCGTCTGTATTTTTATTTTTATCCATTATCATATGCTCGTCTTTTCCTCGTCTTTGTACTTCCTCATCACAGTCACTTTTTTTTTTCTTTTCTAAATGTGCACCAAAGCGACAATTTGACGGGATTCTCTACGTGGTAGCTTTTTAATTAAATAAGCTCAAGCTTAGTCTTCCCAGTCAGGTCGCCATTCTAACCAGCAATTTGGGTTTTCCGGCGCACGGAAAAATATGACAGGAAAATAATAAGAAAAAAACCACACACACATACTACTACATAATTGAGCCATTATTTTGATTTTTTTTTTTCTTTCTATCTGAATGTCTACACTCGTATTTTTAAGATACTGAGCAACGGAGTGTTTCGGCCACCGTTTGGTGGCGACGAAACTCTTTGGCTCTCCCAGCTAGGCGGAACTCTGATCTACTTTTACCTCAAAGCCCACTCGGGCAAAATCTGTCACAAGGTCTTGGGTTTTATCGGGAGGGAACTCTACATGAAGAGATGGAGTGGGGAGGGGCCGGGGGGTGGGGGTTGACCTTTTGAGAATGAATATATATATATTCTATATTTTTTTTCCTTTTTATGAGTGTTTTAACTTTTTTCCTCTTTCAGTCTTTTACAAACGAGGTGACCTGGGTGTTCATGCCCATTACTACTTTCCTCCCATCCTTGCGGAAGAGTAGCCGGTGTTTGTGTAAATATATGTTTTGTGTGTGTGTGTGTGTGCGCGCACAAGCTTTCATGGCAGGCCACTGAATTGTAAAGGGAAATTGAGGAGATAACTGCTGTAAATGCCTCAGATTTGTTGTTTTTTATATTCAATATACAGTACATATAAATCATATTTACATCTCTAGAGCAGCTTTGAGAGAAATGAATTCAACGAGGAGTTTTTTAGCAGTCCTGGGTCGCTTATAGATTCAAATTAAGTTCGATTTCGGACTACCATAGGCGGGATTTGCACACGTGCTGGGCAAACTGTTGATTATTATTATTTTTTTTGATAGTGATATTTCATCTAGGGAACAATATCTGAGGTCTGGCTGAGGATGGGTTCTGCTTTGGGCTTAAGGTGTAAAAACACAGCAGACGTATCAGCGCCACCTTCGGTGTGACAAATAGGATTTTTCTTTGGACCTGATTATCGGAAAGATTTTATGATGACACTGCTGGACGTTGTTTTTTTATGGTGGTAATTTCTAGGGCCAGAAAATAGAGTAGTTATGTTTTTTTTTCGTCTTCAAGGTCTCATTTGCAAATGATGACCAATTCATTGCACTGACCCGGGACACTAGGCAAGCAACAGAGGGCACTCTCGATCTCTATTACCTTTATGCATTTATACATACGAATCAATAAAGCAGATTTGTAAATTTTTAATATAAGGATGTTTTGTGGTTATCTTAAAAAAAACGGTTGGTTAGAATCTAGTGCTACCGTGTTATCGTGGTTGTCAATGTTGTAATTGTTGTGATTGAAAATTTTAGTCGGGGAGGGGCGGGTGAATTGTTTGGAGTAGTTCAGGGGGTTGACTGGAGGTCACGAGTTGGGATTTTGTTGTAGCATCGCGGCTAATGGGCGAGAAGATGTGGATGGATTAACTCATGCTTCCTTTGTTGGTCTTCAACTTGAAGCTTGGTGTCGAAATTGGGGCTTCCGTGTAGCACTCCAGAGTTGACCAGTTAGGTGGAGACAATCAGGGATCGTAATTGTAGCCGAGCTAGATTTGGGGCGGGTGTTGTATTTTCAAACGGTTTGCGATAGGCAATGAGATTCCTTTATTTTGAAATGGTTTCAATTCTTCTGTATGTATTTGATGTATACCACTCTTACTCTTAAAAGTCTTTGCTATACAAGTGTGTTTCTTATTCTCATGCATTTTTAACACTGGATCGAATGAGTTAGCATGAGCACTGCCCCTCGTTTCTATTAACGCCCATTAAACGGTCACTTCCGGAGTTGCACAAGTGGCGCCTCCCCGGGTTTTATTTTCCGGACGGTCTGAGAGCGATGGGCGTGGTAGTCGACACGCACGCCTCATCAGGGGGGTACAGCTCAAAAGTCAAAACCCTTTTGTAATAAACCACCCGTAAAGCAGCAGGTTTATTATGAATGAGTTTGAGCACTTACCTGTTGTAGGCGTGTGCGTTGGCGGCAAGCCGGGAATTGGAGAGGCTTGTCCGGATTTTGAATGCAAATAACTTGTGGGAAGGGAGGCGCTATGGAAGGCTTTTATTCTTCATCTGGTTTTTACAAATTGAATATTTAATGAAGCCTGATGAACTGCAGTGCTGTTTGTAAAATGGCAGCATCAAGCAATAGAACCCAGTTTGACTTTTAAAATGCAGAAACACGAAGCTGTTATTTTTTTTTTGTCTTCTGTCCTTGTATTTTTTTTTTTTTTCCCCCTCATGTTTCATTTGCTTGTATCAATCAGTGGGGATGTGCATTTGACATTTGGTGGTATAGTTACATAGATTTTAGACACATTTTGTTGACTAGATTTTGCTTGCCTGCATGCCAGAGTATTCTACTTAAAAAAAAAAAGAAGGGGGTTTTTGAATCATATTTATAAGGCTTAAAAAAAATCTTTTTTTGGTGTCAATGTATCACTTTATTGAAACTGTTTAGCAATATCTGTTCAATTTTTTTGTGATCTTCCCACACAATGTCAATTTTGTCTATTGTACGGCAAAGATTTATCGAGGGGGGGGGGTCTGCTCTTTTGGTCGTGTTCAAATTCAAACGAGGTACTTTATTCATACATCATGTCCATTTAAGAGCATACCCCCCCTCCTCTTTTTGCCGAGTTATAGTGAGCCTTCATATTTGTCTCCTTCTTCCTGGTTCATACCTGTGGCCAAGCCTCTTTAGATTATCTCCTTTCTCCACAAAAGGGTTCCCTCTTTTTACCTCTTATAAATTAAGACTCTGTCCCAAAAAAGGGGAGGGTGAGAAACTGTTAAATTCCCATTATCACTTTGTTATATCAATTATCTTAATAGAGTTCTTTGTGTATTTTTATTTTTGGCAAGGAGGGAGCTGTTTTAGCTCTGCTCCATTTTTTTTTTTGGTCATCTCGTGTTCTCTAATAGCAATACAAAGGATTGGAATGCTTCAATTCAAGTTATCCTACACTTTTTTTTTTTTTTTTTGACCAGTAGAAGGGGCATGTTGTAGAACCTCCTCTGTATTTGGCCATTCACACTGTATTGCTATTACAAAAAGCTATTTTTTTTTTTTTTTTTAGCCTGCAGGGAATTATTGTGTTTATGTGCAAAGTAATAAATTGGTATTTTATGCCTGTAACAGTGTCATCAGATTATTTTATATTAATTTTAGGCCTCTGTGTGCATGACCTTTGCCGCTAGAGGGCAGTATTGGCTTAGAAATTGACTGAATATCCTGTGTGACCTCACAAGGTCAAAGTGAGGTTGAAAATACAAAATACTAATTTCTCTGTCCAGCAGTCAGGTGAAATTGCATATGCAACAATATGAACATCACTTTAAAAAAAAAAAAAAAAAGAAACCAATCCAGTTCCTACTCAAATT
Organism: Syngnathus floridae; assembly: GCF_059516105.1. Lineage (NCBI taxonomy): Eukaryota > Metazoa > Chordata > Actinopteri > Syngnathiformes > Syngnathidae > Syngnathus > Syngnathus floridae. Next base: position 3,463,693 of record NC_142433.1, read on the forward strand.
GTCATCCCCCTCTCGAACCCGCCCCCGCTTTGTGTCCCAACTGGTTGTCATGACCACTGTTACCTCGGTGAGCTACAGAAGAAAGGAAACCCGAAACACAGATCTTGATGATATATTTAATTCATTAGCACATTCAGGTTGAATGTACATTATGCAGAAGAACAGCATTTCTATATATTAAAAAAAAAACAATATTTTACCATTTAAACAATTCCACTGCAATTAATTTGAGGATGTATGAACCAAATGGCAGCGTTGGTATTTTTTCATACAGCCAATTTATCTTCTGGCTTTTATCAATTTCAAAATTCTTGTTAATCCTTTTATTGTGAAAGCAACTGTTATGTTTTATAATTGCTCCTTTAAATGGAACGTGGCATGAGGTGAAACTGCGTAATCTCCTTTGTAAAGGACCCCATGTTGTTTTTGTGTCAACTGATCCACTGAACATCCATCTCCCTCCCTTTGTTGACCCCCCCCAGACTCCCCCCACCTACCGAATGGGGCCACGCTCAGTATTGCTCCCCCAGATTTGAAGAACATTCTCCACGGTGTTCAAACCGACTTGATATCTCCACACCGATTTGGACCTTGTTAGCTTTCGAGGAAGGGGGAAGGGTAAAAGCGTGGAGCAGCTGAAGTGGCTTCATCAAGGCTTGGAAAACCTGAGTGCTTGTTATCGGCGCAGAGCCAACACTGGATGAAGATTTTTGTTTTTCAAAGGAAATCTGACGGTTTCTTCTTGAAGATATTTTATTATTCACAAGACGATGTGGATATTTTTTTCCAAATAAGGGCCTGGCTGCAGATTTCTATGACCTATCAAGGTAAAGCTCCAAATTGTCATTGTCAAACCTGAAAGATAAATCAGCTGTAGTAAAGTCTGGACCTCCTGAACTTCAATTGGGCATCAAAAGACTGCCACAGGTGGCTGCACAGCTATTGCCTACTCAATAATGCATTGAGTCAAGCGAAGGAATGAGAGGGAGGAGAAAGTGTGTGGCACTGTGATCCTTTTCAACGGATGGATGTCAATTACCAGGAGAAAGTGGGAGCCATTTCCCTTGGATGCTTGGGGTAGCAAAAAAGTACACTTTGGAAGATTTGAATTCTGACCAAAAGACTTCAATCATGGTTAACACTGGCATGCAACTCATCAGCTTCACTTGCGCCGTCACCGGCTGGATCATGGCGATAGCGGTTACGGCTCTGCCTCAATGGAAAGTGTCGGCCTTTATCGGCAGCAACATCTTGACGTCAGAAATCAAGTGGGAGGGCATCTGGATGAGCTGCATTTACCAGACCACCGGTCACATGCAATGCAAGACGTACGACTCCCTGCTGGCCTTGCCTCCTGACATCCAAGCTGCACGTGCCCTTATGTGTTTGGCTATCTTCATGGGCTGGCTCTCCTGCACCGTGTCCTGCTGCGGAATGAAGTGCACCACCTGTGCCGGAGATGATCGCCAAGCAAAAGCGGGCATCGCGCTTTCCGGGGGGATTCTTTTCATCCTGACCGGCTTGTGCGTTCTTGTTCCTGTTTCCTGGACGGCTAACACGGTCATTCAGGATTTCTACAACCCCAACGTACCCGTGATGCATAAACGAGAGCTCGGCCAGGCTATTTATCTAGGCTGGGCCGCTGCGGTTATTTTGATGATTAGCGGAGCTGTGCTTAGTAGCACGTGCCCCCTGGCGGAGAGGGGGGGGAGGTACCGGAGGGGGTACGTGGGTCGCAGCTTTGCTAATTCACCTGTTTCTGCACCTAATCTGCCCAAAACCATCACATCTACAAGTCTCCCACTTAAGGAGTATGTGTAATGAGAAGCAATAGCATAATGACAAAAGAAGCTATTCAATTATTTGTCAATATTCAGTGTATTTATTTGTATTCAAACTTGTGGTTTGTACATTCCTTGTATTTTAAAACGAGTGACTGGAAAAAAATTGTTTTGTCCTCAAAGACCCCAAAAAATCTTCGGTCTTCTATGATGGCTTGTTATATGTTTTAGCTAGTTATTTCCTAAAGCCTTGATTGATAACATTCCCAAATGTGAAATAAAAGCAATTTGTTAAAGTGTGGATCTGTTTGTCCTTTTTGTGAGCTGTATTATGAAATGTATTAAGTTTGAAAAAAGAAAAAACAGGATCCTATTATTATTTTCAGCTGTCCATTGCATTGTTCCTTTGAGAGTCTCATCTTTTCTCCGCCATTTAACCAGATCCAATGAAGAAGGAGACTTTGCAAAGTGTATCTGAAATTGGAAAAAGACAAGCATGATTTTTAGTATTAGGTTGTTCTGATCAGTATTATTGATATCAACCTGTGATGTGATCCTCTTCGGTGGGAGAGTCCAAGTCTTTCCATCTCTTAGTAGAAGATCCCAAAAACTCGAGGTTGCCTGAACTGAGTGTGTGCAGCAGCGTCTTCCTCCTTATGAATCTGATCACATGATTTAAGGAAAGGCGCAACAGATCGTGTGATACAATTCCAATCCAAGCATTAGCAAAGAGGATACTGTCGTCGATAGTGACGCTCAGCATCCTGGAGCCACTCCAGCATGTCCACGACGGATGGGATGATGGCTGAGCGCTCGGTGACAGTGACCAAATCCAGACTATCTGTGTTTTGCTCATACAACTGGACAACTGTTGAGACCTGGTTACTCAGCGAGTCTCTCAGTGAGTGGAGTGAAGCCCTAAAAGAAAAAGTTATATTTAATTGCATTAAATCTGGAGCTTTGCACAGCAGTTTTGGTAATGATGCATATTCACTTACATATTTTCATTGAGTTTGCACAACACCGTATCCATGGCTTGCAAGAGCTTGAAACGCAGCAGTTCCTCTACTTCTGGAAAGTCTTTAAGAGGCGTATTAGAGATCTGGATGTTGGAAAGCGCCCTGGATTGCTCTGCTAAGTTCTGCAGAGATGCCATCAGAGGGATGCACTCTGCTAAAACGCTCGTCCACATCTTTTGGTGGTTTTCGAGATTATGGAAGCTTTTTCGCAATACTTGATGGATGGTTAGGAGGGCAGGTTTCGACATTTTGGGGCGGCCCTGAAAATATAGTTGAATCGAGACACATTAATTTCGATTTTGCGTTCAAAAAGACACGCTAGTCACCATGTTGTTCTCATTTCGAATATTTCCATGTTGCTTTTTCGACGATTTCCGGTTTGGCACTGTAAACAGATGACGTGTCACACACCTATTGGTCCCCTCTTGACGGGAAGTGACGTAATGAAACCAAGCCCTGATTGGTGCATTTTGTGTTAACCTTTTCCGACGGGAATTTCAAATTGTATTGCATCCTGCAAACCGCTGTTCAAAGAAGGAGAATCATAAATCGCATTTTAAAAGGGAAGAGACGGTGAGTAAACAACCCAGATAATATCGGAACATGCTAGATTTCTTTAAATGTATGTAAAGGATTAGACGAACCTAAATGGCTTAAATTACCTTGTAACTCCCATGCTAAGCTAATGCATTATGCTAATACTTGATGAATTTTTCAATGACGCTTATAATCAAAACATTTTGCTTTTGCTTATTGTCTACATTCAGTCATGGCTCCCAGGAAAAGAACCACCAAGCAAGTGAAAAAACAACTCAACAGCTCTAAACTCAACGCATTTCTGGAAGATTTTGATGGTGAAGGTAAAAATGTGATAATGTGATGAAAAAGAGACCTTGATATATATAATAATGCTTCCCCATTGTTTTTTAGCATCCCCTAAATAAATTCCTTAATGTTTGAGTCCAATGATGTTTCTTAATTGTGTGTTTAAAATTGTTTTAATAGTACAAACAAGATTTCATCAACTGCACGAGAAGGAATTCCACTTGTTGAAGGATCTTCGCAACAGCTACAATATGGCTATCATTAAGCTCCCATCTGATTATAGGAAAATGACTTGGTTGGAAATTTTCAGTAAGTGCAGTATTGTACAAATGTCTTCCTGGTTTATCCGCAGTTTGAGATGATTGTCACTCTACTGTGGCATGATAATAATAACTTTTTTTCCCACTGCATTCTTGTCTCTAACACAGCGTCGGAGCAGAAGAATGCAGCCAAATCTGTTTCAAATGAAGAAAAGGCACCCAAGACTTTGAAAAAGGTAATAACTCATTTTGATTGAGATGCATTGTGTCATTACCACAACCACTTCTTCTGCATTCAGGGGAGACCTGCAAAGAAGCCCCCAACTACATCAAAACGTGCAAAAGCTCTGTCAATCATCCAACAAAATGGACCAGTCAGAAGGTAGGAGATGATATTACAACAAATAAAGATAAAAGTACCATTTATTATGTGATGGTATTGCTGTTATCATCATTTTTAGATCATCAAGGAATCCCACGGTGACTCCCGCCAGGTCCCTGTTGGACACCTCCATGATGGGAAAAACGCCCCTCATCACGCCACGCTTTGACCCAAGGTAACCGCTAGATGTGGCGGGCTTAGTTTAACCAAAGGTCCAAATGCATGACTCACCTTTTGAACTTTCTCCACCTCAGACTTCCCAACACTCCAGGCTTGAGAGTTCCTCGCCACAAGGAGAGAGTCTTCAGCTTTTCCGTCAACGGCTCGCCCATCGCTGACAACAACGATGAGATTATTATAAATGTCCCAGTTGGTAATGGAGAGGTGAGTCCTTGGCAAATGTAGCTTTCAATTTCCCCCTAAAAAATGGATCTGAATAACATCAAGTTGTTTATTTTTTTTAGAGTATTCAGCTGCTGGCTAGTCAGGTGGATTCAGTGGATCTGTCCACGCTGGGCGAAACCGCCTTGAGGAATATTCGCCTTTTGCAGGTCTACCCATTATATATCAACACTGCAGGTTCAAGAGCCAAATTCTTTTTTTTTTTTTGCCTAAATTTTTCTCTCTTTCTCCAACAGAGTCGTCTCTCAACACTGTGTGAATCCTAGCTCGGACCCAATCGTCTCCGAAATAGTTTTAATATTTGTTTGACGACTTTGATTGCATATTATCCGCTCGCCTTTTCTTCCTGATTTCATCCTTTTTTTTTTTTTTTTTTTATTTTTAAATATTTTTTCCAACGCATTACCTAGAGTTCAATCGCCTGTATATGCGGGTTTTAAATGTTCAGCTTGTATACTGTATACATTATGTAGTGGTCTTCGCTTTAATTTCTGTAATCCCTCTGGGTGTTCTGCCATGTCTGTTATTTTTACTTCACACTCTTGTACATAAAAGGAGTTGGCATTGGATTCATCACATTAGTGGAGTTTTTATTTAGCCTTTATTTAGAGTAAGGGGTTGCAGTACCCCGTATTGGTCGCAAGAGAGCGCGCTTTAGATTAGAATGTCAACTGTATTGCTGCAAAATAGTCACTAGATAGCAGCATTTCTTCATTGACTAATATTTTTTTGCAGGGCTTCGGCTCTGACTGCCCTTTCATACAATAAATGCCTTTATGAGAGCAGATTTAGATACTTCACTCAAATTATTTATTGGCCTTTTAAGCTGTACTGACTGCAAACACACACAATAGATTTTTCTGGTATCACATATGTCATTAAAGAAAAAGTCCAAAATTTCCTTTTCCACTAGTCCAAACATGCTATTCAGATTTAAACCGTCTTTGTGGGACATGAAATCAACTTTTACTTCCGCTCAAACTTCCCTTTGTCCTTTCATGACTTTGTTTGCACAGAGGGATATTCGTGAGTGGCGCAAGTTGGCAGCCTCTCTCTCTCTGCTGGCACAGGAACATGCACTCTGACCTTCAAGGACAAGTGAGCTGCCAATTAGAAGCTCGTTATGGAGCCTAAAGAGCTCATCAGGGGTTTTCACCTGGGAAGAGGCGACGGGTCGGGCCTAGCCTCACCTTGGGTCCTTGCAGACGAATGCACAAATGCTATTTCCGCTTGCTTCTGATGCATATGCTACCAAGCAATGGGACTGGAACTCTGCCCCAAACAGACAAATCCTGGCCCCTTCCATCTGTACTCATCTTAAACACTTGATCATCTGCTGTCACTCAGCGCTACAAAAAAAAAAAAACCTCCAAGTCACCCACAACGACAGATGCTGTGATCAGCAGTGCATGGACTTCAACTCCCTTGTTGGGTGAAGTCTTTGCACACCTGCTCCACACATCCCAATCGTCACGGTTTTGCTCGGATCCTTTATTCTAGTTCTCTCGGTGGGTGGAAAATTGCCATATTGCACGGATGGCTCAGTTTTCACTAAGCACGTGGGCAGTGGTGCAGTGACAGGTGCTGCATGAATGGGGAGGACTTTGAGGTCACGGAGCAATGCTTCCACATAAATCATCTGAGGAGATGTGCAGGATGAAGGACTGGAACCTGAGATACTGGAAATGGAGAACACACCAAGATACTTGAACTCAATTTGAGCACATCACACGCAAGTAAGTAAAATCAGGTACTTCACATGAGAACAATATTTAATATTTTTATTTTTTTTTCTGAATCACCCGTTATAGCCAAATTGAAACTTTGTTGTAGTGGTCATCTATCAAAATTTAGTTTTTTTTTTTTGTCAACACAAAGTTCAACATATTTAAAGTGACAAAAGAAATTCGTATTGAATATCCATTTTTGTGTGTGATATCTAAAGTAATATTTTATAATATTTCAAACCCAATCTTAAAACATTACCGCAAAACTAAATGTATTACAGAGGATTTGATTTAAAAAAACAAACAAAAAAAAAACCCAGTACGACTTTCCAACATAGCTCTTTAACGCCAATTCCCATTTAAACAGCGATTTAGCGACACCCTGTGTCAATCTAGGGAACTGCAGGTACCAGCAATTACCAGATCTTTTGGGGGATTTGATTATTTTCTTCCCCTCTATTGTAAGTTATGTTCTTATAGACATTTTGTCCACTTCTTCCTCTTCTTATCTTCCTCCAGTTTGCATCCTCACAATTGTTTTTTTTCGCTGTAGCCATTAAATGTGGTTTCCTCAACAAAGCTATTCTCTCCTCCTAATGGCTAGAGCCCTTTGGTTAATTGAGCTCCCAACCCTGGGGAACCTGCCAAATTTCCTGCCAAGATGGATGAACCTGGTGGGGGCATGTTCTCCCGGAGAAATGAATTCTCCATCGCGTCGGGGCCGCCTATAAATCCCATCCGTCAAGTGCTCCCCTAATCGATTTATTCACGTACTTACATTGCCTGCTGCCACTGTCTCTCACTCAATCCATAGTGAAACAACCAAGGGCTGGCACTGTTCTTTTGCTATGTTTGTCAGCATAAAAAAAAAAAAAAAAAAAGGCCACTTGACGACCCAAAAATGATGATGTGGTGAAACGACCCACTGCAGGGCTGATTTGGAAATAAGACTGAACCACACATGTTGCATTCCAGACACGTGTTGGTTGGGTGGCCAGCAGGGTCCTGATGGTGTTTTGATGGGCGGCCCCTGATGACAGGTGGGATTGAAAAGAACATCTGCTGCCATTAAAAAAATCCTGTGGAAATTAGGCTCTGAAGGAAGCCAAGCAGGAGGTTGGCTGATGGTGCAGGGACAAGTTTTTCCTTGGGCGACACTAAAAACAAAGATAGTAAAAATATTTGTCAGTAAAGGACATGATAGTTTTTTTTCTTGTGGAATATAAACATGTTTTAAATTAAGTGTTGGCAAAAATTAATTATTATCTCGTTAAATTTCCACTCTTTGGGTAGTTCAGCTGTCATTTTTTTTATCTTTAAATTTAATATCAGTGACTAACATCCTACACAACAGGTGAAAAGTGTGTTCATTGCAAATAACCACTTTTCCAATCAAGATGATGTGCAATGTATGCAAAACTCCACATTCTTTTCACGCAAGACTCGTCCCGATTGAAAAGCCTTTTCTTATTTGGCTCAATGAATATGTGATGCAAATTCCAGGCAAGGCGACAGAGCAGGGATGAAATAAAGTGAATTCTCACCTCATTAATTATCTCCATTACAGAAAAGAGGAGGAGTGAGGCAATAAAACGAGTCGTGCTAGGTAGCAAGTAGCAACGGGGCAGGCATTGCCTTTGAGAAATAATTAAAGCCTCTTTTGCAAGAAAGCCTCCCGGGAAAATCCCCATCTTCTATATGGTCTTACAATTGATGTTTGCTTTAGCAGCTCCTCTGTATAAAGCAGACCTTCAATAAACTATATCGCCCTATTTGTGAGAGTAATGCAGCCCTCTGCGGCCCTCAATTAGGTATAAATGACACAGCAAATTGGAAAATTAGGAGGGGAGGGAAGGATAATTTGCTCCCAAACAGGCTAAAACCAATTCATTAGGAGACTGGGAAAGGAGACAAAGGGTCCGAATCTGTCCTTGAACAAAACAGACCCCCACTCCCTCATATTTTTTTTATTTTTTTAAAGTTCAGATGTCTTACTGCTCACCTTGGGTTGTGCAGGGGGATTATATTTATCATTTGTAGCATTGCAGGTTTTCCGGTAATATGATTTAATATTTATTATTATTTATTATAGATCTGAGATTGAAGATATATTTATAATCCCACTGTTTGAGTTATTCTTCAACATGTTTATTAAAATACCCCCGCTCTAAATTTCAGTGGTGCAGAACTGCTTTGCACAAAAATTTAGCTTACATAAGCAACTCTAAACTATTAATCATCAAAAGGGAGGGGAGGGGTGGGGTAGTGGTGCATTTAATTGCATATGGATTAAACGATTAGATTTTTAAGGGGAGTCACGGTGTTGTTGCTCATATGTAAAATTTGTCCCTCAAATGTGACACCGAGAGGCCTATAATAGTGACACTTATCATTGTGGGGTCAATCAAATGCTTTATTGTAACACATCCCTTAGGTGCTATCTGGATGCACAACCCATAAACATATCATCCATTTTTTTCCCCCTCTATAATAAAAAACAGCTTTAAAAAAAAAAAAACCCTCAATTTCCAGCTCTTTTATTAGAAGTGATATGATTAGAGGGCCTCAAGAGTTAGAAAACAATGACAGTAACACACACACATGCGCGTGTAGACACGCTACACAAAGTTGTACAAAGATGTTGTTAATTAATCGAAGTTGAGTGACAGCACAGTGAATATTTCAGACAATTATTTACTTAAGAATGGTCTGCTGGCTCCCACAGCTTCGCTTGCCATCTGTTTGATTAATGTTCTGGCATAACGCTTTATTTTGAATTAAATGGAATTTTAGTCAGGAGATAAAACAACTCTCTGTCGGGCAGAAAATGTTAACTGTAAGTTTGACGTTGGTTGCTAGGCAACCGGACAGGAAGTAGCCTGGTGCTTTTGTTTTGGATTTGGAAAGTAAGTCTCTCGGTAATATATATTTGTTACTATAGCGACGGAAGGAAAAACATTGAAGATCCAGCGTCAGATGAATAGACACGTAGGAGTCAAGGTGATGCTCCCATCATTTTCAAGATGTTTATCTCTGCTCGTGGAAGCTGAAGCTGGTGCGTAAAAAAAATAAATAAATGCTGAACGGGCAGTTCAGCAGTTATACATCACAACGCTTTTGACCTTCACATCCTGCCGGGGTGACTACTGAAACGTGTCAAGCCCTTTTTTTTGTTTCGCAAGAAAAACCACGCAACCCTTAGATGTAAATAATGCTATTAACTGCCCCCCCCCCTTTTTTGCAATGGTGGCTTCCGAGTGTAGTAAAAAGGACGGTCACTGCAGATGGAACCGATATGAGAGTCCCCTGGCCGATTTGAACAAAAGTCTGCTTTTAAGCATTTCCTAATCACATGCAGCTCTTATCTTCCTTAGATATCTTTTCTAAGACTTAGTTCTTGCTGAGTAAACACAACCCCGCTTTTTCCTTCTCTGATATCCTTTATTTTTTGCCCTCTGTTCCCCCCACCTAAATCTCCAGGATTTTTCCTCACAAGCACAGGAAGCAATATTAAAACAGATCAACATGGCCTAGAAAAAAAAATAAAAAACAAACCTCTTTAGCTTGTACCACTGTGACTCGGAGCCTGCGGCAGGGTTGAATCAAGTTTGGAAACTGCTTTTCCCTACACCCTCCAAAAGCCTTCAGAAGATTACGGCGCTTGAAAATCACAATCCACTGATGTGCAAATTGGAGTCAAGAGTCAACAGGAGAATGCGGCTAATGTACACGGGTAATTAACATTTCCTTGTCAAGCAGCATGTCGCAGTGGGAGGATTAAACAATTCCAGTGAAATTGCAAAGATCAGAGTCCAGCACTCTGGGATGGGTGTCGTTTTTTTAAATATTTATTCCGTGCGGAAGTGTTGATTTCAGTTGTGAATTGATAATTAATTGAAATTAGAATCCATCGTTTCCACATCGGGATGCCAATTAGCAGTGGAAGGTGGGTCCCTTGCTGAATTAGGTGTTCCTGCACAAATGAGATGATAATAACAATCATTATCGTTATCACAACGATGATTTGCTGCAAATCCAAGATCGGTTTACAATTGAGTTTTAGTTCCAATGGTGACATTTAGTGAGGCCTGCAGGGTCCATAATGAATATGAATGAATGGATGAATAATTTCTATTTTTAATGCAATGTGGAATTATATTTTTATTTTTAATATTTGGAATATAAAACCAATGTTTTCCTTGTCTAATAAAAAAAAGAGAAATAATTCAGCCTTTTAATGTCGCATTTTCACTCCCCAAATGACTCCTTAATGTCAAATTTATGATGCCAATACAAAGTGTCAAATGATAATCTGCGTCAATTCATCGCAAAATCGCAGAGTGAAAGAAAGCTATTACGTCGAAAATCCTAAAATGTCTCGAAAGCGATGGCTGTTAGTCATAAATACACATGAATAAAGTCAAGTTAAGCAATAAGTGGCTGTCACATTACCATTCTAATAGGACATCAAATCTAAAAAAAAAAAAAAAAAGTCAGTAACCATTCAACTGTACTGTCAGAAATTAATCAAACCACATGAGAGCTTTTCTTGCACAAAAGGAATTTTCAAAGTGGTTGAAAAGTATTGATTTGACGCCGGCGTCTTTAGCAGTTTTAATACCGGATCGATAAATGTCATCTGTGTGAGCTCGCAGATGGAAATGGTTTTCCGTCACCTATGACCTTTATTATAATCTGCGGAGATTATATATATGTTTACCATCATGCATTTTAAAGCTTGTCAATTTATTTTTTTAATTAGACAAACATTCAAATATTAATTATGCAACAATGTGCTTTGTATAATAAGGAATTGTTTTCTGTAGGGTTTTTATTTTGTCCCCCATCATGGTACCTTGTTCCCATCCTTATTTTTCACCAATCCCCTGATATCCCGGTGGCTATATTACACCGCCAAGTCTATCGTTGGAGGAATCAAGGCAATAAAAGCTTTATTTACTCTTATCTGGAGCGGACCCTGAAAAACGTCACGGTATAATACAGACTGAGACACTTTTAAAAGGCAACCAGGTGAAAAAAAAAATCCAGGTTCCTGTCTGCTGGCAGAAATTTCCTCTTATTTTCATTTATTAAAAAGCCTTATAGCTTGTCACTGAGAATTGCACAGGATTGCTGGAGATCCCGAGTAGCTGAGAAAAATCCAGGTTACTAAAAGTCAAATTCTTCCCTGAGTATTTAATAATGCATTCTTTTTTTTTTTTTAATAACACAAAATCCTTAATGCTGGTTACTTCCAAACCCTTTTTGTCTTCTATTTGTGTGTCCTTGGTGTTTGTTTATTTCTCTCTGGAAATGCACAACCTTCACTCTAAACTTCATTTCCTTGAAATTGTTTTTCCAAGTGCACTCTTGAAACCTTCTTAGCATGCAACCTTCTCTTTGTCACATTTTCCACACCCACTTGAAAGACACACCTGAAATCAGTGTACTCTCCCATGTGCTTTATCCTAACTTTCTTCCAAGACAAAGACATTTCAAAAACAGGTAAATAACCAATTTGATTGACTTTTTGGGTACTATCTGGGAAATATGTGTGTGTAAATTTTGAAAAGTGACATACTTAAGCCAAAAAGAGAATCTGCATGACCTAAAATGGCGGCAAGCAGCTTTCACTCAATAGAAGTCATGTGGAATTAACAACAGGGTGATAACTCGCCCTGATATTTCCAACTCTGCTGCTTCTTTGTCACAACAGTGACTGCTCACTGTGTTACATAAATATTTAATCTTATTGTGAGAGTCGCCTGCAGTTAAAATTGAGGGTGAGGGACTGCTTTTTTTTTCTTTGTCACATTATCATGTTAGCAAGTGACCTTGTTTCTTGTTGTGCATGACACCAAAGTCAGAATTATATTCGTTTCAGAAAAAAAACAAAAAAACATGAAGATGCAAACACACACTTTGAATTTAAATAGCGACAATTGTAGCATTTTATCCCAAGTCTGACTATAACCTAGAATTTTATCTGTATAGATGCCTTTTATTGTCCTTGGAGTGTTTCTGTGAATATAACCTATTCTTTTCTCTTTTTCAAACCAAGATGACTGGGATCAGTGGCCTTCATGTAAATATCCCCCGGTGACGTGGATTCAGAACAAAAGGAGTGTATCTGGTGAGCAAAGCCCGCCGGAGTCTCGGGTTGGGACATCCCCAGCGGGGCTAATCTATCACCGTATGATTTATAGTCTTTACATAGAAAGGGGGTGGAACCAAGATAGAAGAAAAAAAACCAAAATTGCAGAGTAAAAATACCTTAACCTTTTTTTTTTTTCCCCGACTCAGCACATAGCAACCCGCTCATTACTCACCGGGTTGGATACCAAATACATTTAATAAATTATTCAATTGTTGGTTGATTAATTTCACCAAAAGGTTTCATTTTATCGTCCATCGGCGTGTTTATAATGACTCGAATTATCTGTCTGGTTTATTCATAATGTGTAGTTTCAGTGATGAGATACTAATGAAAAGGGTTATTACTTCCAATGGTAGCGATTCAAAGTGTTTTCTCTGCGTTGGTTCGATAGCGTGCACATATTAAAGGCAGATATAAGAGTTTGTGTAATTGACAATCTAATTGTGCCAGCGGAGGAATACATTAAAGTTATTAGTCTTCGCACAGGCGTATTGTTTTCACCAATATGAGTTTGTATGTGTGCACATAATAGGCTGAATGCAGGTCGATAGAATTTGACATAATTCAACGGGGCTTGTCAATATTGTCAAGATCTAGACTTGATTACATTTTGGCAAGCAATAGATTGGAAATAGATTGGAAAAAAAATAGAGGTGAGATGGAAAAGTCATCCATGGGGGATTTGGTTTCTTCAATTGGCCAGTAGAGGGATAAGATAATTTCAAATATCCATGTTTTTATGCCGCTTAAATTCTTTGGGGGTCACATGACCATGAACTGGTTGTTCAGAACCAGCCCGATCCATCACACCTCAGATTTTCTACGGCTGTAAACGACTAGCTTGGTGCTCCACAGCTGAGTGAGAAAAGGTCAAAGGTTATTCTGCCATTTGGCTTCACCCAGTTTGGCGTGTATAAAATCTCACTTGGGTTTATAACCTGTGTGGTGGAAAAAAACATTTTCAAAGGCTGCCGGGATGCAACAACAACTCAATTCCGAATGAGAGTTAAATATTATTTGTGCCAAAAGTGAATGTTAAATGCTTATACGGTAATGGCCAGTTGAACGACCATATAAAAGAATGAATTAATCTCACAACGAATAAAACCTTTTCAATTAGCATTTTAATACTTGCCGCTTGTAATATCCCGGTGACCACTGCAAATAAAGATAACAGCTCAATTAGTTTGAACCGCTGCCTTGTTACTCCATAAAGTGCTTTGTAATTTACGCTAGTAATCACCGTGTTAGCGAGACTTGAGGTCATCAATTCCATTTTTTAATTTTTTTTCATAAACAAGGCCTCACCTGACCATGGTGGCCCACCTCAAATCCCTTCGGGGGTCCTTCCAGCATGCAGACCCAGGAAGTAAATCACCTGCATTGGGAATAAGGTTGGGGACTGATTGCCTTTCAACTTTGTTTGACCTTTTTTGGGAGGGTGATGCAAGAGTGCACTCATGGGAACGTCATGCCTGCTGAGTTAAGTAATAAGGAATAGCCAGGCTGGCTTGTATAGAAGAATGTAAGGAATCCTATTATTAATTACTTTGGGGGATTCTAAAGGCGTCAGCAAAAATGTCTTCGCGCTTGTCGTCTCATTACTGTCCGGCTATTTCAGCAACATCCTCCTCGTCCCGCATCCCGAGCGCTGAGAGATTATTAAAAAGATGTTGCACATAAACAAGGAGAAGTTATGAATTTGTAAGTAAGCTTGAAGTGACTGCGAGACTGCTGATTAAAATGTACACTGCTTGTCTCTGGTGACAAACATCCGGAGTTAAATATTAATATGGACGGTGAAAAAAAGTTGATTCGTATTAATAAAATATCAGGCAGTCTGTCGAAAGAAGTTGCCTCAAGTTGTAAACAGTCACTGTAAGGTATTATTTAAAAAAAAAAAAAAATTAATCATCTAAATGAATTTTTAAATCCAACTCTTGAGTCATAACAAAGTTTGAAAAGTAACTTTTGCTATTTGCCACGCAGGGACCGGATCGATACGGCAGTTCACCAAAGGGACACATTTCTGATTCATATATTAGAAATATTACAAAAAAAATCTTATATGAGGAGATTAAATTTGCGGGCTCTCGGTCGAACCCTCAGCGGGGAACCGAAATAACAGTGAGAAGAGGAGATTAAGTTTGCAGCCCCTTTTATTTGATGCTCCCAGTGCAGCAAACATGATATGGATGGATTAATAAATAATAAGTCTTAAAAATAAAACTGCTTCATATTGCAAAGTAGTGGGATGCTCTGCGGTCGAGCACAGATGTTCGCCGTGTAGGCTAAATGTGCTGCGCTTGCAGTCGATATTTCCTCCAAGCAGGTTCTTCTCATGGCTAATGGTTATTAGATGGCTAACGTTGATGTTCTCAACGCTTTTAATTGTCGGCTGAGAAACTTTCACGCGCCATATTGTCTACTTGGACGACTTCCTGATGCTGCTACGAAAACAAACAGTTTAGTTAGAAAACGGAGCAAGCTGTGCACAAACATAAAAAGATTTTTTTTGCCTTCAATTAGAGACCTCGGGAAGAGAGTCGAACAGGCTGGCAGTAAACAAAATGATGCCGTAAATAATAACAAATTAGTGAGCGAATTCGTTCAAATAATTGAGTCACTGTAATTTATTTATTTTCTAAACTGAAGCTCAAGTCAGACTCTTTCCTGCAAATTGGATTATTGTCTATAAATAAGTGTACATGAAAACCAGAAAAAAAAAATCCGATCTTCCACCTGAGACCTCATGACCTTGTCTCTCTGATCTGCATGGGTCCACGAGTTCCCCTTCCCGCCTCCTGTCTGATCTCTGATCCAGCAAGCGTGTGTAGATTGAGGCGCTCCTGACAAGTGACACCCTATCCATCTGTCCGCAGCTATTTTACCAGCAAAACCCGAGTCGTCGACACCTGAGTAATGCTCGACCGTCTGACCCCGTCCTGCATTTGAGCGGCCTGCACCCGGAGCTTGATTTCCTCAACCTGTCAATAGACGGACGGACAAACATGCGTCGGCGGTGACAGGTAACCCATGCAATTATTTTTCCTCCATCCATCACTAGAAGGAGGGCAGAGGGCAGCGCCATTTGAATTGGAGCTTTAGATAAATAGTCTGTCGGCTTGTATCTCTGTCAGGCCCACCCAAAGTCTGCTGCGACACTTATCAAGCCTGTCGCGGTATTTCATGTTTGCTTGACTTTATCGTCTCGTTTTTTTTTACCCCCACATTTATTCAGCGGCCGCCTTTTCCGACAGGAATGTGCTTTTAAGATGAGTATCGCTCCCTACACCGTATTATTTTATATTAATAAAAAAAAATAGAATAAATAATAATATAACAATAAATAAAAAATTAAAAATATATATGTAGAATAAATAATATAACAATAAATAAAAAAATAAAAAATAAATAAATAAAACATAAATAAATAATACATAATAAATAATAAATAAATACGTTTTTTCTCTTTGTGGACTGTTTTGAAACCCGAATCTTAGCAATATGGTCGTGTATATATATAAATATATATATATTTTTTTAAAAACCTGAACATAGGCTTCCACAGTTTCTGTTTTCCGTTAGTTGGATGAAGTTAGAGTTGAGTCCTCCTCCTCTCTTCACCCCTCTCCTTCCTGCCTCCCTTCAGACTACTTATTTACTAATGATGTGCAGCAAATGCTTACCCTAGTGTTTTCATTTTTCTCCTCCGACCTCTGCTTTTCACCTCTCCCATCTCGTCCAACCCCGGCATCCCCTTCATCCCCCTGTCATAGCTCTCCTCCTCACCCCCCATCAAGGTGAGACCTGGGTGGCTTTAATTGGCTGGTATCAATTAGAGGCAGAAAGCATGTGAACTCATGGGAGTGTTCCGGTTCCCCGCTTCCGCCTCCCTCGCCGACCGGACTTTGGGTTCATCATCAGACATGCCATGCCCTCCACCCCCTTCTGGCTCCAACCAAATATTCTCTTTCATTACATCTCCAGCTCTCCCTCCTTCTCAGTTTCGTTTTCCTCTCCTAACTCTCCTGTCCTTATCTATTCCAGCCGCCACTTTTAAATAAATCCCTGCGGCAGGGACTGAACCAGACATGGCCATCATGGGACCAAGAGGAGGCTAATGCCTTTTTAATGAGGCCTCGGCCACAATGTGACACAGTAAAGTGGCAGGAATCGGTGGCTGGTGAGCCCTTGGTCCAAGGTATTTATCACCTGAAAAGCTCTGATCCACTGTGCCTGTGGGAGGGAGGGAGGGAGGGGAAGATGGGTGGAAGGAAGGCTGAGGTTGAGAAGAAAGTTACACAAAAGCCAAAAAGTGGTTCAAATGTGACCATGAAACAGTCAAATAGCATCTTGGAAAAAATCATATCTTCTTACCGGGTTTTAAGTCCTGCCCACTTTTACTCATAGCAGTGATTGCAAGATGCATAGAGCGAAATCCTAATAACATTCACAGCGCTTTGACAGTAATTAATATTCTCCCATAGTGATTGCCGTGGCGCCTGAGAGAAAAGCGCCGCGCACGGATTGCCTTCTTTGAGGGTTTCTCGCATTATTATAATCCCATTTCATCTCATTTTAATACCCACTGGGCCGAGTATTCAAACATAAGATCTTGCGGAATTGCCCTTAAGTGGTTGAATAGGAAATAGCAAAGAAAAGCACCTTTCATTATGAACACACGTGATGGAATGTAACGGCCATGCACGCTCGAGGCGTGAAATGAAAGAAGCTCTGTCTATTTCGATGTGCTTGGCATGTCAATGCTTGTCCATTAAGACTCCCCAGGTCGTAAAAAAAAAAGTTCAGTGAAGTGGAAGTTGTTAAAAAATGGCCATCAAATAATTTTTTTATTGTGGTCCAATCAAAACTTTATTGTTTACATTGCGTTTCATTTAATGGACAGGAACGTTGTGAGCATCTAAATAATTCAACGCTAACCTCACTTCGTCTTAGCACTTCAACCGCTGACCCTTTGCTCTTCTCCAGAGCTTCCGTTTATCTCACTCGATGTAATCCTCCCTCTTTCAACTCGGGCTACTAATTAATTAAATCCACAAAGAAGAAAGCTCCTACTTATGGAACGCTGTCATTCAGAAACACAAGCGACCCGCCCGTTGTAGGCCCAAATTTCCGAAGCTGCTATGATTACATTTCTGGGACCAAAAAAATGGGAACATTCACATGATGGGAAAAAAAAAAAAGTCATAATCTGTTCTGGTGTAGCGGTTGCACGTTTTCCGAGATGATCCGCTGCTTCACCCTACGTTAGCCATCCAAAGCAGACTTGTGATTTACATTCAAATGACAGTGGAAATTTGACAAGATTAGGACGGCGCCCCCTGTGGGGGGGAAGATTTGTCTCGAGCTCCAGACACTGTTTGCTCCGGTAAAAGTGTTCAGCCGTGAGATGCCACCAGAGAATTGATGTAATAGGAGTGAAAAGAAACACACCCAGTCAAATACTAAATAACCCGTGCTGGTGTTAGGAAAAGAATACACGCCCTTCGTCTTTTTTTTTTTTTTTTTTTTTTTTTTCTCCCTGCTGCTAGCGTATGTTCCAGACAGCCATAAATGTTGAATGAGTCGGTGGAAGGCCTGGGGAAGGGGAGGAGAGGAAGTGAAGGGGAAAAAAGAGGGCAGAATAGCAATGGAGGATGCAGAGATGATTGCATGTATGCAATAAAAATAAATTTAATGACCTCAGTATTGTACCTCTCCGTTTAAATTCACCCAAAAGACTAACGAGCAAGAATCTTGCGGTGAGAGTTGAGGAAAAGTTCATCAAAGTTTCAACTGGCCTTGAATGTCCATCGCAGAGTGCTCGATAGCTTGCGTTAAATCAAAGCGATTTCCATTAATCTCCATTTGTGAATGGCTGACTGATTTCAAAACAAGCTCTCTTGATTTGACTGCGGAGGACACCAATTCATCACAATTTGTTCAGGTACTCATGGCTGGCGACTGAGTGCTTGTTTTATTCATCCGGCAAGTGGAACGCAATGAGAAATCATCTGTTTGGACAAGCAAGTCTTGTTTTGTAGATGCAGATGTGGCGTCGCCGTACGTTTCCATCGTTCATCCCTCTCTCTCCGTCATCTCCCAATGCGACGACAATGATTTAGGTTTGTTTGACCGGCTGCTCAATTATAGTCTGTTTACCCGTGCATAAACAAAGACAAACAGTAAATCTGCAAAACAAAGAAGCCGGAATTAGATAAAAAAAAGTTAGACACCATGTTAACCATATATTTGCATACATTTACGACAAGTTTTGTTTATAGGAACTTTTAGGAACTTAAATACGCCAAACTGGGTACTGTTCCAATACTTTTGGAGGAGCCCATTTATTGACTTTTATATGGTACTCTTCTCTGAGTAAACTGTTTAATTAAATCGGGATGCCTGCTGAACAGCAACAATTTTTGAGGATTTTTTTTTTTTTATTTTTCCCCCTCAACCTCCTTATTAATCTACCAAACTCTGTCTGCTCTGTCTCATCTGCCATTCTCCCTTCTTGCCCCCAAACCAGTCTTTCTCTCAGGGCTGATGCGAGGCAGTGATAAATACATCGACTTCCTCGTCATTAATCAGACCGCAGCTTGTCACTATCTGTCCAAAATGACTCAGCCCATCCCCTTGGGGGGGGCACCACAGACAGCAGATCCCTCCTTTTGCCATTTCTTCTTCTTTCCATGACAGTTGACACCCCCTCTGGTAGATGCTAAAAAAGGAGCTTGTAGGAAACATTTGGAATGAGCTCAATTTCATTATAAATTGATCCTAAAGTTTGATTTAAGTCTTAATAGACTTAATATATAGGCGGGTTTGGGGCTGCTTTGTTCCCTCAGGGCCTGGACGTATTGCTATCGACTATATCTTCTCTGTTCAGTTTCAGGAAATGACCCATCTTTTCTCAACTCGAGTTATCAGGCATGAACCACTATCACCAATGCAATCAGACTAACTAAGTGCTTCCGTCTCCATTTGGTCCCACAGACAGGAAACGTTGGTTGGACTTTAACAAGGTGCCTGTCCTTGAGAGATTTGTCTCGTCATCAATCAGCGGCGGAGTCGCAGCCGGCGGAGAAATTGAGGGATGGAGTGAAAGACCGAGAGAGGAATGAGAAGAGAAAAAGGTGAGGAAAGCGGGGGGGTTAATTAAGAGATGAGGAAAGGAGTGAATGAGGTTAAAGAATGCGTTTCGGAGATGTAGCAAGTTATCCACCTCTCACAACATTGATGGAATATAAAGCACACCTGAAAGCTCAATCCAGCACCACAAAATTTTTTTTTCTTCTGATTTATATCTACGATATAAGTCATGATCACCAGTCATTTGTTTTTGTGTCTCCTCACGAGGAAACCAAGTAAGTTTTACTGTCCCTTTATCGTCACACCACCAGGCCAGTAAAATTCAGCGGCGATGAAAAATTGCCAAGATATTTACAATCACATCGTTCAGCTTTTTGCAGGAAGACATTTTCTTTCTCTCATCACGTCTCACCGTGTGGGATGTGATGCCAATTTGTCCAATCACGTAAAGACGCATTTGGTAGACGACTCCAAAAAAAAAAAAAAAATCATTGATAGTGATGTTTCTCCTCTATCTCTCGTAAACATTTATTTGGCATGCTGCAGCCGTAACGTTGAAGCTCAATGGCAACTGTCAGAAGCAGAGCATGTGACAACTCCCTCCCGTGAGTTCAATTTTTTTTTTTTAAGTGACTGCAGTTTAATTGTTAAGCTCTGTGTCCAAAAATACATTCTTTTATGTTTTTGGGAAAAAAACATTTACCTCCACTGAGGCATTTTGGAAAACATCTAATGCCTCTGCATTGCTGCGGGGAGAATTGCACCAAAGAGTAACTTAATTTCACAGAGAATGTTCTGCTTGGTGTCCACGGGGAAACAAAAGTTCAAGGTTCAAAAAGTTCCCTTCCTTTCTTAGGAAAGAACTTTACAAATGAGCTATATCGACCATACCGAAGGTATCCAAAAGCAACCAGGGCTCCGAGGAGAAAAACACTTTTGACACAATGCGTGGCTGTGCAATTTCTTTTTTTGTGTTATTTATTTGTGACGCTGTGATGCCAAAAAAAAAAAAAAAAAGCCTTATTTATGATTTGCCAGCTGAGTTTTTAGTGATTTGAAAGTCTAGAAATCCAACTCCTATCTCAGTAATTTGTCATCAGAAAATCCTCCGGAACTTTCTCTATTTGTAGTATTGGTCGGAAATAAAACAAATGGTAGGCGACGCTAGTGGAACACCGCATCTCCTGTTTTCCAAAGGTATAAAGACATGTGGATCGATGGTTTGCGTCTTTTGATTGATGGACTGAAAGTGATGTATTAGTCATGTCAGAAGAAGATGCTGAAGGGGAGGGGAGGGGGGGAGTGACTCTTTTGTCCCTGTCGTTTGAACACTTCAGTGTTGTTTCTCATTTCCCCGCCGTTTCCTTTCCTTCTTGTCTCTCTCCGTGGCTGTTTTATTGTTGCCCTGCAGTATGTTTTTTAGATCTACTCACCTTGTAGCAAGCTAAGCTACATCGCACAAGTCTTGCCCTCCACGCAGCTATCGCTGTAATTCTGCAGAAGCTCTGTAAAAAGAGCCCAAGGCGGTCGAGCGGAAGAAACCGATGTCGTATATCGTGCTCCGTGTGCTTTGCCCTTGTCTGTCTCCGAGGCCTCATCACAGGCTGCAATATGTATCGCTGAAATGAACAATTTTTTGGTAATCATGTTGTGGAAAAAGCCACAAGGAAGAAAAAGATGAGGAGGTTGCTGTCTCGTTGTGCTGGGGAAACTTTGAAGCTGGTTTCGCATTTCAAAAAGTTCTTTTATTTTTTTATTTTGCTTCCCTAGCCTAGATCAAATTGTAATTCCTTTTTACGAATAAGCTAAAAGATTGTTGGAAATAATTTCCTCGAATGAACTTATTTTGCTCCTAATTAGTCCAAGCAAAACATTCAACCCCTCCTGGACTCCTTCCGTTTGCGTAATTGAAATGAAATATTCTTTTTAATTTTAACACCTTTTAAAATGCATCACAAAGTTTCTTGCGAGAGGCCAATCTGGCTAATGCTAAGACTCCATCCCGATGGCCTGGCTTCATATTCATGAGAGTGCCTGCAGGTTGCGGGGGGTGCCGCCGTTTTGTTTTCTCCTGTAGCACAACACAGACGAGTGCTTTTCCAACTGAGACTGATGCGTTTTTATGCGGCGAGAATTTTTCAATTGCATGTTTTTCAATTTGGGATGCAACATAATCTCCGGAGATACGACACGATTCAGTAGAGCCTGAACGCTTCAATTTTAATTTTGCTACGCTTTAAAACTTCTCGCACTGGTTTTTCTGGTAATAAAATACTTACACATGGAATACAATTTTGCTAACCCTCAGCTGACTTAAGTCATGTCAAATTTTATTATTTGATCCCCCTTGAATATGTGCGGAGGCACAAAAATTATGCAATATGATCATCGCTGAGTCCGCTCAAGGAAAAGTGACTCGGAATGATGAAGCAGCCTACACAGTGCGGACCTTCTTGTGCATCAGAGTCCTGACTCATATCTTTAAAAAAAAAAAAAAAAAATGACTAGCAGGTCATCAACATGTCTGCTGGCCTTGCAGGAGGACTCATGCAATCAGGGAGATAGCGGCTGACTTTTTTTTTTTTTTTTTCTTCCTTAGTGCGGAGTGCAATTGCCACTTCATGACTGAGTCAGAGTGTGACAGTCACCTCGGCCCTTCCTACACAGTGGACCGAACATAACAAGCTGCCAAAAAAGCAGGCAGACGCAAAGCTTGAGCTTTGCTATTGGACCCGCGGGGGGTTTAAGGCACTTGAGACTTTTTGCAAGGCCTGCACAATTGCTTGCCTTGCACCTTTTTTCGCGCTCTGCCTTTAATATATGTCGAAAATCCTATTGGGGTATGTTTATAATGTTTTCCTGTGAGTACGACGCTTCTTGTTGCCTCGATGGTGAGAAGAACATCCAGATTGCGATGTCATAATCAAAATTTATTTTTGGGAGGTCTATTTTGAGTGTAATTCCACTGTTGATCACTCGGTGGCAGCATACTATTTAGTTTGACAGTAAATTTGAAACGGGAAGTATTTTAACTCTGATTATTCAATTTCAAATAATCTGTAAAGATTTTTTTTAAATAATTCTTTTAATCAGAGATGCAAGAATTTTTTTTCCAAATTATTTTGCACTTTTTTTTCTCTCGCACATCAAGTTTTAATAAATATACATCACATACGATAGTAATATTAAAGCTTAGGCTCTTTTTTTTCATCTTAAAATGTCTTGACAAGCTAAACGAGAATGCATATTCAGGAGGAAACGATTGTTTTCCAGTCCTCAACACACTACACAACAGATGCATCTTGTCACGAATAAACACCAAACCAACTAAATGGAGAACAGATGATACGGCATCCCACACACGCAATTTCATTTCTTCATTCTCGCTGCACCGCAGGAGCTTCTCATTGCGGAAGATTCAGTGGGGAAGAAGCAGCTTAACACTTAGCAAAGGTGCGTGCGTGTGAGAGAGGTAGAAATCATGATGCTGTGAGAAATTAAATAAGAGTGCAGAAATATCTGCAGGGAGCCCTGGCAGCAACTAAAGGCGGCGGATGTGGGTGATGTGTGTGACAGCATGCAAACACACGCGCTGCAGTGAACCAACACAAAGCTCCGAGGAAATATTGCTGGTGGTGAAGTAGCACAAACAGACAAAGGATGCCTCATGGTAGCTTCGTATATGTAAACAAACAAAATTTTTGCATTTCTAACCTCTTTGACCCTTTGCATCAAATAGCAGTTTGGTTAGTGACCTATAGAGGGCGCTGTGTGACTGCACAGTCATCTGATCTGCTATTATCTCAAAGCCTGTGGTCTCTCTATTTGTCTTTTTTGCCTCTTGCATGCAAACACCCTCCATCCTGTCCGACTGTTGAGGATAAAAAAAAAAAAAGAGTGACAGAAGAGTGATGAGGGCAGGAAGAGAATGGCTCACTGGCACATGATTTGAAGATCATTGTGCCCCCTGAAATAGCTCGGCAGTTAGGAAGGTTGTCTGAAAAAATTAATAAGTAATGAAAGTGCGGCGGCGGAGCCTTTTGGGGGATGTGTGTGTTGTGTTAATGTTAGGTTACACTCATTTCTCACACGTTTCAGAGTAGATAGGCAATTTTAGTTTGAATTTTTGTATTATGACATCGGTGATTCGTCCATTTGTATATATAGAGATGTTCTTGAGTCAATGTTTTTCAAGTGAATAAATTGCAAAGCTATCAATGAGTCACCACTTGAAAAAAAACTCTGGAGTACTTCATCTGAAGAACATATGGAAGTATATAAAAATGGCAAGTGCACACAAGAGAGTCGGTTTCATGGTGAAATATCAAAAAGGTCACTCTCGCGCAATCTGTTCGACCCTTGACTGCTTGGATTTTGAGTAGAAATGAATTGAATGGATTAATTCTCGGGGTTAAATTTTGCCATCGTAAAACCTCAAGTATAGAACAGTTTTTTTTTTTTGCATTCTGATTCATTTGTATGTCAAATCATTAAAGACTCCATTTTGAATCCATTTTAAATTAGAGCCTCAGTTGGATGCTACACGGAATTATAAGAACAATATTGCTGCCATGGCAACCCCGCATCACCTCGACTACAATACAGGTGGGCCCACCCACGCACCTCATGGTGTGCTAAAATGTTTATTTCAAGACATTAAATTAGACTTTGGCTCTGAAGGCTTTCACATATTAGCTAGTATCACTGTCAGTTCATAATTGCATGTTGATTGAATCCCCTTAACTATGACTACTAAAAATAAGATGCTAGCTTCTAGACATAGACATTGTAATTAAAACACTAATAAGATTACTGTTTCCCTAGTAAAAAGATAAATTCACTTTCAGAAGCAAAAATAGCTTCATGTTGTTGCTATGTGCAGGGGCGTATCTAGTCTAGTGGATAAAGGGCAGCGCTCCACCCCAAAAATCAGGACCAGTTTTCCTTTCTTTAATAGAAAGCTGCTTTTCAAAATATATTACGTATAAAAAGAAATTCTTAATGAATGGGTTTAGTGTTTTTTTTTTTTTATATAATGAAGAATACCAGTTGTTCAATTTTCTGTATACAGTTTGGACACCCCAATCTTATTCTAACTTCTGCTGGATTAACATGTTAGTGTAAAAGTCGGAAATGTCACGGAATGTTGCACACACACTTGTGAGTGTGTGTGGCAAGCTGGCCAAGTGCCAATCAATGACAGTGATCTTGACAGGATACAGACTTGTGATTGACGGAGGAAGGGCAGGTTCCGACGCTCCAGGGGAGATTTTGGTAGACAGTCGCAATGGATGTGGCCAACTATGTGGTTGATCAACTATATATTATTTACAAAAAAAACCCCTATCTTATAAATTGAGTTCTTTTCACTCATTTACTTTTTTTATATTTGATTTCTAAGAGTACCCTGCTAGCTTGTTCTCAAAATAGCACGAGACATTGTGATTTCCTGAATGTCGTAACAATGAGCATTTAAAAATGTGTTGATTTATAAAAATTAAATATTGCAGACATGTATCAAACTAGTAGTCCTTTGCATTAATCAACACCCAAGAAGTAGCTCAGAGTTTTCATAATGTTGGTGACCTCTACCTTAGTGGCCGTCATTTGTCAACAAGGGCACGCTCTTCGCTCGACCCAGGACACTGATTGGTGCGGTTATTTTTGGACAAGCCACTATCATAGCAGCTTTAGGCTACTTGGCAAGATGCCGCAGCTCACTTGCAAGGTTAATCGACCATTTTCAGACATCATTTAATGCATCCCACAGGGATATATTGTATTCATATTTTATCTAGTCAACCACTGCCACTGATTTGTGTGTGTGCGGAACACAGGGCACAGTTGAAATTGGGACATGTTCAAATTATATGTTTGTAGCACTTGAAATCTCACCT
The DNA here is from genome assembly GCF_059516105.1 of Syngnathus floridae. Classification (NCBI taxonomy): domain Eukaryota; kingdom Metazoa; phylum Chordata; class Actinopteri; order Syngnathiformes; family Syngnathidae; genus Syngnathus; species Syngnathus floridae. The sequence continues at coordinate 3,489,241 of NC_142433.1, forward strand.
AAGGTCGGAATAGAATCCCCCCCCCTCTTCAGTTTTAATCACCCTTGTGTATTTTATTTTATTGTTTTGGTCAAAGGCGTAACGACATTTCAAGTGGGCCTTATTTTGCTTGTGGATTGAAATGAAAAATACACTATAACTGCATTTCCACTTTCATTCAGATTCTATGACATAGAGTTTGGACTTTTCATTGTTTTGACACCTTAACTTTTTTGTTTTCTTGCCTGCTTTGCATGTAGTGCCAGTAAATACTCAGTTTAATTTGACTTGGGACTCTGTGTTGCACAAATTAAATCTACCCCCTGTGTGCAATCATATTTATTTTAGAAGGACAGCGAGAGCAGTCAGTTAGAATAATGTGACTTGACTACAGAGCAGATCGCCCGTAGCCCAAAAAAAAAAAAAAAAAAGAAGAAGAATGAACAATCGTGCTGGTTCTTTGCTGCAAAAATCCAAATGGAGCGTATTTTGCCGACCTTTTTAAGTTGAGGTTGCACCTGGATGGGTGCTAATAGATACAAGGCTGCAATTTGTCCTCCGAGTTAATCAGCCCTGAGCAGGAGTGAAGATGGAGCTTGTGAGTGTTAGGGAGGTGAAATTTATAGATTTTCTAAGTGGGAGAGAAAAGCAAGTGCGAATCGGGCTGATTTTTACTGCCGAAAAAGGAGAGAATATATCAGGTTATCATACACGGCCAGTAAAAAGTCATTTTTCTTCTAATAAATAAATGATCTCCGTGGGCGACATAAATATCACCAAAGCCCACAGCAATGTCCATTTTTATTAACTACTGGCACGAAACACAGGAGAGAAAGAAAGATAGCGTTCATATTATTTGAATGTTTTATGCTGTTGGCACCGTCGAGGAGTCTTGTTTTAAGCAGTCGCAATTTACAAGTGTTCTTCAGACTTTCATTTCTCTTCGTCAGAGCGAGAAGCCATTTAGAGAGAATAATACTCCGGGAGAGTGCCGACTTTTGCCAAAGATGCTTGCTGGCATAGCGAGGAAGTTTTTCTTGGGGGCGGCCAAGGATATTTCAGGTTGTGTACGAAAAATAAAAATCTTTAGGAAATGATGATGAACATTTTGATGATGTTCCCTATGATAGAATAGGAAAAAAGTAGCACTTGGGGTGGCCCAAGTACATTTTAGGGGAGTCCGTTGCCCCCGTGACCCCCCCCTAGCTCCGCCAGTGAAGATGCCAATCATTGTTCAGTGGACATAAATAACTAAAATGATCAGATTGAAACACATACAAACATGAATAAAATATAAGCCACATAATACTTTTATAAAATCGAAGCTGTATTCTTCCACCATTTTGTTTTGAGAACACGTTAGCCAAAATGCGAGCTGCAAACATTGCTCATTTGTTACGGTTGAGCGTTAGGATGAATATAATTTATCATACTCTGCTTGGGGCTTCAGACACAACCAAGTTATCATGTTTTTTTTGTTTGTTTGGATGAGTACAGATGTTTTAAGGAATCGATGAAGCTCAGGATCCCCAAATGCATTTCTTTGTGTGTTTGTGGAGAGAGACAGAGTGTGAAAATGTCTCCAAAAACAGACTCGTCTTCAACAACCTCCAGGGACGTTATCAGCACAAGCCTTGTAGCTTCTCCTATTATCTCAGAGTAGAAACCTCTAGGGTGGGTGGTGGAGGGTCATACTTCATTGTTCACTATGATATCATCAAAACACACAATGATGATTCCTTGTCGTGGTGTCCATTGTTTCTCTAATGCTCTTGTAATGCCCTTTGAGCAGAGTTCTACCATCTCAACTGTATCATGCACTTTATTTTAGATTGTGAAAAAAAAAATTGTTGATTCCCTCCAAGCTGGACATGCCGGCTAATGGAGACAACCAATAACATATTACCGTCATGTCAGAATGTTCTTGTAGTGATTCATTTTAATTCTGAGGACATTTTTAAAATGCTCCAGCCCTTGCAAAAATAGCTGTGACATTAACTTTGACTCCAGCTACAATTTCTTAGCAATCAGATCTTCCTTTTAAAATATTCAGCTCAATGGAATACTGTACGTACAGCTCGGACCTGAGCTATTATGCCTTTTTTAGTTGAATATTCTTTGAAATCAATAATGTCTGGTATAGAGTAATAAATTAGAAATGAATCCCGGAAAGTCAGAAAAGATCGATTGAGTGCTACAAGGAGCACCTACAAGGACATATAATATCAGATAGCGCTGAAATCATGGGCTTCTAAAATGAGCAAATTAAGACTCGCTTAGCTCATCGGAGGAACACACGCACACACATTAACGATTTGATATTCAACCTCACCCGTCTTTCGTCAGATTTCATGAAAAATGATATTTATTACGTTTGAGCAAACATTGTTGGTCTTTTGGTATGTTTACTGGACCTACTGATTTAATCAAAACTTTGAATCAATTGGCACATAGTCGAAGAGGCAAATATTGAGAGTTTTATTCTCATGCACATTAATTACACTCAGTGCAGAATTTAAATAAATATAAATAATTATAAATATATATGAAAATTTAAATATGAATAAATATAAATAAATATGTATAAATAAATATGAATAAATATAAATAAATATGTATAAATACATATAAATAAATGTAAATTAATATGTATAAATAAATATAAATAAATATAAATAAATAAAACTCCACTTTACATGTAAAACTGTCTACACAAAGATGATTTAATATTCGCACAAAACACTACACTCATAATGAGAACTTGTTTTATGTTTACAACCGTCGTAACTCGTAGGATAAGCAGACACCGAGGGTGACAAATGATGCCTGTTGAAGGTAACATTAAATCTCGGATGACACTTTTAGCCCAAAACAGGCTTCTTGATGTCAAATCTTAGATGAGCTGGTATCAACAACAGTAATAAAAGAGGACAGGAGAAAAGAGGAGAGTAAAAAAAAAAAAAAAATGCAGGGAAAAGTAAAGAGTTCCGCATTAACACTCTTGGGACTCAAGTCTAAACTTGAAGCTGTCATGTTTAACTGTCTTCTGAAAGTGATGTGTGTAAGTCAGGCTAAACTTTAAATGACTCCTTAAATGTTCTCAGTGGTTCCTCGTCCCAGATTGATACATTAGTAGGCATTGACTATCAAAGAGAAGCAAAGCCATTCAAATAAGGTGCACTCCATTTCTCCCTTTATACCCACTTGTCCTTGCCTACTTTCATTTTTCTCTCATTTTACCTTTTCATAAACATATCTTACCCCCTCTTTAGGTGTCACTTTCTTTTCTTACTCCCTCCTATTCTCTTCAATTTTCCGAGCCGTCCCTTTTCATTTTGCCTCTCGAGCCAAGTGAGATTGGGTACTTTCTTTTTTGCTGTGTACGCTCCCTGAGCAGCGAGCGGCCACGTGAGTCTGGATGCTATCTCGCGCTCGCTTCCATTCCAAACAATGTTCAAGCCCGCTGCAATTTCATCATCTGCTTTGTGCTCCAGTTGTATTCAAATTAGGAAATTGTTTTAATTCACACCTTAACGCCTGTGTGCATAGTCGGCCATATTGCTATTTGCGAGCCATAGGAATAAGCTCCCTATAATATACTGTACCATCATTTTTAGTATTGATAAAGAAACCTTTTGTTATTTTCCATCATAGAGGCGACAGAAATAATTAATCGACAATAAACCAATTATTGAATTAATCCGCTCCAATTTTTGTCCTAAAACTGACAGGTCATGTGACTCAAGTCCCTCACCTCTGGTTCCGAGGCCCTGAAACATTCTGTCTGAAATTAACGCAGACAATCTGGCCATCTGATATTATGTATTGACCTTCTGAAAGAGATCGCATATTATTCGCCATCACAGATTACTTTCTCTGCCCGTACTCACCCTTGGGATCTGCACGTTATAGCGTGTATGGCCTTCATCGAATGACACTCCGATTTTTCACTCGGAATGTTTCTGCCCATGAGAACATGCGGTGAAAAGTCACAACTGGCTTTTAACAGCACTTTAATCACAATATAACATAAATAATCATTTCATTACTCCTAATGATGCACTGATTTATTAATTATCATTTTTGGCGACAAATAAAAAAAAAATCTGGCTTGTGAGAATTTTAAAATCAAGTTCCAAAATAAAATCAATAGTGACACACTTATTTAAATTTGCAAATATGTATATTATTTATGACAAGCCATTGTTTGATACACCAAAAAGAATCGTGATTGATGTTGTGTACTGAGGCCCAATCCTTTTTTCACGCTGAGCTTTCTGTACGCTAAAAAAAAATATGCTTCAACTGATGATATCATCCCCGATAATCTTTTGTAAATCTGACGTATCTCCGTAATACACTCTGTCACGTCTGGCGGATCTTAATGCCCGGAAAGTGCTCGCGCCGTGGTAAACGTGTGTCACTTCCACAAGTATTGCATGTGTTTATCCTGACAAGACTGTCATATAGATTCTGGATCACTCCACAGTATGTAGTAAACATCACACGTGCAAGACAGTCTAATCGCTTTTGTCGTGTTCTAGCTGAATATGTGTTAAAAGTGGAATACAATGAACCCCATGAGCCAATACTGTTGTTTATCTTGTTGCTGGTGGGTACACAATGCGATCAATGGCCGTCTGGTCAAAGAAGTTGAAATAAGAGAGAGGTCCTAAAAAGCCACTGAATAATTAGAACAGTCAAGTTGCACTTGGAAATTGTAAAAAGCATAAAAAAAATGGCCAGCAGAAATGGATGAAACAAACGCTGATGTGAATTTGTAGTCCACGCCGGAGGAGCAACACATAATGGTGGTAAATGATCATGTGGAAAGTTAATGACCTCCCCTCCTCACAAGGAGGTCATCACGCGTCGAGAGGCAAGGCGCCTTCTCCATAACGGATTAATATAGACCCATATCACCCCCCCCCCTACTATCATTTCTGTCTCTCGCCGCCCCGACTCTCAATCACCCGGACACTCGTTCATCTTCCGCCATACGCCGCTGCTCCCATTTGTTCTCTCTTGACATGGCCTTTTACCTCAGATCCAATTCCCACCATTTTAATCGAGACAAAATTACATTACGGTGGGCTTCACTTCCTGCCTGCCTGTTTGTGCTCGTGTGGGCGTCCAAGGGCTATTTTGAGTTTGCTATAGAGTTCCTACACGGTCACAAAGATGAACTTCAATGTCACGCCACTAAAGGATTTTGTAGCCTACCGGAATTGCGCAAAGGGAGACAAATACGACACCTCCTGTCTTTGATGGATGTCTTTGACCGCTTGCATGAGGACGTTTTACTGTAAGCTGATTGGCTGGGCCCTTCCGCATTATTTCCTGCATATATTTCCCCCCGTTCATCTACTTATTTCTAATTCAGTCGAATATATTGAGATAGTTGGCTGGGATTCAAAACCTCAGGGAGATGTTTCTGCTTTCACACTATAGATGGAAAAAAAAATACACAGCAAACCGGTGAGAGCATGCAAATGACTCAAAGTGGAGATTTCGAACTGAGCCAGCAACTCTATAGAGCACGCAGCAGGTAGCTGGATGGAGTCAATGTAACTTTATGGTAATGAGATGGGACATGTTATAGGAGAGGTGCAAGTATGGAGCAAAAAAATGCTTTATGCTGCACAACAGAGGAAAGGAAATCTTAATAACAAAAAAAAATGGAGTAAAACTTTCAAGATGCTACGTGTTTATTTCACCTGGCAATTGTACTCGACACTCCAACTGTGCTCAATCTCCAACAACCCCGTCATTTAAAGTGAAACCAAACGTTAATAGAATAATAGAAGTGCAATTCTTGTTACAATTAAAAGACGGGATAAAAAAAAAAAAAAAGACTCCGACTTATGTTGTGCAATTAACTACCTCAGTGTTCATTAGCAAGGCTTGATGTAAACAAATAGCTTGTGGACTTCCATAGTCGTCTCATAAAAGAGCTAATTGCTCATTTAACTCGGTTTGTTGCCAATATTTGATGGTAATGTTTTGCTTCAGGCATGACACATTTAATGAGTAGCATTTTTTTTCCCCCCTGTGCTTGTACGCAGGTAGATTTTTTTGCTTTGCGGACATTCCGTCTTACTTAATTGTTGTGAAATTAAATCAAGAATTATAAAGGAAGAAATCTTGACGGTGATACAAAAAAAAAAAAAAAGCCAAACTATTTTCTTATAGCCAAGGTCTCGCTCGCTTTTTCATCTCTGTATACACAGGTTCCCAAAAGTCATATACACTTCCATTTTTCTATTTCATTTCAAATATCATTTGGACAGATGTGAGGCCCTCAGCAATTGACAGCTTAGGCTTTGCTGCTTTTGTAAGCATATCGTTGGTTCCCTTGCCTATGGCTCGCCTGTTGACATTGGAGCAACGTTGCAAAATTGAAAAAAAGTTTTTTCTGTCCTTGTCTGCAGGTCAAGTTTTCACACTGCTCCAACGTGGAGCTATTCACGACGGGTTTCTCCACAGAAAACTTCTTGTCCAATGAGAACTAGAGAGTGACTTTGCGAAAAGTGAAGCAATCCATCAGTGATAGCTAAGCACGTTAAGTGCCATTTAATTGGATGAGAGCTTTAAGTGCAAAGCCTGATGGGAGTCGGCCGCATTATGTCGAAATAATTTACCTTTTACAACACATTGACTAAATCAGAGAGATCAACAAAATGCAAATAAAAGGGATTTAATCAATAGTTCCCACCATTGGTCAATGTCAATTTATTGAATTATGAAAAAATTGTTTGAGAAAACTGTGTTTTTCTCACCATTGTTGACTCGGACTGTGCTTTGGTCCCATTTGTTTTGTTTGCAATTTTCGCTGGGTATAAAGCATCATCACAACATAGACACCCCTGAGAGGATGTGGTCAAAACTGTCTAGACACATTTGTCCATTAAGCACAAGGTAAAATTAGCCTCTCTAAACTTCCCTTTTAAAGGTAATTCCCGAGCATGACTTTAGCAACAAACATCTGCAGGCTAATTTTGGGGCTCTCATGGGTACCTGTGGGCTCGGATGAGAGTCCTTTAAAAAAATAAAAAAAGGAAAAGTGCGACAGGTAGACGGTGACAAAGAGCTTTTGGAGTGTATTCCCATGGCGGTGTTTGCGATAATGAGTCTTTGTGATTATTTGTGTTCAATGGTTAACAAGTGGAGGTTAGTACTTAATGTATTTTTGGATATAATACTATTTTGTGTATCAATCATGGTAGTCACAAAAAGACTTTCAAACAGGAAAAAATAAATTGTCATATGGTTTAACATTTTATTTTTTCTAATTTAATTTAATATATATTACAATTAAATAATATATACATAATGTTAATAATATATGAATTTAATAATATATAAATAATATTAATTTATATGTAATACTTGTTGAATTCTATTTCTTCATAGGAGTTATTAGATTAAAATTCACTTTAATAGAAAAAAAATTCCCTGGGGTCCCCTTGGCCTTTATTTGGACGTCCCTTTCCAGATCTAGCTTTGTCCATCTCTTTGTACAGTTCATGGTTCAAAAAGCCTCTCCCTTCCTCCCGTGACCATCTGCGAATGTGTAACATATCACTGTCTCCACCCGTGTGTGTCCGTAGGGGTACTCCATGTCCTCCCACCATGAGACAACGCCAGTGAATGAGTGCTTGGTCCCTCACAGTGTCCCGCGGGACTAGCATCTGTCGCCGTGATGCACTCGCCACGGCTACAAACTCCATTACCCGCCGTCCTGCTTCTCTGTCATTGTCAGCCACATTCCAGGACCCACAACGGGTAGGTTGAACACCATTGCATGTATGATGGTGACGCTCTTAACCTGTGAGCTATATCCACCTCCCAATTTGTTACTATGGTTACCTATGGATGAAATCTGATCAAATAGTTTTGGGTAACTCGATTTTACAGGCGTTTCTAATAAAGTGGCCTACCTCCTGCCACGGCTCAAACGCAGAACAACACTCCCACACGCATTATCAAAAAGCCCATTGAAGGCCCTTTCGCTCTCTTCATTTCCAGGAGGGCTCATCGTAATGGCTTGCAAAAGCCTGGAGAGCTTTTCTGCGCACACTTTGGCAGCTCTTTCATTAATGAATACCCAATTCGCCGTGAAAGGCTCAAATTTGGTGTTTTTACACGGGAGGGTTTAAAATACGTCTTTTGTCGTTAAGGCTTGAAATGCAACGATTATTGTAAGCGTCAGATGATGCAGCAAGATTTTTCCTGAGAAGACTTTTGACCTGACTTTGAGAAAGCTAATTCCTTCAAATAGATAAATAAATAAATAAATGACATATAATAATAATAATAATAAATAAAGCTTTAAATACTTAAAGACTTTTTATTGGCCGAAAAGGATGAATAGAAATAACCAATCAGGTAAAAGTGAGTTAAAATTGATGCCAACAGAAAAACATCACATGTAATGAAAAAACAAACATTGAGTAGCAAACAAAAGAGAACATGGAGGAAAGCAAAATCACAGCGGTGTAAGTGGAGGATTTAAAAATATTAATCCATTTTGGCAACATGAGCCAAATTACTTCCTCTCAATAATATTTTATTTTCTTACCACTTGAGACAGCGGATCATTTATTGTAAAAATATGAGTTGACAAGCTCAAGGGCACTGCAGTTTGATTTTCTCAACTAACGCTATGCAATGATTTTGAACATCCCCTATTTATTATTTATAGAAATGTCTTTTTAGGCTAACTCCCCTTGCAGAAATAAGATAGAATAATCATATCTTTTGTTCCTGGGAGGTGAAAGGCGGGTCAGATTTTGTCGGCTAAGCAAGCAGTGACTTTAATTGCTGTAGGCGCAAGGTGCTCTTTGAAGGTGACTTTGTCAAGTAAATAACACAACAGAGATGATGAAGCAAAAACAACATTGACAGCCCCCCCCCCTCCCCATTCGTTTATTTTACAGCCCCTCCCTCCAACATCGATGACACGGACCTCACAAAAATTGTCCTCCATTCTCTGTTTGCCTCATATTAAGGTGGGAATTTGTGGAGAGAAGGAGCGAGATGCTTTTGCTGATGAGATGGCAACACAGATAGAGAATGATTGACTTGGAGAACACAGGAAGGGGGGGGGGGAGGTGATAAGCGATGGATGGAGTGCAGAGGAGAAGAGGCGAGATCAACATGGCACTAATTGTTTCCTCTGCACCCCAACCGAGCCTCCGTCAGCCATTCATCACCTCGCCGCAATCAGTCCAGAGCAGACACATTGGCAAATGAGAGCCTCCTTTTACGCCATCCATTAAGGAGGCGGGAACATGGAGGTGCACGCCAAAAAGAAGGAAACGCGTTTTACGTGAATGCAAGCCTGAGTTTGTCTGATGAGCTTGTCCCGCTTTTGCCCGTGGTGTAACAAACACATATTTTTCATTTTATCCTTGTTCGGGAGGAAGGGGGAGGGGGGGGGGGTTACACCATCAATCACCTCTGCTAAATCAAATGGAAAATGATCCAACTGTATGACGCATGCGGCCTTGTCTGAAAGGCAAACACGGTAAAACATGGCCGTGAAGCTCATTGCTTTCATTGAGGAAGCGTTCTAATTAGCAAGTGAAAATGAGCTTAGTTCCGGCTCCGCGGCTGCCAGCTGGGTGCGACTCGGGGAATAAATACGGGACTGTGAAAAATCAAAATGGCCGGAACCACAACTTGACAAGCGGCATTACTTACATTGATGTCGTAGGATTAGCGCGTTGGACACGAGACGGGATTTGGAATTAATGCTTTGCACAATTGAGACAAATGAGGCAAAAATCAGACATCGTTTATTCTCTAAATTGTATTCGGTGGCCGTCGGGTGCCTTTTAATGACCGAGGGGGCGGGGCATGCTGCGGAATGCCCGACGCTTTCCTTTTCCTCGGCACTGTAAAAGTCTCTCGAATGCTTATCTTCACAACGCTGCCAGTTGCCAAGGTCAAATGCGATCTCTAAATCGTAGTCGGTGCAGTGTACCTGTCTTTTATTGCACGGAGTAAAACACATAAAGATAAGTGTTTTGTCAAAGCAGGAGACGGGCCTTGTGAAATAGTGAACAAGGATGTCTTTATCAGACTTTGAGTTATGTGGGAGCCAATGGGGGCTGAGCTCCCATGTGCCTCCCATAAAGGCTGTAAAATCATATATTGTATATGCGTCGCCATTCCGCTTGTCGGCAGATTGCCAAGCCGAGTATTGAACGGGGAACCTGACTTGAAATTGTTTCATCGTATCAACATTGTGGTCATTTGGAAAAGATAAATTGCAGCATTCGATACGTACCAATTAATAATCTCGAGTTGGATATTCCGTCTTAGTTTCAGCAAAGCTCCTAAAACTCTTTTTTCAGATTTCTAATGTGCAGTTGCTGCTTAAAAAATAAAAAAAATTCATTATCCTCATGCATGACTAATTATTTCCTTTATTGACTTGGCAACAGGCAATAATTGGACCTCACCTTCTCCCATGTTCTGCGACCCCTACATCAGCAGATGCTTGTGTACAAAGAACATAACACCCATCTTTCTTCTCCGTCATCTCCTCTGCGTAGCCCCCGATCCCGTCTTGATTTCATTTTCGGCATTCTAAATTAATTACGCCTCATGCCGTGAGGAGTTTATTCATTTATCGCTGGAACATGGAAGAAATTGCATTAGATGGGATGTCCCCAACCACCAGCAGCCCGTCTCCAAGGAGCCTTTTCCTCCAAAAGCGGCTTGATTGTTGAGAGTCTAATCCAGAGTCAGCAGTAGTGCTTATTTTTTTTTTTTTTTTATTATTAGTTGGTGTGGGAGTAGAGGGGGGTGTCAATTAAGTCAGCTTCTTCTTGAGAGAAAGAAAGAGCAAAGAGGAGGATGAAGATGAAAAGGGAGCTTAAGTGACACTTGTGCATGCATGTGATTAATACACACATTCAATTACGGGAAAATGCTTGGATTTTCTGCATTTAAAATAATACAGAGCAGGCCGAGCGTGGTCAAAGAAATGAATGTTCTTCAAATAGTGTAATTCCACAATATAGTTTTGGATGTATTATCACCTTTTACCACTAGATGGCAGATGTATCTTCGCATAGGTCTGCCGTTTATTGTACTCGTCGGCTTAACATTTGCGAATTTGGAATGACGTGCATGACATCGGAGCTGAAATCATTTTGATTAAGATGAGTAAGATTATCAGACCAACTGATCCTTTCCGACTCCTATAATCCATTTTGTTTTGCCTCTTTGTTCTGATTGCTCTCCTTTTGTGCCACGCATCATCATTCCTCTTCTGAGGTAGTTTTAGTCTAATTGAAGAGATTCTTCTTTTGAATTGTGACATTACAAGTAATGTCATGTGTTGAATCTCTCATTTGAATTCTTTAGTAGCTTGCTAATTAGCCTGAAGTGAAGCTTCCTTCATTCATCCTCTGATTGCTCTGAAGGCCCCCATTGTTCTGTAATTGGCATAAACAGCAGTCAGTGATAAAGAGCCAGAACCTGTCTGACTCACCGTCAGGGGTTCAGCCTGGATTCTGTTGCAAAGTGAAATTTTTTTTTTTAGGGCCTCTGTCAATCTTGGGCCAATTCCTCTCCCTTATGGTGCTCCTGTTCAAGGAACATAAGTCAGATGGCAATCTGGACAACTCCTGATTCCCTTTTTAACTCTTTGAGCAGGGTTGATGTGAAATTTCATAAAAAAAAAAGAGAATATCACAAAAAGCTGCTTTTTTTATCGATAATAAAAACGAGATGACTGGATGAACTTGGTTATGAGTGTCCTTCACGTGCCCTTGTCTTTAACAGTGATGAGGTAGATTTATGTTTGCCCCTCAGGCACTGGGCTGGTGGGCTTGTGGGGGGGGGGGCTCATATTATAAATTAACATCTGGTCTCCAGTGAAAGCAACAAGCATACTGTTGTTTTACCCGGATCCTGTGCCTCGCCTTTTTGTCTTTTCCCATCTCCACTCACGCTCTTCCGTCTCTGGTTTTTAATGCTTGTTATCCTTATATAATCCCTCCACTTTAAAACGTGCTTCTTAATCACTGCACTTCAGAGATCTCCATAGAAATTCTGCACGAGTCATCCGAGGATAGGTTGAGTTTTATTTTTTTGGATACATACTGTATTTTTCTTTATTTTTTGGTGCATGAGTGCAAACTGTCAGAGCCTCCCCCCTCCCCTCGGGAAAATGATTGATAGATTATGTGTTATGTATCCTCAAACCTGCTGTGGACTTTTCAGCAGTAGCATAGCGTGGGCGGTTACATCATTCAGCTTTTTGTGTGCTGCATACTTTTTTTTGCAGAATTTGAAGGAAAATCATTTCCAGAGAAGAAAATATTGAAAGAATGCAAGGATTATAAAGTTATTGAGGCTGGGTGACTGTTCAATCTTTTTTTCTTGTCTTGTTCCTTTCTTACCTTCTTCTCTGACCTCCTTCTCCACTTTGAAGTCATCGTGGCCTCAAGATAAATCCGTAGCATCGATCCATCCCTCTTTATTGGCTCTGTCAGCATTCTTAAAGCAGATTGAAAAGACCGAGATGGCCCCGGTAAGAGCGGACAGAATCAACATTGAAAGAGGAAACCGATAGATGAGGGGGGGAAAAAAAAAATGAAAATGGTGGACTCAGTCAGGCGATTGGCGTTTCATTGCATCAGCGTGCATCCGCAGTCATTTACATTTGAATGCGTTTACGTGTGGTCGGGAAATCAGCAGCAGGGGATTGATGCCGTTTGTTTGGCTTGTATTTGGTCAGCCTCGATAGACAAGCCAATGTAGCGTGCTATTACGCAAACCTCACTCGGGTGGCTTCCGTAAAATGGACACAAATCTACAAAAATGATTTAATCTCAAATCCTGTCATGTTTGTTCCATTGTTTAGTTTTAATCTTCTGTTTTTGAAAATTGCTGAATAATAAGGATGACAAGTTGCATGTTATAGTTTCTAGTTTTGACCTGAATAAAATTTAAGAGCCTCAGAATCGGAACCAACCAATCAGAGACTTTTTATATTTCCCGGCAAGGTCCAGAAAAGCTGAATGAGAAGCATCCATATCCGAAACTTTTTATTCCCGACTAATCGAGACCTACATTCATGCATCATACATCTCATCTTTTCTCTCCTCCTTGTTCTTTCTCCCTTCTTTCTGCCATCTGCAAGAGATAATTATTCCCAAACAAGCAGTCCCCTGGGTTAGATTGTGTTATCCGAAGCTACCTTCATTAAAAAAACTAAATATAAAAATGCCACAGCTGTGTGGATATCTTTGGTGTAGTGAAGGGAGGGGAAAAAAAAAATCACCATGGCTGCATTTTTTTTTTTTTTTGATAAATCAACCCACCTAACAAATCCGTAACACCAAATCATGCAAGACAAGGAAAAATATTTGTTTATCATCCATAGAAGTGGTTAGGCAGGCACGGAAGCATGGCATATGGCATCTACGCCTCTCCTGGGAGCCATCAATACTTTGAGGCACAGTTGATGTCCTTTGTCTTGTGTAATCTCTCGAAATGTCCTTGCGCGCACGCTACCGTTGCACTCAAGCGTTACACTCGCACGGAAAACGATACATTTGGCAGGTAGATTAATGACAAATCCAAAATGACAAGCGGAAATGTAAATAAGGCTTGTGTGCGTGGCGGCTTGGCCCCAAGCCACCGGCGCACACGCACGTGTCCAATAGAAGAGCCAGTTATTTACATAATAGAGTCGGACAATGCACGGGGAGATGCTAATGCATCCCGTACTTATGTCAGCGTAACCTTCGTGGACGGCAAACTGCAAACTATAGCAGAAGACAATGACACGGCCTTAAAGATTAGCGTGTCTGGAACGATTCACGTGAAAATCATCTGTTTTTTTTTTTTTATCGTGAGCAATTCCACGACTCCATATAACCAGACTTCTGAAGGTATTATAAAGGGAAATAAATGGAGATTTGTGACATTGTCAGAAGCAAAAAGAAACCCAAAGGCAACTAGATTTTGATTTTTTTTTTTTTTTCTTCAACAGTTCCTCTGACAATAATTCCCCCGAGAGAATGCTGATCAGTTTTCCGGCACGTCTAACACAAGCAAGGTCGAGCTTAAGAGGAACTATAAATTGAATTCATGTACGCTGTGAAAGCAGTAATTTAAGGACAGGTATGATGGTGTCTCCGAAAGTTTGAGCTCAATGTCGGCGGGGGGGTTGCAGAAGCGACATGAGGCGAGTTGTTCTCACCCACTGCGACACAGTTTAACGCTAGACAGGATGTTACCGCGCAAATGACATTGTTTACAAGTTGCAGCACAGCAAAAAAAAAAAAAAAAAAACGGTATTGCTTGTGGACATTCATCATTGTACAACATTGCTTATCTGGTTTCGGGTTTGTCGGTTGCATACGAATATTTTTCCCTCCTAGTTCAAGTCTATAAAATACAAGATAGTATTTGCAGCATTTTTTTTTTTTTATTGTGTGTTTTCTGGTTGTTTGAAATATATTTTTGGGGATTTAATTTCTTTTATAAAATTGTCTGAATATCGAAATCAAGATATAATTAGTAAATTGCGAATGTGGACTTTTTCTTTCCACTTCAGTTTCTTTTTAATAGCATACAGAAAAAAAAAAGATATGGCGAGGAGTAGAGGGAGATCTCAGGTAGTGTGGAAGGCTTGGCTGTGTTAAGGGAGGGTGTGAGGGTGGTCAGTTATCTCGACAAGATTGAGGGAGAAAAAGATGTGAAATGCTTGAAGGAGAGACTGAGTGAGGGGGGAGGGAGGTGGGAAGAAAAGAGCTGAGAGGATGGGGAGGCGGGGAAGGGGGAGGTTGGGTAGCACGACAAGGCAAACGGGAGACAAGTTGGGAATAGAGACGAGGAGGATGAGCTGTGGGCCCACAATGAGCAGACTGTGTGTGTGTGTCGGGGAGAAAGCGGAAGACACAGAAGGAAGGGTATTGCTGCATAAGCAGTCTGTCCAGCTGTCGGGAGGGTGAAACTCGATGGAGACGAGAGCTGTCAGGACTCTCATCAACATCTTTCTTTCTGATCACAGCCACCTCTCTCTCTCTTTCTCTGCGTCCTGTAATATGAATCCTCGCTCGGCCTCTTCATTTTCTTGTCAGGTGTCCTGTCCCCCCACCCCCCCTTCCTTGTTGTCTTATTCACTGTCTAGGAAGTTGAAGGATGGAAAGCTCCAAAAAAAAAAGATAGTCATGAATATGCATCACAAATAAACCTGCAAGTCAAATATGAAGGATTATTTTAACTTTAACAAAACATCTATTTTCTATACTGCTTGAGAAGTTTATTTTTTCAAGCTTTGGCAGAAAGCTGCACTTTCAAGGTTCTGCCTGAAGTTTGAAGTGTCTCCATTGTAATGGCATGGCTGTTAGAGATAAGTGAGATATTTACTTAGGTGATCCCATGGAGAAAATGGTGCTACTATTGGAAGGTTGACCAGATCAGCAGGCGCTGCAGCATGCAGAGTTCTTAAATTGCTTTCGAATGGGAGGCTATGCTAACATCACATCAACTTCCTCTTTAAGGGGCAGGGGGTGATCCAAATGGGAGCTACTGAGATGAGATTTGAACGGGAAAAAAGGCGAAGGCTTTTATTTTTTTCGGTTAAATTTACACTGTGTGAGGAGAACAATTCTTGTTATTTCCCTTTTAGTACATTTTTTTTGTTGAATTGACTCCATTTTATTTCAAGTAGTTGCACAAAATTTGATTTTGCACGACGGCAAATTCAACACAATTATTTTTTTCGCCGTGAATATTTTTTTCAAATGCTAGTCTTTGTTTTTCCTGGATTTTTTTTTCATTTTGGTGCGAGTATGTGCTGAAATGGAACAGTAAGCTTTAGGCCTGTCAGTTCCAATCAACATCCACATTAAGGCATAACCCACATGTGTCTCCTGTCTTCGTCATCTTCTCACCTACATCTCCTTATCACTCCCATTCAGAGTATTTTTCTCCCCCCTTACGTCTCTTTCGGCATCGTTCTTCCATTCCGCATAAACTGTTTTGTCTTTTGTGTGTTTATCATCTGCTACACTGTGCTGCAGTCCCCACAGTGAAGGAAGAACACTCTTTTGTGTGTCAAGAGTTGTTACTGATGGAGTTACTTGACATGTCTGCTAGCTCACTACAACTTCAATAGAGCTGCTGAGATTTGTGGATGTTACCTGATATTTACCTTCCGAGGTTATGTTTTTAGCTCGGATTGGTTTTGCTTGTTTATTTAGTGCGTCCATTCCCCGAGAGGTGAATGTGAGGTAAGACTAAAATTTTAAAGCAGGTCTGATCAAGCAGTGTGTGGGCATAAAAGGTTTTAAATTCACAATTTGAATTTGCATTTTTTTTTCCATTTGAAATAAAGCTTGCCCACGCTGTTGGGTATATAAGAAAAAAAATGTCCTGCTTATGTTAGCTGTCCAACATATCAGAGTTGGCATTACAGCATAGCCACCCTCAATGCCATATGGTGAGGCAAGATCTGATGTCTGTTATTATACTCCGTGATTGGTTTGTCTCTTCTAATTTGCCGAGCGGCAAACTGTAAGCTGCAGAGACAAGTGCAAGGAGGTGGAGAGCTGTGACATGTTTGGGGTTGTGACATATTCGGTTACTTGGCTGTGCAGCGCTGCCATATGGTGAGAGCATTACTGCTGAGTAGGCTGGACGGAGTTAAGCAGCTGATTCATTCAAATGCTTGTATTTACACTTGCACACTGGTAAATTCAGCCACTTTGAAACGTCATCGTCAATCATCAAGTGCTGAAAATTCATTTTGTTGCTTTGCAGGTTGTCGCGCCTTCTGAAGCTGCCATGCTAATGTAAATGCATTGTTTAATTACAATTATTTACATTTAATTTTGTTATAATTATTTGTTAAATTTAATTAATTTTAATTTATTAAATTATTTAATTCAATTATTATTATTTAGGTGGTTTGCATTTGCGCATTTAAAAAAAAATCAGACCATGTTTGGTGAACAAAAGCCAGGTCAAGTGATCTGCAGTATATTTCTTCCCTTTTTTTTTTTTCCTTTGTGTAGACACGGCTGATTTTCTTGTGCAGAACCGCACCGTGGCTCGGAAGTTCGTGAAATAGTGTCCGTAAGAGAAAGAGTCATAAACAGCGCAACCTATGGATGACTTCTGTGCTGTAAACGCTGTCATAAAGATTAACAGTCAAGTTTCCGAGGTCGTAAAGTACTCCATTGGCTCGGCCTCTTTGGCTCCGGACCGTGCCTTTGCTATTTATCAAATAGATCTTATACTGCTCACTATCTTGTCTTAAATGATGCAATTATCATCTGCACAGGCAAAATGTTTATTAAGCAAATTGATTCACTTTGCGAGACTTCTTGTGAGATCACCTGACCTGGAGTCTGCTTCAACGACACCAGAAAACAAGCTGAGCAAAGCCGACTTCATGTCTTCCTGCCCTCGCCGCCACCTTCATTGGCTTTGTCATTTCCTCTCTGCGTCAGTCTCGTCTCTCCCCGGTTTCTCCTCACACGGTGACGGATTGACTGTCTGTCTGTCTCTCTGTGGGAAATGAGCCCGCTAATGTCGTCGACTTGGCTTGTTCCATATTCATCTGCGAGCCTGTGAATCACTCCGCCGCTATAGCACATCTGCTTCCCTTCTAAAAAAGTCAAACGGAGCACAAAATGAGCAGTGAATATAAATCCATTTCCTGTCTCTTTTAGGTCTTCATCAGTCCAGCTTTTGCTCTCCCCCTTTTCACTTGCTGTCACATATGTACTGTGATTATTTTCTCCTTATCCTCATTAATCATTATATTATCCATCCCTCCTGCTCTGTCTGCCCCATCATCCATGCAGAGCAAAGGGCCTGTTATGAAAAGGTATCAAAAAGTCAGTCAGATAAAGCTCTCTCCAGCTGACAGGCAGGGAAACTGACAGTTTTTGACTGCGGGTACCGTATTTTCCGCACTATAAGGCGCACCTAAAATCCTCCAATTTTCTCAATAGCCGCCTTATAATCCGGTGCGCCTTATAGTGCGGAAAATACGGTAATATAAATCTCCCAGAAGTCGCTCATAGCGAGATGGCCGATATTAAGCTAAAGCTTAGCCACTGAGTCAATCCGATTGTTAATTAATCTTGTACTGTACTTGAAATGAGTTGTATTTGTGCATCGATTCCCTCCCCACTATCACAACACAACTAATTTTACCCTTCACGTTCTCCACCGGGACATTCGGAATGAGAGGGTTCCCCGCTCGATTCTAATTTCTTCTCTTTTTCAGAATTGATCTTTCTACACCTTGAAGACAGACGGTGAGGGCAAGAGGAGGACTGATATGGAAATGGACATTGATCTCGGGAACAACAAAAATAAAAGGTAGGGATGTCTTCTCTTGACACAATAACACAATGTTGGGATCACAGAGGCGAGATGTGTTTATCAGGTTGAATTGTGTCGCTCCTCCATGCAACACCTGTTTCTTCCAACATTATCATCCGCTCAAAGACCGTCATGAGAAAATGAAAGGGAATTATGGAACGCTCCTTATTTGGGATGGCTGACAGTTGTCTTGCCAGCTGTTTAGGCCTTCTGTGCGAGAAGCCCCCCAAAAAGCCCGCGGCAGTGTTTTTAGAAGCATGGTGCTTAGTATTTGGATTTATTTTGTGGTGGGAGAAATGACGGAATTTGGCTCCGCCTCTTGTGATTGGTGGAAAAAAAATGTGAGTGATTTGTTGTTTTTCTGATCTGCAAACATTTGAGTGAACCCAAAGCTGATGAAACCTTCGTGGTGATGCAACTGAGCTGCCAGATTTCTGCTCTCTAGTTTTTACTTTGAAGCCTTCGTTGAAGCAATGGGCCTCCTTGGTTTTGGCAGCCACCTGCAATGTTCTCCTCTGGCAACGTCAGAGTGGATTTTTTTTAAAAAAAATTGAAGGGCAAAGCAACACAAGGCAAATATTTTTTAAAAAATATGAAATAATGATAATAAGATGGATTTCTGTCCCACCTTGACCCTCCCTGACTTTTCCTCCCCCCTCAGCCTTTCACATCCAACCAAACCCGCATTCTTAACTCCAGCGTGATTATTTGCAGTCTTGCCTGGTGTCTATTTTATCTCTGCCCCTCCTCATTTCCTCCTTCCCTATGAGGGAGGGAGTGCGAGGGGGTCAAGAGGTAGGGGAGGAAGGATGGAGAAAAGGTCAGGTGCTTAAGATGGAAGTGGGAGGGAAAATGAGAGAACCAAAACAGACAGAAAATCCCCTCCGCTGTGTGTGTGTGTGTGTGTGTCCTTAACCTCAATGTGGTTCTCCGTGGGCTATGGAAGCCCCCTGAAAGTTCTTCATTTGTGCTTGCTGTGTGATATTTTTCTCGTTTTCATACTGTAAGTTCAGTAACCTTTCCATTCCCGCCTATAAATATTTACGAAGACTTGCATCACTGATATCATTGATAATTGAAGTGCCCTTCAACAAGTACATTTATTTTACATGACTGATTGATTTCTTAGACACCATGCAAAAAACTCCTTTGGTCTCTAAATATATCGCAGAAAACTAAATATTATTCTCGTATATTTACGATACGTCAATGTGGTGATTCAAATTTATAGCTTGTTTTAAAATCGGAAGAAATAAAAGATGCCGTTTGTCTATTGTATCCCACGGCCACTAATATTCTGGGAAGTCTTTTAGGAGGAGAAGAAGTCCAGACAGCCTGTCCAGTCTTGTCCATTGAAAGCCATTATGACTTTAAGATGAGGCAATAAACGCAAACTCCAGACAGGACCATTACTGGAGGCCCCTTGTCTGTTTGTCAGACAGTCCATCTGTCTCGAATGCGTTCCCACCAGAGGCTTGAACAATTATTCCGATTCTTATAATCGTATATTTCATCCTTTCCTCAAGTGAGACCTCTCGGGTGACCCGCTAATTATTTTCCGATCCATAAAATCCATTGCAGCAATTTGCCTCATGCTGCCATAATGACTTGACATTTGGAATCAAACAAATTAGTGTTTTTTTTGTTTTTTTTTATGGCATTTGGGAAAGAAGAGGATCTCACTACTTGTTTGGCTTTTTATGACTCCTATAAAATACGGCCGACTTTTTCTCCCCTCCATCTTTTTCATCGACGTGACTCAGCTGTGCAGCAGCCTTCCCGCCATCAGCTTTTATGATATTAAGCTGCCATCAATTAGATCTCGTTTGATCTCCCTACCCCGCCGCCCGAGCTGGCGAAGCCGCGCGCCGTTGGCGATAGCGGCGGGGCGTGGCGCGGCTCTCAGCGACTCCCTAATTATGGCGCTAATTAGGCCTAATCCTGGCCTTCAAAATGAGCTGCTCAGTGAACCAGGTGTGCCAGACACCAGGGTCTCATTTATTCGCGCGTTGGCTCGTTCTCAATGTCATTCGAGATGATCTATTGTCCTCTATGACATTGTGTGTAAATATCTAATAACGGAAAAAAAATGATCGGAATTTCTGATGGCCACTCCGAATCGCGAGGCAGATGTGCTGCCTATTAAAAACAAACTATTCATTTTTTTTTTTTAAATCAGAACAGGTAAAAAAAAAAAGGGTGGACATAGAAGCAGCTAGGAGTGAAAAAAAAGACATCAAGAAAACCCTTAAAGAAAGTCACTGGAGGCAAAGTGGGTGTAGAACAGAATGACTCGTAAGCCTTGCAGCGGAAGAAACGACATACGAAAACAACAACACAACTCGTATAATGATATGGCAAGCGACAGCTGGGTAAGGAAGCGAGGCGTTAATTGGCTGACACGGGAAGGTATGGCGGACAACAAATGCAAATACACGGTAAATTGAATCCAGACTGACACACAATCGGTTGTTTTTAAATATATGTTATTTTTTTAACTGTAAAACTCATTATTATTGTCCTGAGTGTTGTTGTTAGTCACCTAAATGTTGAACAGAGGCTGTGATTTACCGAAGTCAAATTCCTTGTTTGGCACGCTCAAACATGGCGAATAAAAAACTCTTGAATCTTTCACGGGCCACATTGTAGTCATAGCTTCTTTCCGAGGGCCATTATGACCCAAAAAAATGTATGAGCATCTCATGTTGTATTCAGTAAAAGCTACAAAACAAACTGACAAATAATTTGTTTTCAAATCAGACGAGTAAAAACTGGTCAAATAAAAAAAAAGATATTAAAAGTGAAGACAATTTACAATTCCAGTAATGAAACACAATTTGTCTTTGCGGGCCACATAAAATGACGTGGCGGGCCGTATCTGGCCCCCGGGCCTTGAGTTTGACCCCTGTGGTCCACATGCAGCCTCTGCTTTCAAAAACTAGCACAACTGCGTCTTTGTTGCTGCCGTGACAAGAAATAAAGCCGTGTGCACCGAGGATTTTTTATTTTTTATAAAAGTGGTGCTGAGTGCCGGGTGAGATACTGACGGCGTAAGCAATAGAGTGGGTCAACAACTGTCAGGGGTCACGAGAGGGTCAAGAATGGGAAGTAAGGATTAAAGTAAAATTTGATGCTCGGCCGAACCCTCAGGTACGAAGGCGGCGAAAAAATGATTCACCTTGAAATAACTCCCAAATGGATTTGTACAGTGTACTCCTGTGGAAGTGTGTTCTTTGAGGACAGGCTGTATGATTTCCGACCTATTTTTCCGCTCCAATGGACGACTGACCAGTCAAGGATGATCGGACTGTGCTGTTAATTGTGCTTTTTTTTCGCAGATGTTGAATTTAGAATTCACAGATATCACGAATTGAATGATGCAGGCAGCATATACTGTGCACAGATGGTTTAATGTATATGTGACTTGATCATTCGCATTTTATTCAATTTACAATAGGAGAGGAAAGCAGTGTTGACAGATGGGAAGCTCATTCTGCCAAAAAGACAAAACTATTTGCATGCACGATCAACGTTTATAGATTTCAAAAGTCAACAATTGATCGTTCAGTTCAAATGAGGCACATTTGAGCTAAAATGGCTGAAAATCCTGAAAAAAAAATCGCTTATTGAAAATGAGTTGCACCAAACTATGAAGAGAAGTGTAAACTAAATGTGGGAGGTGAAATAAAATGGAAAAAAAATAAATCCAGATGGAGAATTTGGGTTACTGTTAATGACGTGTGGGAGGTATTGTGTATTATGACCAAAAAAAAAAAAGTCGAAGAGAATAAACACAATAAAGCTACAGAAGTAGCGGATTCATTACATGGACCAAAGTCTGGTCGGACTAAATAAGAAGCGAGGCCATGTGATTTCTTGAGGGAGCCATGTTGTTGGGAATGAAGACAAGCAGCTCAGAGAAGATGGGTCAGAGTGATTAGCAGTAAGAGGCGAGCAGGAGGTGAACGCAGAGAGGAGGGCTTACAGGAATCCCTTGACCTTGCCAGGTAGCCATTAGAACAAAACTAATTACCAGCCCAACGACCTCAGAGATAGAAGTCAGTGGCCTGGCATCGTGGTCCAGCCATCTTGGCATGCAAGCATCCTCGCTTCCCTGATCCATCCAAGTCCCAATTCGGATGATATATGGATGTATGGGAGCTAAGGGATATACACTGACACCTTCAAAAGATCCTTTACTGGACCTTCATCTCTCTTTTAATACTCTGTTTATATTCCTTGGCACGGTGTCTTCATATATAGCAAACCATGAGAAATGGGAAATTTGAGTTTTTTGTTTCAAAACAATTTGAGAGCTTTGGGGAAAGTCAGAGAGTCTCACGCACATGCATGGACGAATGAATGTCGGTTCAATACTTCACATTTATCCTCCAACTTTGAACTGGAGGAGAAAGTCTTTAATCTGTGTGGCGCCTTTCATCAAGTAGTCTCTAAAGACCGTCTAAAGATCTCCGCCGGGAACTCGAATCCATTAGCTGGGAGATGCCTTTGCCCTGCAGCTGACTTTGCTCTGGAGCTAGTTTGGACATCATCATTAACATATCATCATTATTGAGCTTTCAAAAAGTGGGATTGCAAGAGGTGTAAGAATTTAGCGGATAATAATAACGATAGTTAGATTAGGATTGTTGTAACGAGCTTGCTCGGTGTTGTGTGAGAGCTAAGATGCCTTTAACGAACAAGCGGGGTAATTGGAATATAATGTGACTAATTAAAAGTTAATTTATACGCTGCTTCCGTTGTGTTGCATCTCATGTTGCCTCTTTAACTGAGCAATTAAATGATAACGCCGTAATCCAAGGTTAACTTTTCATGCTTATGAGTAAATAAGAATAACTCAACTATAACATGAGGAAAAAATAAATGCTGTGATTTTTTTTTATTTTTGGATAGTTTATTATATGGCTTTTACAATCCATTCAGTATCTTGACAAATTAAAAAAAATCATCCCATAAAACACTTAGCTCATATAATACTACTATAAGACGCATAGCATGCCTTGCGGTGTCCATTTTTTTTTTTTTTCTTTCCCCGGGAGCTGAATGACAAATGTTGAGTCTCATCCAGGGACTCCGACTCATTAAAACATATTGCTGGCCCTGTCATGGCCGACCCAGAGGCATTAAGCCTTTGGCCCACTTTGGATATGCATACTTAAAGGAATCATGATTCATCTGGCGACATCTCACTAATCTTAATTACACTCTTGTTTGGACTTTCTGCATCAATTTATTCCTGCTTGGACGGCAAAGAGGCAGAGATACCATCTGATCGTTTTCATCATACCTTTGCTTCGACTGCGCTAACCGCTAATGCTACCCCTTTAGGGTATCCATTGCAAGCTAATTCCCAGTCTTTAAATATTTGTTGCCTTGTCCTTTTGAGTTAATTGGCCAAAGGCTTGTGACTAATTAGTTTGCAGTGAACGGAGGAACTACGGAGGCTTTTGTGGATGTGCTGCAGCAGCTTGATGCGGGTTGTGCATGATTTACTTCGAGGTAACCACAATGAATTATTGTGCATCATGGCACATCCCGTTTTAAATTAGCCGATGCAGATGCACGGAAAATTCTACTGTCATTTAAAGAATCGACCACCATTGGGTTTATTTGGCTTCAGAGTTTTTATGCCTGCAAAAAAGAATTGTTGGAGCTCGTAAAAAAGTCAGAAGCACTGTTTACCATGTGGCCGTTTTCATTTGTTATTAAAAACGAGGGCAGAGGGGAGTGGCGTGAGCTGAGCATTGAGCTTCTCATAATGAGAAGAGCGCATCATCATCACCTCACCTCACATCACTTCCCCTCAGCCACCTGAGGCGACAACACTCATGCAAAGTTTGGAAACGCCATCTGTTCCGCTGCCCGGTATCGGCGCTCTGTTGTGGTTCCAGCTCCGCCTTCAAGCAGAGTTGCACACAAACACACATTTCATAATCCATTTTATTGATAGGTGTCGCATGTCTTTTCGGTGAACTTGTTTTACCTCCGAAAAAGCAATACGAATTTATCACACCGATAACGATCGACTTCTACTCATTGATTTATTTGACCTGATCCGACCATACCGGAGCAAAGTGGCCAAGCGGTGGCGACAATTACATTTTTTTTTCTTCCAAAATTTGACAGCATGTTGAAAAGTCAGCATAAGTTGAAGGACGCCGTGATCCTATTGACAATCTCCGATCGGAGGATACAGCGAGGGGGATAATGGCCGATTCATCTCATCTTTGAAGTGCTCTTCATTGGCTTCATGTGAAGAATGATCAAAGTGGAATTGAGGAAAGTGGGAAAGATGGCCACTTCCATTCGACCGGGTCATAGTTCCTCTTTATTTCCATTTACGGCCTGTCACTCAAGACTTAATTTCCTGCACCCCTGTTTACTCACCTCATCCTCTTTTTGACACAAAAAATTCTACCCGAGATTTTTACAATGCTAAATGACCTTGCGTGCCAACGAGAAGTATTACACAGCTGCTCCCTGCCAAGTTGGCACGCACCACTCACATTTTGATTTTAATTTCTGGTTGAGATGCTGCCGGGCATGGAGTGCCAAAATCCTGCCAACCGCCCACATTTCCCCAATTAGCTTCAATCACAAATAAAATGTGCCCTTAAAAAGTAACCTTGTATTTTATCTCAATCTACATCGACACGCTTGCCTGTATTTGTAAGATGAGAAATAAGCTTGGATTGTCATTAAGGTCCATGTAATATTTCCTGAGAAATTAATAACTAGGATGATTGGACCTGAAATGTCAACGCATTAATTCAACATATTAAATGGTAGTCACTTCCTTGCGGCTGCTCTGCACTACTAAAAATTCAAATTTCCATTTAAGAGAAAAAAAGGGAAAAAAAAATCGCCATATTATTATCAGGAGATTTTTTTGCTTCATGGTAAATCGTGACATTATGAGATTAGAATCATGACGGTATTGTATTTCATCGTCCCGAGTGAAAAAATAATTAAAAGGAAATTTCAATGCTGTGCTAGGATTTTTTTGTGTGCTTTGATAAGTGAGAGAACAATCTGGACCTCAAAGTAAAAGCGGAGGAAAGCATCAAGGTTGCACAAGATTCTAAATGACAGCAAGCGTACACGGAAAAGTGAATTAAACTCATTAACGAGGTAGTCTTGGAAATAAACAAAAAGGGCGACAGGTGCCGGGAGCTGGAGAATACAAACCAAACATGCATTCTAATAAATACTCCGAGAAGGGAAGCGAGGGACTGGAGGCCACTTGAGAAAGGAAGAAAAAGCAGTGGCAGGAGCAGATAGCGACTTGGAGGAGGGCAAGGACGGGCACAACGGAATTTCTTCCTGTACGACTTGAGTGATAATGAGATGGCAGGATGAGGAAAGAGCTCACTTTTTTTTTTGCCTGGTTGAGATACAAACTATGCCAACTCCTTCGGGGCCAAAACACACTTATCTTGACGTAAACAAACCAATTGGTGGAGAGATGGCTTGGTGTATACACTATGTGTCATTTGATGTCTCTTGCCACCCGCCCCCCCCCCCACCCCCGCCTCGTCTCCTGTCATGTTTTGTCTCAGCCAGTGGCGGGCCAGTTGCGTACGTTAATAGCGCGGCTCTATTTAGCTGACAGCTCCTGAAAGAGCAAGAGATGACTGACGGCCATACGAGGAGTTGACAGCACATAAAGGTCACATTAGCTCCATCATGCTCAATAGAGGAAAAGGATGGAAAGGAAAGTGAGGAAAAATAAAATGGGTGAGAGCAAGGCAGTGTAGAGGAGAAGATTGCTAGCGAAAGGCAAACATTGGAGGAAATGTCACAAAGGCTGAGAGGATCAGGGAGGGGACAAACGGAAAAGGCCAAAATGAACCGTGTTAAATTCATTTGGAAGCTAAGTGGCCGATTGGACATTTATCTGAATATTACCGTATTTTCCAGACTATAAGGCACACCAGACTATAAGGCGCACCTTCAATGAATGGCCCATTTTAAAACTTTGTCCTTATATAAGGCGCACTGGACTATAAGGCGCACCATTAATGCATCATGTCAGATTTTTAATCCAAATCATTCTCCATTTGATCTTTTTTATTTCAACTTCAAACACAGCAAATGACTTTATAATCACAAAATAATGATCCATAGTCTTTTTGATTCATGATTCATAGTCTTCAGCGGGCCACTTATGATTAATATCATGACACAATGCTTTGGGACAGTTTAAATTTAGGAATTTGGTCCATATATAAGGTGCACTGTCGGCTTTTGAGAAGATTTTAGGTTTTTAGGTGCGCCTTATAGTCCGGAAAATACGGTAAACGTGTGCTAACATCACACGTAAATAGTCATTGTACACCAGTGTTGCCATGATTACCTTAAAAAAAAACTTGTCAAACTTACCTTGCTCAGTTTATATATTTCCTTTTTTCAAAGACATTCCTAAAGCCATCTAGTCCAATTTTACCTCCCGGTGTTCCTTATTCAACACCATCCTCGCTATCCTCCGTGACTTGGCCCATATATTAACGATATCATACATACATACATATTGCATGGTGTATAACGGCAGCCTTTCCTTCCGATGCTCCCCCTGCAACCACATCTTGACATTTCAGGATGGATACGAGAAAAACAGCAATGAGGGTTTACCACCGCTTCTCTCCTCCTGCTGCAATTTTTTTTTTTTTTTTACATCAGTCTCCCTTGTGTATTGTATGGGAAGATGATGTGTGTGCATATATTTGGAGATGAATAAATGGGTAGCGGGATGTGTTGCTGTGTCGCTCTGCAGGCAAAAAGTCTAGACTTTGCCACTGATCTGCTACATGGCTAAGCCCCGCAAGCTACATTTGTGCACGCTTTTCCAACTATTGGAACAGTGAGGGCAATTGTTTTCATTTTAGACTGAAAATATTAGGATTTGAAGTTTTGCTTGGGAATAAAAGTTTCGATCCGCTGAATGTTTTTAGTCTATAACAAAAATAACACTTTTTGTAGAATGTATTATGTTTTTCAAAACAGTCTCCAAGTCCTTTAACCTCGCTCAACTGTAAGAAGAAGTTTAACAGAAAGCAATTCTTTTTCAGTAAACAATGCGGGTCTTTGTTTACAGAAAAGAAGAGAAATAACATTTGAAGCATGTTGGTGTGAGTATCGGAGCTTTTCGCAAACACTTTGTGTCTTGGCTTGTTTCATAATGTCAGAGGCCGGATGGTTATAAACTATTTTTCTGTGTGTACACTTGTTGACCTTCATCAAGTTTTATTTATTTTTAATTCATCCGCTTTATTTTATTATACTTGATGGCTGAATGGGTCTAAATCTGTGGGCACACTCCAGACAGACAAATATTTAGACAGCTTGGAACGGATCTATTTAGACAATGACACAATTGGACGTATTTGATCAAACTAAAAAAAAAAAAAAAGATTAATGACTGGTATATATAAATATAAAAATCTCCAGATATTTCTAATGCCCTTCATCAATGGGTTGGTCCTCAATATATTTTTGTGTTTGTTAATAGAATTATGCAAAATCCAGACAACACAACTCTCTGGGGGGGGATTTAACAACTGGAAAACAGCAATGTGGTTAAGGTCGTCATGGCGATGTGAATGGACGTGCAGTCACAATAGTGTAAAACAATTTTCCTCCAGTTCTTTTTGGGTGTCTATTTACTAATCCAATTATTCCCCACTGTCCATATTTTAATAGGTAGGAGAAAAAAAAAATATTTACGCCTCATTTGGCTCAAGCACTGCCAGCTGCAACACAAACTCTGCAGTGAATGGCTTGTTAAAAATGCTGACTAATTTCAAAAGGAACGCTGAGTCGGCATAACGGTGTGCAGCTGAATCTTCCCGCTTCGGAGGTTGTCCGACCCAAAGGCTGTCTTTGTGCTTTGGCTGCTGAAACATCTGTTGAAATACAAAATAGTCAGAAAGGATTTTTGTAGAATGCACAAAAACAGAAAAAAGTACGATTCATACTTCCGAGCGGTCATCGGGCAGAATGTAAAACCGATAAAAGAAGTCGTAAAGGCAAAAAGGAGTTAAAACGGGAAAAAGACCCAAGAGGGAAGCGAGACGTTTCAATATGAAAAGCATGACGGAGAGGAAAGCCAGTGAACCTGGGGGAGGGTGGAAAAAGTCAAAATGAAAGCGGATTCATGAGGAGGGGCGGAGAAGCAAGATGAAAGGACATGAGTGGATTGGCCTCAGCACATAGAAACGAGGTTAACCCAAGTTCAGGAGTGAAAGATTCATATTTCTATAATTATCTATTTCCTTTTCACAACCGGACATATGGCCTTCCAATCTTAAGCCCCGCCCTCATGGATCTATTTCATTTTGACCTAGTTTTACGTTCTCGTTCTATTCTCCAATGTCCTCTTCACACGCCGCAAGTCTCGTTCAAGGACAACCCCCCCCCCCACAACGAGGCACGATTTCTTTACTGCGTAAAGGTTCCACTTATTGGGTCAGTAGCGTCTTGATCCGACCATCTACTGCTCCTTAAATGCTTGGAAAAAAAAAATCCTCGAAGACCGAAGGGGGTCTGTAAGATTTACCCTGTCGTCCGCCATCTTTTTACGATCACCTTCGTATATATTGACATTTCATTTTCTACTTCCTTGATCCCAATTACTCATGTCACTTAACCATCAATAAAGGTCATTTGGCGTTCATGACCTGGCTGCTCATTTTTCTTGTGAAGCCGAACGACCTGACAAAGTGAATGTCAGCCAATATTGTGCTTCACAAAAAAACATTTCTCTTACTTTGATTTTATTTTTCTAATGCATTTTAGTTGCTGCTCTCCCAGGTCAAAATAATAGGAACACTCGTCTTGAGTCTAAAAACTAAAATGGAGGAAAAAAATAAACATGCTGAGTTTTGCAGATACTTAATGATCACGCTGGAGTTCACTTTTATTTGATTAATTTCAATTTTATATTAACCGTGGGAATGACGAAGCACTTTCAAATTAAATTATCATAGAATGCCTGTGGAGAGGAATTTGTCTTTTTGTGTTATTGCGCAACACCTAACCCACTTGTGTGTAGTCATGTATTTTTATGGACATCCGAGCACGTACTACAAAGTACATGTGGGATGTTGGGACTCCAGCTTTAACTTTCACCTTTCTCCCAATGCCAGCAACATCTAATTGAAACCAATTCAGGCAATTAAAGTGAAATTGGACCAGAAGAATTTATTGAACCAGTTATCTGTAGTAATTAGGCAGCAATTGGCCTATTGTTATCTTTACAAGTCTCCCCGGTGAGGACCCGCAAAGGACTGCGTGGTTCATAAATGTCGGATTGTTGACTTTGTCCTACTTTGTATCCATTAACTGTGATATTCAGGAAAAATCAATGAAGGACAATTTGTTCAAATATTTTTTATAATCACTTAAATGCCACGTAATTGTCATCGGTGATCAATGTGTCCTAACTTGGCCTTTTCTGTCACCACGAAAATGTGCATATGTAAGTTGCAGGGTCAATTTGTAGAAACGTTGGTTCAAGTAAGCGGAACGGTCCAATTACTATTTCGGGGCTGGAGTTCTGTGTGTGTTGAAAAGTTCATTGCGACGTGTGCAACCAGGCAGGTCCGCCCCGCTTGTGTTCTCTTAAGGCGTAATGACCTTCTTATATTTTGTGTCTAGTGTTCAAATATGCAGAAACACAATGGCGGCCTAGTTTAACTCATCATAGGATGACTTTTTTTTTTTTTTACTTTAGATTCATGCAAATCACAAAAACCATTTTACGCCGGTAACTATTTTTGGAAGAAAGTTAAGTTCAGCTTGTGTGTTGTTTTTTATTATTCCTGAAAGACTCGGCCCAATTTTCCAAAATTTGCCTTCCTTCTTTATTGTAGTTATTTTGCTTATACTTATTGTAAACAGCTACGACTCATCATGTCTCTGCTTTTTCTTTTCGACACCTTTTTTGGCTCTATTAAGACCCGTTTCTCTCTTTTGACTTTCTTCCCTGAGGCTTTCGTGTCAAGAGTTTCACATCAGGATGCTCAGCGCATGCCTCCATTTCCCCCTAGCTGTACATCGCAATCCTCATGGGGGTTGGCATGGTTTAATTATTCACACTAATTTGTAGATGGAGTTGGATCCCACATACTTTCTCATCCAGACTTCAGACGACATTGCATTGACATACATTAATTTCTTATTCTTTCTATAACCACCGCCACCTATTTTTAAACCTGACCTTGCCCCCCCCTCCTTCTTCCTACACCAAAATGCAATGATTTATGACGCTGGGACTTGATTGTCCACAAAAGGAAGGTGAGTCTCCACAATGTGACCTTGTAAGCAGATTTGAGTCCCCAAAAGGCGTCACGTTACCTCGCCTGTTGAGACTACAATATTTCCAATTTGAATAGGGAACTATGACAATGCTATTTGTTCCTGTTCCTGTCCATCTATCAATCGTATTTCCCCCCCACACGTACCCCCGACACACTGATGGATGACCTCACGCAAATATGATTCAGCGAGCAGCTGGCGGAGAAGAAAAACACATGTCTGATGGCAAACAGCAACCTCCTGGCAGACATCCCACGCTTTGATATTTAAAGGAGTCTCACCTGATGCCTTTTGCTTGTGGATAAAATTGTCAAACATTTATGTGACATCAAAAAAAACCCTCACTGGATTACGCGAGGTGTACCTAATGTTGTGTCCAGCCGAGATTATATTTCGATGAAATGTCAGGAAAAAAAAACTGGTCTCACCTTTCTCCTTCAGACACTTCCATCAAACACTCTCCCCTGCCCTCACCTCTGACTCGTTCCCTCATTTCTTTATGCCAATACACCCCTCCACCACTTCTCCTCGTTCTCCTCCTTCCCTCCCTCCTCGTGACAGTTTCCATTATCATGTTTCTCACGGCTCGCCTGCTCTCCTCCTGATGGATGACCTCACGCGAATATTAATTTACTGTAGCATTAACAATATCACATCTTATTCTACACTTACTGCTCGCCCCTCCTCCCTCTACTTTCTGCTCTGCCACCCTCCATCACTGCGAACTACCCTCCAAACACCCTTCAAGCCACCTCCCTCATTTTCTTTTGTCACTTTGCTCCGACTCTTATGTCTTCATCTCCCTCTGCAACTCTTACCAAAGTTAGCCCTCAAAGTTACCTCCTGAGCAATTAGCATTTAAAAAGACAATCAAATGGCCTGCAGAGGGACTCCATTCTTCACTTGATCCCTCGTGGATTCCTTCCACTGATGTAATCCACATAAATACAAACATAAAAGCGCACAGAGGAGAATAATATTAATTTACGTGGCATTTACCATGAGCTCTGTAATACATCGGAAGGCAAATGTTGAGGTAATCTACATAATTCATGTGCCGCATCATGACACATCATGGAAATGTTGAGCTAAAGGTGCAAACATAAGAGAGCAGAGGTGGGGATACAAAAGCTGTTGACACGAGTGCAGATGGAAGCTTCAACGCGGGAAGATGCACGAGGAGATAAATGTTGATAAATGACAGGAGAACACAGGTTGCGTTGCAACGCCTTGCTGTTTATTTTCTTGCTCTCTTGAGCTGCTCTTCGGGAGTAAATCTTTTTTTGAAGATCTGTGGTTTCCCATAGGAGTCTATAAAATTAATATTTAACGCTGCCAAACCTGTAAATTAAGAAGAGATGCAAATCGGACACATTAAGTGCTTCGACGCCGATCATTATGCCGCTTTTTGTGTTCGGTAAAAGTAGTGCAATGGCGCGTAACGCCTGAAAATAACGTTTTCGACGATGGCAATTACCGATTCATCGACTTATGTGACAAGCGTGACAGTTCTAAATGCTTTATCCATAATTAATAATTGATCCTTTTCACGACTGTATTAGCAAGCAGCTTTTAAATTCCGACCATTTTACTCACCACCTCCATATTTAATTACTGATCAAAGTCTGACTGCACTTTCTTCGCTTGTCATTTTCCAGCACTTTAAAGAAAAGTTCTTGTTCAACGGAAAAAAAAAAAAAAAGACTTCTGAAGGACTTTGGCTATATCACCAAGGGCAGCGCCTGCAGTATTAATGCGGGTTGGATGCTGCATAAATGACTAGCTTTATGGATACTGAGTCACCTTAGTCTTGCATTTGACAAAGTCTCCTCCCTCCCTCTCGTTCAGCTACCGAGGACTCACTTAAGCAGTCGTGGCCGTTCGCCGCATTAATGTACCGGAACTGTAAAAGACGATTGTAATTGAATACGTGGTTCTGACACCTGACCCTAATAAGCCTCATTCTGCACAGATTTCTTCAAGTCGGTGAATTTATAAAATATGACTCTCATTTATGCTCGACGCATATTTTAAAACGTCCTTGACATCTATTGTGTTGAAGCTCTTTGAATGTACCGATACGATTTTGTAGCTGTAAGTAGTATTAAGTCATTTGTGTCGTTATACGCCATGTGAACGTTTAGTTAATTTCCCAGAAGAAACCACAGGTTGTGTGTGTCATCTTATTTCAGAAGTGTTTAGCGCCAGAGATGCCGACACAGCTCCCAGAGCAGTGAGCGTAAACGCTTCCAATCGATAAGCTCCTCAAGGCATGTCGATGCTGGATTATCGGTTTCTACCATTTCTGAGAAGAATTCTCTTCAAATCTCAATTTTGCCCGCACCGTTTCCGTGTGTATCTGAAAAAAATAATCTAAATTGGCTCCATAGTATCTTAGGTATAAAAGAAACAAAAAAACGATTGGACAGAAAACTACCGCCGATTCCAAAACGATTTGGCATTCATGTTGAGTGGAAGTTGATGAGTTGTTATCTTTGCTCAAATATTTCTGACCTTTCACAAACCTTTAGCATCAACACCAAGATGAAGCGGACCGGGAGCCCGGTTGAACGGCCTGCAATTTAACATGCTAATTCAGTTGATTGGAAGATGATAAACTTTGGGTCACAGCTGCGGTGCGCCGAAATGGACCAGAATTTTATGCTAATTCGGAATATAGAGGACGCCGAAATGATTTGAGCATATATTGAGAAAATATGAAACATTTTAAATTTGAGCTGTCAGAGGTGTCACAATGAATCGACAATTATTTCGATTAATCGTTTCAAGCCGTTTTTACCTTTGAATCGTCCAAATCGTCTGTCTGTAATTGTTCATAATTTTTATGATAACAAATTTTACTTGATTACACTTTGATCATAGTATGAGATAATAATGACCTCCATTGAATTATTCTTTTAGAGATGCTGAGGAGCATTCATGAAAAGGTTTGTAAGCTTTTTGAAAAAGGAAAAAAAAAAAAAGCTCTGATGAGGCCGCGCTTAAAATTAACACAATCCTAGTAGATTTTCTTTTATTCTCCTTCATTGTACTTGATTTTTTTTCCTTTCCATTAGATGATCCTTGAGAGTCTAATAAAGAGCGAGAGAGCGCTTCTCTTTTCAGAATCTTTATGATCAAATTTCCACTACAATCCTAATAGCCACACCAGATCATTACTTTGCTAAACCCCAGAGTGGAAAAAACGATGATTAAAGGCCTAAGTGGAATAATAGAGAGGTAGGAAGAGAGGATGTAATGCCACTTTATTTTTCTCACATCGATTGATGCCAGTGTAAATGTCTAAAATTAAATGTCTAAATTAATCTGTTTCATGATTGCGGGATGAGCTTTGCATGAGCGCCCTTCAGGCTGTCTTTTATCCTACGCCTGAAGGCGATGTGTGACGTTTAGCGTGACTGCGTATATTTGCTGGCTTCTTACCTCCTGATTTTTTTTTACATGCATTATGTGACATACAAGCCCATCTGCGAAACACCCCAGAGCTCCGTCTCGGGCCCCTTAATCATTGATCGTTCTTGCTACCATCCGAGGACAATAATTGGAGAGGATTGTGCAAGAAGGGTAATCATTGTGTTTCGGTCCAGCACATTGTTGTCTCCCTGGTGTTCACCACTGTACACTTTTGTGTGTATTTATTGTTCCGCGTCACTATCGGGAGTAATCAGCCGAGAGCTATGTGCTTGTTGACGTTCAGTGCCGTGTTGGGGCCGATATCTGATTTGTTTGCTCGGCCATTCGACAAGATTCTATCGCTACTGCAATGCGAATATTAAATTGTAATTTATAAATTTTAATGCACATAGTCATGTAATGTATTATTATGGAATTTTATATTAATTTAAATAGTGGTCATTTGCAAACAAGGGTGACAAGGAGAAAGTATAGAAGATGCAAGGAGGATAAAAAAAAGTGACAGAGGGGAAATAAATATCTGAAGTTAGCTGTTGGGTTCCCACGTAAGGCAATTTCAAGCTCAATTACAGAGCAATTGAAAGTTTAACAACTCAATGCCTTGTCTTTCAAAGCGTACGTCAAAGTGCTCTACGAAAGTAACTCTATTTGCTCGAGGGTCTTGACGATGTTTGACCTCTCATGCGCAGAAAAAAAAAAACCTCTCCAAATAACTCGACTCTTCAGACCTTGTTTGGAGATCCTTTAATTCGAAGCCATCCATTACACTCCTCGCTTGACTTCTCAAAGTATCAGCGAGCTCGTCCGACTCGTTTGAACCTGTAAGTTTATTTGTGAGTCAGAGGAGTCAAAGCGTTCCAATATTTTTCATCTCGCATGAAGCTCCCGGAATTAATGTTGTGACAGTGGCCAGGAGAGATAAATTCAACACATCTCTGCTTTGAAATATAACAATTGTGTCATGGTGTTATTAAGTTTTCTGCTGAATTAGCCTTAGGCGTGGAAATAAAAGAAGAAAGGAGCAGGTGAGACTGTACTGTCTACATTAATTATTTTTCTAATTACTAACCCCTGTAATGGTGCAGCTGATAATTAAAAAAAATATTATATGCATCAAGGTAATAAGCAATTATTATTTCAGTTGATTAATTAGGCTTTAAAGTCCAGTCTTAAATATAGTTGACATTACTCAATGACTCCAACTTTATTTATATGAATGTTGCAAAGCGTGGGCGAAAAGTCACGTCGGTCACAGTTTAGCGATGTTGTTTGCTGTGCAGCTGTCCTCGAATAGTCTCATTAATTCTGTTCGACTTTGTTTCAAAACAGTCCTTGGTCAGGTTTGTCGTTCTTAAGCTCTCGTTTGATAACGCCATAAAGAAAAACAACAAGCGCAGTGTTTCATCTTTTTGTTTTTATTTGCATCTGGCTTCCTTTTTTTTTTTTCTTTCTGGTGTAAGCTGTTAAACAAAGCAGGTTGCTTTAAAATGAACAAACAAGACATATTCCAAATGGAGAAAAACGTTTCAAACCCAGAAACCTTTTAACCGTGAAGCCAGTATTTATACATAAATTACACGTGAGAATGAACGACATGTTTATTTTAATTTACAGTGCTGGATCATTTTCTTTATAAACACGCAACATAGTGTATATCGCATTTAAATCATGCTGGGGGATAATTATTTACAACCATTTCAGAGTGTCATTAGCTTGCTAATGCTCAGTATGTGCGCCTCTTAAGGTTAATGGAAAAACACGACAAAATCTATTTTTATTCCCTTTAGTATAGCGTAATTATCCCGGGCTACATAGCTCTGGTCTGGTTCTTCCCCAACATGTCTACCAATAAATGACAAAAGTCGTTTTTTAATATGCAATCTGCTCCAGCTCCAACTTTGATTCAATTTCAATCCCAAGCAAATGCTCATTTTTAATATTTTCATTATTTTGCTTCAGCACCATCAGCGTTTTTACAGTGAGACATATCATGGTGACCTCTATTGACAGGTCTGTCTCTGTCCCTACGCCGCCATCTGATTGGCCGAAATCTAATGACATCATTAAGACGTTTTTCATCCTCTCCTTCGGGCAACGGCTCAATAACAATTTGCCTTGCCGTCTCTCCATTTGTCGAACGGCTTGATACTGTAACATCCCTCCTCTCATTTAGCTCTTCGAATAAATTTGAAATGCTGTTCAAGAAGAACAAATTAACATTAACACCAAGCGCTTGCATTCAACTGCTTGCCGCATCAATAGCAATTTCCTTGAACACAGAAAGGAAGTTAGGACTTTCTTTTTTTGCTATTAAAAATGCACACCCACACAAACCATTAGCATTGAGCCAAATACTGACTGCCGCTTAAAAGAGTTGAAAGAAATAACGCATTTCAAAGTTGGGCCATGAACCGCCACGGCTCAGCAAAATACTTTACTTCAATGACAACGACTCCTCTAAATGTTGGAATAATTAACTCTGCGTCGTCTAATATTGATCCAATAACATTTCTTATGGCGATCAAAGTAAGCAAATGTTGCTACACATGCATCATCCTCACTCTAAATATTTGGAGTATGATGAATAGGTTATTACGTAAGCTCTGTTTACTCATCTCGGTGCAACGGCGTAGGCCTAACCATTAATACTATCAATCATCTATTTATGCGCTTTCCCCATCTCGACTAGTCAAAACCACTTTCAAGAATATTTTTTTGGGCCCCACCAATATACCTCGGGAGATTACTAAAATCAAAGCAAGGCAGAATGAGACACACACACACACACCTTGCTCGCTGTGTATATGTCACAATGAAGCAATACAAAAAGGCAAACTATGCATTACAATGGCACCACAAACAACTTTTTACTTCTCTTTCGTATGTAAATAGTCTAAACTATGAATATATTCATGCTCCCCCCCCTCAAAAGTATCCATCTCATGCAGTTATAAGACACTTGCACAAATAACCCAAAGATATACAGCATCGTAAAAATAAAATTGTAAAAATTCATTCAATGATGTTACCCAGTAGCCACTACAGAATAAGATTATCCCCAAAAAGTTTCATCATTGAAGGACTAACTTGGATCTGCCAACAAATGAAGAAGGCGGGGCTTCCTAAGTACATGCCCCGCCCCTTCGAACGTAGGTTTCCTGTAATCCAGCTAAATTAAATGTATCTCCTCCCTGGTGGAGGTAACAAACAGCCTTGTGGAGGTAACGACCTATGAAATGAATCACCACGCATCCAATAGGCATTTCCTAGCATCATCAAACCTCCCCCCGTTTTCTGTCCAATCCAATAAACCTCAGTCGTGCTGAATAAATCATCACTTTTAAATGGCTCTATTTAAAAAGCAACTGTGCTCATTTAAAATTGGTGTCAGAATAAATTCAGTGCTGACTGTGTACTTTTGCAGCCAGCCTGCTCCTATTTGTCCTGCCGTCATGCCAGTGAAAGCTCCCATGGTGCCATCGGTGGGGAGGAGACTGCAGCTTGCTCAAACTGATATTCCCAACATGATGAAGGTCTCCTCAGGTCATCTTTTTCATGAAACACTATGTCATTTCGCATTACATTTTTCTACAGCTGTCACATTCATGGAGGAACAGCTGGCAGGCACCACGCTGTACTCCAGGAAGAATTTAAAGCAGGGATTAAGTAGCTGGCATTCACTCATTATTTCATATATGTACTTTTTCACACTCTACTTTTCCTCCTCGGTTAGAATGATGTAAAGTATTTCACATTTGTTAGCTGAAACCATACTACGAAATGCTTTTATTGAATTTCCAGGGGCGGCGCTATGGGGTGGCCAGGGGTGGTCACAGCCACCCCTGCCTAACACATGAACAGACCAAGACGGGCAGTAAATACACTTTATAAAACCTTCATATCGACCAAAAAAAACAAAAACAAAACAGTCATGACTCACCCAAAGCATTTAGTTCATGCTGCTCGGCCTAATAAAGGCAATGAGTCATTCTAACCAAAATGCAATTATTTTGATTGCCCTTTGCGGGAGATCTGCGCTATTCATGAAGGTTACTGACAACTTCCATTACTGTATAAAATTTCACATGGATATTTTCAGCTCTTAGTCTCAACAGGAGGGCTTTCTTTGTAATAATGTCCACTTTGTGCTGTCGGACATAACTTATAATTTATGATTGCTCACTTTGATATTTTTTGGCATGATTAAAAACTGTGGCAAGGTAGTTAGGAAAATAGTTTTCAACAAAAATGTGAATTGGTGAAAAATAGGCCAAGGCAAAACTTTTCTAAAACATATTTTTAATTCGCACGACTGACTCGTGATAACATTGCCAAAGTGTGTTTTAGCTTTTTCCCTAATTAAAAAAATAAAATCAACCATACAGTATGTAGCAGCTGGATATATACCAAGATGTAATTTGCCCCTGATCCAAATTAGCATTGTTCTTCATTTCAGAAGGTCAGAGATCTACCGATGGTCATTGGAGTCATCTGATAATTGAAGAGTGCTTTTCTTCCCCAAGCGTGGGGTTCATATAACATAAAAAAAAAAAAATCCCAGCAGCGTTGAATAATGAGCATACGTTTACATCTGCATAATTGATGACACAGTGGACCTCTTACAATTGGGCTATGCTCTCTGACCATCTATTAACCTGCCAGATAAAGAAATTAAATTAAACATTCTAGACATCACCAAATTTCTAAGCCAAGTGTAATTAAAGATAGAAGTTTTTATCTTGGCAAATGAGAAGTCGAACTTCTCATTGACTGTAGCTTGACATAAAAAAAAAAAAATACCGCAGACAAGTTAGCAAACTTTTTTCCTTTTGCATTTTAATGACGCTTCTGATATTTGTCACACCTTCTCATCTGCTGTGAAACTAAGTGAAAGGAAGACGAGTGAGCTCCACATCTGTTCAGGAGGTAGTGAGTAAACAAACCTCTGGCAAATTGATCGCAGAATCGCTGCAATTATCCCATAATAA
This sequence comes from Syngnathus floridae, assembly GCF_059516105.1. Lineage (NCBI taxonomy): Eukaryota > Metazoa > Chordata > Actinopteri > Syngnathiformes > Syngnathidae > Syngnathus > Syngnathus floridae. The sequence continues at coordinate 3,528,348 of NC_142433.1, forward strand.
GTCATCTGTTGCTTTTTACCACCACCGTTTTGGTGCTAAAATATTTGTGTGCTAATATCACGCATTGGCAATAATCTAACAATTTTCCCTTCTCATATATGACGCGATTAATTTTTCATGTGAGCAGACGGAATATGCTTACACATCAGGAAGTGCATCGCCTTCGGAGGCGGCATTATGAGTCATGTGCTTCCGTCGGAAAAGGAGTTTTAAATTCAACCTTGCAAGATCTTTCATCATAAATGAGCCTTCCAGTGATGGACACGGATAGAAATAATATTGCAAATCAAACACGAGAACCCAGCCGATGATTTTCCCGCATCTTTTCGGGCTCCTTTTGTGTGCCTCTAACGAGGTAGCCAGGTAATACATAACAATAAGTCAATAAGTGCCAAGGTTTCTATTTCTGTCAATGTTGATGATGATTTATGCATTATTAATGACAGACTTTCTCTGTTTGCCGTGACAGCGAGCTGACAAGGCATCAATCCGTGCTTCCTTACTTCCTGCCACGCCGCACAAAAGAAAACCCGACACAGATGCCAGATGATCGATATTCGGAATAAATTGTTCTTCCGCTTTTGCACAATGGGGGAGAAAGAGAGGATAGTGTGCACACTGTTAGTCGGCTTGTGTGTGTGTGTTGTGCCTAACTAGTGTTACAAAGGTCAAAGCAGTTGACATGTCAACATTGGGCAGGCAGGGGAGCAGTGAGCAAATCCCCCTGTGGTGAAACCTTTAAGTGTCATTAGCTTCTTTTGTTGTAGACACCACCTGCCTAGCTGCCATTCAGCATCTTACAGGGAAATATTATATATATATTTTGAAATTCCAAAAAGATTGAGTCTTCCAGGTCCAGTTTTTAACTCCAATTGTTTTTATATCAAAACGTATTGATTTCTGAGGAAAAGTCAAGATGGAAGCCGTTGTCAAATGTCATTGGTTAACGGACCTTGACATGTTTTTACTGAACAGACATCCAGGTCATGGAAAGCCACAGGGTAAATCTTTTCTGGTTCTTTTACCTTTTAGAAGAAAAGACTCTTCCTGGTCTGGATCTTGAAGTATGTCCGTCCATCCTCCCATCCAATTTTTAGAAATTTTTGGGAATGTTTGTGGCAGATAGAAAACCTGCACAAGGACGCTGAGAACATTGACGACCCCCACCAAGAATTACTCTACCTTTGATGATCATATTCGACATCTGGAATAATTCCCAAGACAAACATAACGGAGAGCTTTGCAAGATACAAAGCTGCCTCGGCGGAATTTCCATGTTGTGATGGGTACGCACATCAAGATATTCTACCTCACCTCCCTGTCACCTTTTTCTCTAATAAGCACAAAACATCTGAGAATTTTTACTGCCTCGTAGCGTAATCCTGGCAATTATCCATAACGTGCCGACTGACATCATGAAAGTGATGCTGATGAAAGGAATCATTGGAATTAATATCATAATTTTTTTATTTCAGTTGTCTGATATATTTTGGAAATTTAATCACTTCAGTATCAGGCCCAGCGCAGCTGCTCGATTTATTGAGATACAATCCAGGTGCTTTATTAATTATGCAGTGGCATAAAACCACATTACCTCATCCATGATGTCATCAAAATTTCCGAAATGTTGCAGTGCGCTTTTACCGCACGGCAAACCTTTACTGTACGCTTCAGCGAAAATAATTTCCCTCATAAAAACCTAAATTATGACACAGGCCTGAAATTAAAAAAAAAAATGTTGGACATGCTAGTATTGGAATTTGATTTGTGCTGCTGCAAAGCAGAGTGAATTATGAATTATGTCGAGTGAATAAGAAGTGTATGAAATGGATTGCGAGCAAGTGTGTGTCGTGTTGTTCGAAATGTAAACGCGAGGGTATATTTTAAAATGCAGCACATGCTTTTCTTTATTTCTCTTCTATCAGCCGACATAGACTTGTCCTCTTCACTTTACTGTGTATTTATGAAACTGGTTATCAGATCTGAGACAGCCTTCTTATCATATTGCATGTCTCCGGGGCGTGAGTGGCTCTGCTTCAACTTTCCCAAACTAAATGATTGAAACGGAACAGAAACTTTTTTTTTTTCTGCCGCCTCTCAAGACTTCATGCCCGCCGAATGAACCCCAAATGCTCAAATCCCATTTCTGCAGTGTGTTGAGATGGGGGTAAAAAAAAAAAAAAGGGAGGGGGGGTATGCTCACTTGTCTTGAAGATAAGAAATAAGCTCATATAGCTCAAAGTCTCACTGGATGTGCTTTCAATAACGTGCATAAACGCATATAAATATATTAACTGCAACACAGGGCGAGACATTTATTTAAAGGGGGGGAATCGGAATTTTTTTATGCTCCGCCGGATGACACCCTAAGGGGTCATGAATGACACGCTGATTTATATCATTTTTTTAAAAAATATTGGTGCGCTCCGTGTGATACTTAAAGACGACATCTGTGAGCTGTCATGCATTTCGTGCGGGAGCAGGCAGAATTGCCAGATGTCCCCTTCCCCCTCTTTCATTCAGTCTGGAGGCTTATGTTAAATGAACACCTTCCTATAGGCTTCTATACTGTATATATATTATTCATGAACACAATATTGTTATTTTTTTGTGGCCTGTTTTCCTCCTCCGATATTACCTACAGCATGCAATAGTCTCCTCTTTTGACGCCTCATCTACAATTTAGCGGGGCTAAACTTCAGGCTCCTCGTAAGTGGCGCCATCAATAATATATTCCATTCCTGTTTGGTATTGGATGGAGATGCTGTTGACAATTTTAAGATGTTTGCATGACAAGGATGGGATTCTAGTTTGAGCTTGGACATCTCCGTGACATAACATAAAGCCAATAATGCTTACCGCATCGATTTAAAACTAAACTGAACCCCTAACAGCAATATTTTTTGTATTGTCAAATATTCAGAGTTATGTGAATATGTTGTCACCGGCACGACAGGTGAACACTTTTCCGGGCTTATGGAAAAAAATATAGGCTGTAAGCAAGAACAAAGTCAGCATTTATTGAAATGAAGCGAAGATCCTTGTCTCAAGGTGTCAATTTATGTCGCTGTATTTTCATTTATTGTGACTGACAACACTAACTCGGCTTTTCCTCTCTCCGCGACCTTCTCTAGCTTTCTCGAGAATAACAATCGGAGGAATTATTGGAAAGAAATGTCGACGGCTTCATTCAGGTATGTCATCTTTGAATTTAAAAAGAAAAAAACTTTTTCTATAGTTTGTGTTATATTTGAGGTCTTTCAAGGTTAGATTTTACGAGCCAAAATTTGCTTTTGAGTCTATCTATTCCTGGGGTCGAATTAATTATCTTGTTTTTTTTGCGTTGACTTTGACTCACTTGGTGTGGAACACTGTCACCTTTTTTATTTTTTTATTTCGAAGAATCTAACCCTTTTGCTCATTGGATCCACGTGGGTGTGTCTGAGCTAAAGACCTGTCTGCGCCCCAGACACACGAAGCAATTTCATTAGGATAGTTGGTTCCCAAGAGGGAGACATGTGAATAATTACCAATTAGACTGTTGTCAAGAGCCAGGGCGCCGTAACGCTGTGGCAACCACGGAAAGTTCGTGTGTGGGCCTTTCCGCTGTCTTGTTTGACAAGAGCATAAATGTAAGTCTGGCCAGTATGTTGTGTGGATGTTAAATATGGAACAATTGCATTAGGTGAGGCTGAAACTTTTTTTTTTTTTGCAAAAACTAGCTGGATGCTAACATGTAATGGAAATATCCATTGACAGGCTAATGTACGTATTTTGCTGAATGCTAACACGTCGATTGATAGACAGGGTGACGAGACAATACAAAATAAATATTTTATTTTATTCTTTGACATAAAATGCCTTACTGCTTTTGTTTACTTGATGCATTTTTAAAGAGGCTTCTTGCAGTGAAAGACGTATTGACATCCCATTGAGAGAGCTGAGTGTTTTCAAATCAAGTCTAGTGGATGACCTTGAATTTCTGGCAATTTGAAAAGTCTCATTTGAAAGCGTCGGCTTTAGTCGAATGTGCCATGATTAACAAGCGACCTTCCCTTGATGAACACCTGATATTTTGTTTTAATGTGTTGCTAAAGAACATCCCGCTGGGTGTTATTGTTTTATTTGTAGGATCAGCATAACGCTTGATTTTCATTTTTTTCTTTACATCTCATATTATTGGATGTGTTTCAGATGTCTACTTTTATTGTAATGTGAATCCCATTTAAAATCAGAGCTGGATATTGTTCCTGTTGGCAAGCTTTTGATTTATGACAGAAAAATTAAAAGGAAATGATGGCCTTAACGCTTCCTATTAGACATAGTTTAATCAGAAAGGTGAATCATATTTCCCCCCCATGTTTACCTTGTGTGAGAGCTGCTGGGAAGCAATATAAAATAAAATATTAAAAAAAAATTCACCTCATCCACCCCAACCCACTCCCTCCCATGTACTCTCTTTTTCGTCCCATTTTTTCATTCCGTGGCAGGGTGAGATGGAATGGGATGATACCAAAACAGGCAACATTGTTTGCTGATCAGTGGCACTGTCAACTCTTATAGCTTCCCCTACATTTTTTTTTTCTTCACCTCCTCGGCCACTTACCTTGTGATTAATTTCTTGATTCCTCCATTCTAACTTTTGTAGTTTTTAATTGTATTTATTAGAGCGATTCTAATGGCTGCCTTACATTGCTTGAATTACATAAATATATTATTTTAGAATTTTCAGATTTGATCATTTTTATTATTTTCTTATTTTTTAATATATTATTTTTTTTATTTTATAATGACCTCTTAAATTAAGGAAGCACAAATGAATGCATCTGTGTGTGTGTGTTGGACACAGTGAGGTCGAGCAGGTTTTCCCCTATCGGCTGAGTGTGTCAGTCCTGTCAGGAAATGAACTCATCTCGCAGCCTCACGCCACCGGCTGCTGCTGTTCTCTGCTTCTCCCTCACGCATCTTCCTTGTTCCTCCACAGCCACGACATGTCCATCACCCACAAACACACGCATGACAACAACTCCGCTTCATCTTCCAAATTAAACATAGAAAGAAAATCCGAGTGCACGCAAAAGTGGTTCTTGAATTCTCATCAGGAGATTTACGCAGTGTTTCAAGGCAGATTGTAGATTAAGGTTTCCTAGATTAGGGTGACAGTGATTTAAGTGCATACCCCGTCGTGACACACTGGAGAACCAGTGACCTAGTCTGCTATTTATATCATTCCATTGGTTTAGTAGAACTATGGTTTTTACTCTTGATGCAAATGCGGACAAACTTGATAGTCGCAAACCGGAAAAAAATGAACCCGATGACCGACCCGGAATCCTCTTTCATGTAACGATCCCTCATCTGGGTTTAGGGTCTGTCACTATTAATTAACTTTGATTGCGTCAGTCACAGCTGGAGAGGAACAAAAGATCGGTTGGTGCAGGATGGGTGATGGAGTGAGGTGAAAGAATGGCAGATATGTTGGATGATGGTTTCCGGGGTGGTTGGGTTAGTGGGTACGTGTTGGATCATTTGATTTCGATTTAGCGTTGCTTGGACGAATTACACAAATTCTACAGGGATTAATCCGGATTTAATTCAATCTGGCCACCCCATCCTAAAATAGTTTTGCTTCGGCCCTGACGTGCCTCTGTGAGTGAACAGCTGCCTCCCTATTAGTATTTTGTATATATTATTATATATTTATAATAATAATAATATTATATATTTTGCATATATTAAAATATTATATATTTTGTATATATTAAAAAAGTATTTATTATTGTGTGATGATTCATTAGAAAAAGCAGAATCATCACAATATGAATTAGAAAAAAAAATAAAATTCACAGCTGACAGAGCTGCAAGCATGATTGAAAAAAATATATATCTTAATTGCACAGAATATGTAGTTATTTCCAACCAAGTGGAAATAATGACAATCTGGGAACAAGGCATAGTGATTGACAAGCGAGTGGAGAATAGTCCATTAAAATAGACTCGCATCGTAAATCTATAATTATATGCTTTGCTTCATGCACACCATAAGCTTGTCTTGGGTAAGAAAGTGGTAGCATTGGTGAATGATACTGAAAATATATTTTTTTTTCTGCATGCAATTTTTCCCCAGTATCATCCACCCCATCATCGTTTGGCTCTCCGCCACCGAGCAATCGACAGTTCCTCCTAAAGGGAAAGTTAGCCAGTGAAACGGTTCCCCGCATTTTATGTTAAAATATATTTCCGACATCATCTCACGGTTTTAACTCCGGCCCTTATGTACCCTGAAAAGAATAAGCCTGGATGGATGGATGGTTGGTCCAATAAATGTCACGCATGTACAGTATAGACTGACATAAGGTGACGGGGAATATAAAATTTTCACAGTGCGATAAAATCTGATGACATCACCCAATGAGAGCCAATACATTTAAGATGTAAAGAAACGCATGGCCGTTGGCAACCGCGGCGTTTCTCATATCATCAAACTCGCCAGGTTTACGATACATGCAGTATATGCATCATAAAAGTTCCAGCAATGTTCTTGCTATTGATCCGATCGTTTTATATCTCCATTTGATCCAATCCGTTTCCTATTAAGTGTGGAATTCATTTGCAAAATTCAAAAAAGTATCATTAAATACAACTCATAATGATGAGTTACTTTTATACACTCCCATAAAAGCTTTTTAATACTTTTTTTCCAATCCACCAATGCATCAGTCAAATCTAACTATGATTTATGATTATAACAGACACAAATCCTCCCAAAAGTCATGCAGGCACCATATTTGAGCAAAATGTGTCATTTGTTCAAATTTGTGGACATGATGGAGGAGGACAGATGTTGTGTTCCTGTGCGCTGGCTCCCCAGTGAGCGAAGGTAACATTGCAATAAGGCATTTGCATTTTGACAAAGTCAGCAAACTGCCTTCGCTTTGTCAACAACTTTTTTTACGCATAGTGTGAAATCCCTCTGCTCCGGGGTCAAACTAATGTACATATATTACAAAATATTGGCGAGTTGGGTCACTTCAGAAGATAGTATAGTCAGGTTATCTCGAATGTCTCCACCCCCCCCCTCCTCTTTTACTGCATGCATCTTTTTTTTTTAAATGGGAGTAAATTGGCAATTATGCAATCAACTTATGACTATGAAAATTCCGGTGACCTTCACAGGCTTGTTTAAGCGTGGTCACAGTCATGGAGATGTCAGTGAAGCCGGAGTCTGAGCTCTTGATGTCTGGGCTCCTCATCCTGGGATCTTCGTATAGTGTAAGCACGAGCGAGCTCATTTTGGCAGGTTGCATTTGCGAGCATCCTTTTTCGGCCACTGTCCAAAGCTTGTGACCTTAAGTGAAGTTTGTGGAATAAATCGAGTGGAAAATTGAGAGCTTCGCCTTCTCAGCTCACCTCCTGCAGCACTACTGTGTGATTGTAGGGCTCCAGCTTCCCCTCACTGGTCAACATGACCCTGACATACATAAACTTCCACTTCATAGCACTTCAATTTACCAGGAAAAATATTTTTGGGGTCTACAGTTCAAAGCTCTGTGTATAATGGCTGTTGTTTAGCTCCAGGCAAAAAACAATTACATCGCTTTATTTTTTTTTTTTTATAGTCTGCACCAACCTGACATTGTGTGTGTATAAATAAATAAATAAATGAAAATATATATACATATATATATAAGTAAATAAATAAAATATAGAAAAATATTTTTATAAATGTTGGTTACATTAAACAAGGGATGGTGAGGGCTGCATATTAAATCTGCACAAAATTTTAACCATCCACCATCCTGGCTTTGTGCCATTTTCTTTCCAGCCAGCCTTGTCCCACTTGTGTTACACATGTAATTGGAAGTCAAGAAATTCATTTTGGTACCTTTCACAGAGAACACCGATGTGGTAAAAAGCCAATCTCGCTAGCAGGCAGTAGAAAAGTGTTTCTTTGTAAATCCATGCACCAAACCTTTATAAATATATATATTTTTTCAACAATCTATCTTCCAGTTTACACAAAAAACTGTTAACTTACTGATGCAGGAATTATATTTTCTATACGCTCTGCATGACGTATTAAAAACAATATCCTGGTTGCTAAAAAGAAATTTTGCTGTCAAGGCTGCTGAGATTTAAATTATCTTTTACCTTGTTAGCTCCGTGTGCAGTTTTCCAACTTCTCAGCCGCGAGTGACTTCCCTATGTCACTGTGAATTGAACATATATTTTTTGTCCGGCAAGGAAAATAATCTCCTCTCTCAGCTTTTTTTTTTTTTTTTTTGAGCTAAAGGTTCAGGTTGACATTCAATTAAAGCCCCCTCTCTGTCTTTTCGGTGTGCGTGCATGTTTTTTGATGCTCACGCTGCAGGGAGCTCTCATTACAGGTGTTTGGATAAGATAGGAAGGAAATGAGTGACATAAATGCAAACTAGCTTGAGACGTGAGTTGTTTACTTTTTTTTTTTTCTACTTTGGAAATGTCGGTCTCAAGCATATTTTGATAACGCAGCCTCAGTACTCTCAGGTTCATACAGAGTTCAAGCATCTTCATGTTGATTTCAACTAATCTCCCACATGTCTCGTTCACCCTGAAGATATTAGCAGCTCCAAAAAAAAAAAAAATTACAACAACAGCAGCAAACTGTTTGTGTCTTTTAATAGCCTGAGTCTGGGGGACATGGTTTGATAAATTAAAGAAGTTCAGCGCCAGGCTGCCGGTAAATTATTTTCTAAATTATACATATTTTCCTGGTGGTGCACTTTTTTTTTTTTATTTTGGCACATGGGGTAAATAAGTATTTTCAATCAAATGGTGTTACCATGGTGAAAATCATTAAAAATGCAAAATACTATTTTAGATGGTGGCAAAATATTGCAATTTGAAAATCATGACTCTAAATTTACCCATCATTTCGACCTCGCCTTTGCTTTCAGTGTCAAAATTCCAATGCAGAGCACATCACTGGCCACCAGCAGTTTGATGTTGCTGTCCTCTCTTTTTTGTCTTCATCCCACTTTCATCTTCCTTCATGTCCGCGCATTCAGCTCCTCCGAGGCAGAGCTTTGAGCTTCTCCCTTAACGCTTCTTTCTTTTCTCCAACTGATTTGGAGTGAAGACGTATTCTCGCCCAGCCTTTGACTGAGATCATTGCTTCTTTGTGTCGTTTCTTCCTGGATAGATTTGAAAATGTATACGCTGCAAATCCTCGGGCTCAATCAGGTTCCGCTATAGTAAGAAAAAGGCGAACCCTTGGGATACGTTGAGACCAAAAACCTTTTTGCTTACATGTCTACTCATCTTCTTTCGGAATCTGACTCCTCTCTCCTTTTTGCTACTTTGTTGTTATTGGAAAGGGAAATGAAACAATAACCTTAAAAGGTTCAAACTTTCTCAGCTAGCATCTCATCCTATTCAAAACATCACTGAGTAGAATTATTTCTTAATCACGAAGCTCTAATTATTACAATTAGACAAATTAAAAAAGAAAATCTTTTGTTGAAGTGACTACTGAAGAGCTGGTAATCAGCGGCAACATTTCGAAATCCGGACAATGAGTAAATGAATCTGGAGAAACTTTCCTCCCCCCTCCTCTCTGTAATTTTGAAATTAATCAAGCCATCTGTTTTTCTCTCGAGCCTCCCCCTGCAAGTGATCACGTTTATTTGATGTGCTGTTTGTGTGCAAGTTAACGCACTCCCATCAATCTTTGATGCTTTCCACCTTTTCCATCTACCAAATCTCGACACAAAGGAGCCTCAGCAATCGAATCTCTAAGCCTTTGTGAAGCAGTCTTGCAAAAGTATCCGGGGTGTTTACATCATCAAATATTCAGCCCTATTCACTCCAGGTGGCGTCGGTGTGTGAAAATGAGAGCAAACGGCAAAGCGAGGAGGGAAAAAGAGCAAACGTGAAGAGGTGAGAGAAGTGAGGCGAGTGGAGGTGAAAAAGGATTATAGAATTGTCAAAAGTAAGTCAAAGGTAAGATGGAAGACACCTAAGGAGGAAACACAGCTTTGCCCGGGAGAGTCAGATCATTGCAGGTTCATCCAAAAGTCACAGCAGGAGGAAAAAAAAAAAAAAAAATAGGCTTCCCTTTTATATTACACGTATTTTGTAAAATCATCTTGCCTTTGGCAAAATTCATTTGTATTTCCTATTGTAGTTAAAATTGTGGCGCAAAAACCAAATCGGTGAGGTTAAAGGCTGATTAGATGGTTTCCATCCATCCATCCATCCATCCATCCATCCATCCATCCATCCATCCATCCATCCATCCATCCATCCATCCATCCATCCATCCATCCATCCATCCATCCATCCATCCATCCATCCATCCATCCATCCAATTAATTTTATTATTATTATTTATATTATTATATATATTTCCACGCCTTGATCTCATTTTGCTGTCCGCTCTGCTTCGAATCCGGCGGGGTCTCGTTTGCGGTCGAGGTTGAAACCGAAATCTGCATGCGTCTTTGTGTTTAAAGCCGCGCCCGACACATTCACGTGAATTGATCCCCGGTGGAATTAATTGAAACCTCACAAGCGTCTCACTGTTACACAAAAGGAGCGTGTGTGTATCAGAAGACAAGGGCCACAAATTAACTGTCAAGAAGCACAGCAGGTGGTTGACCGCAGCCTGCATTTGAGGTGGTTTTTGTAAAAAAAAAAAAAAAAAAAAAGGATCACAGGAGCAGACAGGAGTGTCAGAGAATCCCGAGGGTGAGGTGCTAAGCCAAGTACCAGCGAGAGCAGTGCAGAGATGAAGGGGAGGTTGTATATGCAACGTTGCAGCCCATCAAGTTATTTTATCAAGTTGGGGGGGAGCGAGGCATGGCCTTTTTCCCACATGGCTTCTTTTCAATTTTTTTTTAAATCAAAATTTGCTTTTGGGGCCCCACCAGACGAAAGGTCAACGTAATGGAGCCAATCGCACGCATGCTTTGTGGTTTTTAAAAGAGTGGGTGGATTTAAACATAGCAAAATCTTTATGATTGAATTTTAGGGATGTTGTCGTGGTCACCATGACAACGGGCCCGTTTCAATGTGACCAGCTGGTCTCTGGTGTAAACACTGCAGAGTCATTCATTGACTATTTTGGATGAATGCCGCAAGCCTGTTTAGAGAAGATGCTGTCAGTCTTTTATTCTTGTTTGTAAGTGAATTAAGTCGGTTTGTTTGGGCCTCGCAGTCCACCTGCTTCCACTCGAGCGACAATCGGCTATCGGCACGTTCGCCGCGAGCTATCGGCAAACAGCAATTAGCCACAACTTGCTTTTGCAGCTGCAAATACAATACATGAAAAGGAGAGCCAGGAAATAAAACGCTTACTGTTTTATAAATATCCTTTTTGAATGCACAGTTTAGAATATGGGAAAGCATAATTATTATTTTTTTTTTGGGCCTGTAAAATCCCGCTCATTTTCTTCCTCACCATCCTTGTAATCGTTTTTTCTCCACAAATTGGTTCTGCGTAGGAATATGTCATGAGGCGTGTTGGCACGTCGGAATGTAACTCTTTCCAAAACAATTCCGGAAAAAAAAAAAAAAGAAATCACCTGGTTAGACCTGCTGTCAGGCCCAATTAACACGAACCCGTGTTGTGTTTTTAGTTTAATTCATTAGCAAAGTCTCTCTCCGTGTTTCTGCGTCAGACTTGGCAGGCTGCAGTTTGATAACTTAATTGCGTCTGGAACGAAATGGAAAAAAGTGCTTCATTGTTTCTCCGTTACATTTATCGAGTCAAGTCAATCTTTTGTTTTTGCTTAATGATTATAACTTTAACAACTGTTAATCTAGAAAAAAAATATAGTTATCACGCTAATTAAATTGAAGCTACATGTTAATTTTAGACGTTCTCATTTTCTATTTATTTTCTCTCATTTTTAGCTTGTCATGACAAGGTGAAAAATATTCCCAACCAACAAAAGGAAATAATAAAATTATTTGCATAGGCCTGAGCAAGAATCTATTGAATGGTGACAGCGTGGGCAGAAGTGCAGCTGATAGTCGGATAAGGAAGATGTTCTATTTGTGGTGGATCGGTGGCTCGGATTAGCGACGGATCTTCCTCCTCGCACCAGTACACCACAACAAAGATAAATATATAAATTGAAAGCCAAAGAAAGATGCGCGATGACAGGTGTGATTTGGAAACCTTTGAGGCGATCTGATGCACATCATTAGCTGCTATTTTTTTTTTTTGCGATGGACACAAAGCAGATTTCTTTTAAATCTGCAATCATGATTAAAATTGCACACTACTCCATTGAAGGATATAGAGGAAGAAGAAAGGGATATAAATAAGGGTTGATGGGATTTTTATGTGGAGGAGGGATTCCCTACGGGCTAATAAACTTGCTTAATTATGAGCGGCCTTGTTAATTTACTCTCTCGCAATGTAGAGGAGGATCTGAGACCGGCTGAGGAAATCCAGCAGCAGGAGTACTCCGCTGAACTCTACATGGCCTCTTCTCAGTCCTCCGAGTATGCGAATCGAGAGATTTATACATGCTTGACGCTTTAATGTGGTTATATTTTGAGGATTTGGCTATTATTAGACAGTTGGTTACTAGGCTCGAAAGGTCAAGACAAAGAGAGGAACGAGATGGAACGTGTCCAAGGTCCCTTTCATAATTAAAGCCATTTTTGTAGCTCTGCATAAATGAACACAGAATGAAGTATTTTATATTCCACATAACTGTAATATTTCATGCAGGTTATTTTTTTTTAGCTGCTACGTTAGAGAAAACTGCAAGGCAAAAATACAATAGGGGTTATAAATGATCGCATCTAAGTAATGGATGAGCGGAGGAGTCAAGAATTCCAAAGACCACAAACTCATCTCAGTTAAAAGTTAAGATGTTATTACCTGGCTTTTTTTTTTATTGTGAATGTGTGGAGGTCATTCATATTACAGCATATTGCTACACAAATGAAACCTGCCAAAAAGAGAGAAGCATGTAAAATATAGAAGTAGAGCCATTGATTAAATGCTGCAAAGTGAGAGTAATTCGGTGAGCGCTGGGAATACACACACCGCGCTCCTTCCATTATTCATGCCTGTGCATTTCTTTCTTCACCTTCTCCTACCTTTCTATTCCCTCACTCTCATCTGTGAGCCTCGCTGTCGATGAGCGATGATAAATTACAGCCGGTGTGGAACTTGCATTTAGTTCTGTCATTATTCAATAACAGGCACTGCAGAAATCAGGACAGCTTGGCAGTTATTGTAGTGCTGCTGGCGCCGTGTGATTATTCGCCATAATTCACTTCACCCTATTGAACCAAACACAACATAAGTTTGTCTAACATGCTACGGGTGTCTTAGCTTCTGCCTGACCATTTCGGCCATTACCAAATAAAATTATTCAGCCGCTTGACCGTCCCGGCTGGCATCATGAGCCTGCTCGCTGTAAGAACACATTAATGTGTGAGAGGATAAGCCTACTAGTTGCATCCTGCTGACTTACATGAGAGCCGGCCACAGCAGTGGCCTACATGGGTTAATGGCTTGGCAGTCGAGGACACCAGAATTAGACCTCGGCTACTAATTGCACATGGGAAAGATTTATTTTCGATTGGGGAGGGGGTGGGGGGGTAAGCCTGCAGTAGGGGGTACTCAGCCAAAAAGCAACAGAACAAATTCCGCCTCGGAATCCGATATTGCCAAGTTTCTCCCGTCGCTCGGATTTGTTGTGATTCAGTCAGGTTGTGAACGGAGAGATCGTAGGTCACTCGCAAAGGTAGCACCCACGGGGGGGAGGGAAGTGTGACTTTATAGAGGGTAGCATGAGAAACAAATAATCAAAGTGACACAAGCATTGGGGCATATCTTTCATTTTAATGAAGCCACTCCAGTGAAACAGCAGGGGTGCTAGGGCAGTTGACACCCCTGCAGGCACAACATGGACAAGTGTTGGTTTGACCGGACCGGCTACTGCTTCATCTGGCAGGCTGCAGAAACCCGGTGTATAAAATAAAAAAACATAATTTGTACATTTGATGTGGGATGGTTGGTCACTGATGTCAGGGAGCGAATACTTTCGGGAACCGGGTTCATTTTGTGTAAACAAGACTCACTGATTGCTGCGGAATCCCAGATGACAAGGAATCACGCGTGATTAGGAAGGATGTTACACACTTGTCATCAGCTCAAGGATAATTTTGATGTTTCCTGGGCCAATGTGTGTGCTTGTGTCCTTGTCTTTTATTGTTTCCCGTGTCTGAAGCGCAAAAAAATATTCCAGACTTTCTCTCTTGGCCAGCTAATAGTTTTTAATAATGTATACATTTCTCCCCAGAGGTGCCCTCTTTGCTACTTTGTGTTTGAAGCTCACCACACATACAATAAAAAATGCATCCGAGGATAACAAGGTGCTCCGAGCTCGGTCTTATATATCAACCCATTTGCATCGACAAGATATTTTTTTTTTACACCAAATATTCCATCTCATCTTTGCTGGCTTCCTGTCAAAAGAGCAATCTGATGCTGTTAATGAGGCACTAACGAGACAATTTTAATCTCAGGCAGAAAATCGGCGTGCTTGATGGTTTTTAAAAACCCGCGGGATTAACCGGCGGATGGATGCGTTGCGAGTTAGGGCGTGAGAGAAGACTATGGAAAGTGTAGGAGAAACAAAAGGTGAAAGCAAAAGAAACACGATGCGGCGTTTTGTGCTCATGACTAAAACACGAGTGGGTGGAGGCAAGGAGAATAAGTTGCAGTCTTGATAGGAAACAAATAATGAGGCAGTTGTTGTGCTCACACTTAACACCCACACTCTCCTTTTGAATGGTAAAAAGGGAGACAAAGTGCAATTTTGAGCTTCTGTCAAGTCTCATTATCTTTGGAGCTCACTTTCTCTCGCTCAGGTCCATCTATCCATCCTATGGCCATTTTTGCAGCACTCTGAAAGATGAAAGGGTGTCCTTTATTTTCCAAATGAAATACCATGGGCCTAGTTTTAGATGTTCTATCATCTTCACCGGCGGGGAAACTGATCAGTCAAGTGAGTTAGCGCTCAGATTTTCACAATTTACTTGCATTGAAGATGAAGCGATAGACGTAATTAAAAGTTAGCCACTTGTAATGACTTACAGAAAGGACACCTTTGGATTTTTTTTTTTATTCAAACTTTTCAAATTTGAGCAATAAATTGGTTACTCCTTCTTTTAAATTGGCAACTTGAGATGTCCCAGTCTGAACTGCCCTCGTGTTTGCTTGACACCCTTTTTTATCTTTCGCCATATGCTGTTTTTTTTTCTTTCCTTTTTTAACCAAGATTTTCCCTCAGGGATTAACCAGGATTATTTGAAAGTCTTCGAGCTCTCCAATCCCTACTTTTGGCTCTTTCCCCAAATTTCCTCCAATGCACCCTGGAACTGTATCTCGATCTGTACCAACATGTTATTCTTCCGTATATTATGTCCGACACACTTCCTGAAAAAAAACCTACAATCTTCTTGACGGAAAGTAAACTAGCCTATTTGTCATGTTTTCGGTCAGTCTATCATCTCTGTAAAAATTCGCCTCGCTTGATCAGTGTGACCTAATTTCCATCCTCATATTTCCACATTAGCATAGCATTGAAAGCATTACATGTTTTTAAGATTTTAATACTGCTAAAACCCCCAAAAGCACAACAAACTAAATTTTTACATTTGTTTTATTGTCTCAATTATTTCCATAAAATTCTAAAATAAATATAAATACATATAAAATATTTCCATCAATCCGCTATCTCTATTTTATTTTTAAAAAATCCCGTAAAAAAATGATAGAAAATATAAAAATTCTCCTAACCCATTAGATTAGTCTTTTTTTGGGATTACACAAAGTGGAAATACATCTGCCGACTCGCAAACATTAGTTGGGGGTCTCACGACACATCAGATGGATTGCTATCACCCGAGAAATCTTTTGCAAGATTTCCTGGCGGAATATTTAGGTCATACGCACGCCACAAATGGCAGTTCTAGCTACCACGTATGCATGCAAGCTGTCAAATGTACAAACGCAAGCACTCACATGTGCTGAATAGGTTTGGGGGCCATTGAGAGCAGATGCTTTAGGCGTACACACACTTTGACTCACGCAAACAAACAAACCTTGAGACTGTGCGCCGCACTCAAGGGTGCCTCGTGTTCACGTGCCAATTGTGGCACACTTGAGTTGCTTGAACTCAAAATCACTCACGAGATGCATGCAGGGAAAATCGAAACAGAAGATGTCTACAGAAGAAAAAAAAAAAAGATTATTCGTGATGCAATAAATCATCATGCCATGAAGGGAATACTTTTACGGGGTGTTGCGATTCTGCGGTTTATATATTTGTTTTACCTCGACAGGTCAGAAGTAACCTTCACTAAAACCTGTAGAAAATCCCTAAAAAAAAATAATCGTTTTTCCATCGTAATTTTTTTTTCCGATGCTTATTGTTGCTCCTTGACTTTTTGATGCCTGTCATTGTAATATTACACTCCACAAGCGTGGGAGGGAAAAATAGCTCCAGGCAGTTTACACTCTCCACAAGTTACCTGATTAGCCGTTGTTTTAATTAGCCAGTCCGATCGTATGTGTGGATTAGTATCGAACATCTTAAGAGGTCACCAGCTTCCATTTGCACAAAAAGTTTTCTCTTTGCAGACCGCAGCTTTCCTTTCATTCTCATGCTCGCTTTGGGATTTCCAACTGGACTATCCGGCGGGACAAAGGTTCAACTGTGGAAATAATTCCAACTATGGAAATGAAAGGCGTAACAATTTTCACCTTTCTGCCCTCTTCAAAAGGTCCATGTAGTAATGAATGAGTTTCCCTGTAAAATGATTTCAGCAAGCCCGCGGTTGACACTTTCCCGGGCCCCTGTTCTTTAGGGTGGCTAATTAAATACCTGTCTTATGAGTCCTGATTATGGTAATCAACTGCCAAGCAGGCGGGTCTCTGCAGACTCTGGATGTCCTTGTGATTAGAAGTGTAGCCGAGATGGAGAAAAACCAGGGAGCAGCTCATTAGTAGGTCTAAATGTAGTTGCGGCACTCAGGAGGGGGGAGGGGGCGGACACAATTACTCTCGGGAGAGATGGGGAAATATTGAGGTTGGTGTTTACCTGATGACCGCTAGCTTTTGATTCGATCTAATAGGCCAATGAATGAGAAGGTGGGTTAAGGTCGATTGAAGCTCCATTGGAAGATCTCAACATGCATGTTAGGTTGACGGAAGATGTTAAATTGATTTTTCACTTATTATGAATTTGAATGACATCTTGTGGAAGTTTGGTGCGCTGTCTGGCTGCTGAGCTCTATTTGACATCATATTGAATTTGGCTGGGTTGTTTGCTGAGGCTAATTTACCTGGGGTGGACCTCGGCGACTTCCAGGGAGGGGGGCTGATAATTAAAATGCCTTGCTACTGCCTGGATAGAATATTCATAGGAGATTACTTCCTCCTCAAACATCCCTGCGCTACTCTGAATGTGCGGCGTGTGTGTGTGTCGTACCCAATGATGGGATATTCGGATTTCCGCGTGTGTTTGTGATTGCGACACCCTCCCGTGACCTCTCTCTCCTTCTCTTCCTCATTACGTAAACTCATCACATGCCGCAGGAGATATTTAGGTCAGTGTGAGGCCCGAGATGAGATGAAAGACGGGAAGGAAGAGCGGGAGACAGAAATAATGAAATTGACGGCCCCCGCGTGAGAGCGTGACAGCGGGCTGTCGTCACTAGTTGATGGATGACAAATGCTCAGTGTCCATGTCCATGACACTTCTGTTGCACATCTCAATAGTGGGAAATCGGATTTTTTTATTTGGAGTCATACTATGGAGCGGCTTTTCACTGTGGTTAATAAAGTCGCTCCTGTCTCATTATGGCACATTGGAATTAAACTCCATTAAAGGCTCCAAGGCGAAGATCAGAAATGAGATGGGAACAGTAGGATGGATATAAAAGAAACGTTCATGAGACTATTACGATTTACCCCTCCAGCCTGGCGAACAGACTCCGTCACACTAGGAAGGATACTTTTCGGTGACATAATGACAAAAGTATTTTCGTGTTTACTCCACAAACAAATTAGAAAGGCTTTTTGTGTTTATCCTCTGCAGGTGTCTCTGTAAATATTCACAATTATCATTGAAATCACACTGAGATGATTAGGTGGAGCCATTTTCGAGATTTTTTTTGCGAAATCAACCTCCCCGTGACCCAACATTTAAATTAGAGGCTTTTTTAACACCCCCACAGGTACGCTGCTATAATTCCACGGTAGATGAAGACACGTAGCAGATTGAGCTATTTGTTATCACAGTTTATCCCAGCGCCGGGATGCCTGCTATTTTCCTGCCAAGATCGGGAATGGCAGGTGGAGAATGGGATTCCTCCCACCTCTTTGTTATATTTTTACTGGATTAGATAGTTTTCCCACCATTCTTCTTCAATCCGAGCACCTCCCCCACCCATCTCGTAGAGGTGAAGGAGGCAAGGGCAAGAAAGAAGTGGTTAAAGGCAAGGTGGGAGAGGAGCATGAGGTGGAGGTGAGGTTTTTGACATGCTGATAGGGAGAGATAAGCATTTTTCTGCTGCTGCGTTCCTAGGTGAGCCAATGACCTCTCCGGCTTGTTGATTATAGTGTTTGGCCGAGCCGTTATCTCTCCACTGCAGAGGGAAGTGTGCATACTGTCTGGAATATGAAACTCATGTTAGCTAAACAAAGAGACGCTGCATAAGCATGTCGCCCGCTTTTGTCATTCCGAGCGATGGAGAGACTCCAAAGCCTGTTGCTAGATTTTGTGGAGAGTTTTGAAAAAAACACCGAGGAGATAGTATGAGGGAGGTGGAAAGTACTGAGAAGATGGCATGCGTGTCTTTACCTCCTGAGGTCAGCTCACAGGGGGGGTTGCACGGATTAAACATAGCGTTGAAGTGGATTCATTATTCATCCATCTACTTTCACCTGCCTTCATCCATTCGCCTCCCTGCGGGGGGCGTGCGAAGCAATTAGATCTTCCGCAAATGAAGATGTGGACTAGTATGCCACAAAATTAGGCACACCTCTACATTTAATGAGACCTAACACGAGAGCTGGAGTTTTTCCTTTAATAAGGATGTTAAGCAACAAACAATGCTAATAGTCGGTAAACTGCTGATATATTTTTATTTAATTTAAAAAACTATACGTATATAGTATCAATTAAGGTGAATATTTTTTTTCAATATTGGCCTACAATAATATTATATTTACAATATATAAGATTAATCCGAGCAAAAATAAATAACCGAGCATGTTTGGATTGATTTAGGGTTAGCGTGTTGTTATGTCTGGATAAATGCGGATTAAGTTAAGTGAAGGAGGAAATTTAGTATGTCCCATGTGCGTGCTTTTGAAGCATGCGACGGAAAAAGGGGGAGGGGGCTGCATGAAACAAATATTGCATGTGGATTTGTGTCACGGGGAACATTTCATCTGGACTTTAAGCGTGTGTGTGTGAGCATTTTTGCACGCGATGGGTAGCGTGTGTGTTTCTATACCCTTCGCTTAACACTTGAGATGAGTATGGGGGTCAACCATGTTCATCCCCAACACTTGCAGCGGGTCCAGGTTTGCTCCTGGCATCCAATGCCAAGTGGGAATGCCTCCTCCTACCAACGAGTCTGCCAGCTAACCCTTAAGCCATCAGTCTCGGAGGAAGTTGGGGGGTTGTGCATGTGAAAAGCGACAACAAAAAGGTAGCATTGGCAATAACAGGGATTTACAGATGAAATGGAAAAGGAAAACAGAGATGCTAAGCGATGGGGGATGGGAGCGGGAGATTGGAACCAAAAGAGAGGATTGGCAGAATAAATCAGGGAGGATGTGTTTTTGTGAGGGGAGGGGTGAGAGGCGATCGGGCATTACAATATCTCAGTGGTAATGACTCGAATAGTTTGTTGAAAGCATTCGAAACTGGAGGAAGAAGAAAAGTAATCCTGGACATGGCTGCTAATATAGTTGTGTCTTGTTGTACTGTAAAGGAATGTCTTTACATACTGGGGGGTTGAGAATTAATGAGAGCTCGGAACAAAATGACTGATGGGAACCACTGTAAAAAGGCTTTGGAAAAAAAAAATGGCGTGCAACAGACGCTTCATTCCCCACAGGAGCCACCATGACCACACAAAGTGATGTATGTGACAAGCTATGGATGGATTAATCACCGCATCCATTAGACGACGTGAAATTACATATTGCACGGAAAAATACTGCATTCAAGGAACACACAAGTTCATCATTTGTATTCTTGTCACCTTCCCAAAAAAGATGATCCACCTGAGACAGATTGCAGCCGGGCTAAGCGTGCACTTCCTGGTTTGTGCCGGGCTCTCACTATCTCAGGACACCATCGCGGCCGACACCGTCGGCGGAGGCTCGTCCTGTAATCGCATCAGAGAGCGAGCAGAGGGAATGACAAATCATATTACAAGCTGCACTTTTTGTCATCTTGCTACTGTTCTCTGTCTTTGTCCAAATCCCGACCAATGAAGATTCATGTTTTGGCCTGTGGCAGAAGAGCTAATGTCATATTGAGGTAGATTTTGCATTAAAAAAAATAAGTTGGTCTATTAAGTAGAGTTTAGAGATAATACAAACCCATTAGAAGTCTTATAGTCTGGTTCAGCTCTTTTTTATTGGAAATTTAGACAGCCACCAAGAAAAAAAGTTCAATTTTGCTAACATCACTATTTTTTGGCTCAGTTGGATGGATATAATAGCTACAAAGTATTTTTTTTTAAATAAAATCAAAGCGCCACCATTCAAACACAAGATCCCCAAAACTGAAAGAAAAAAGATTCATCTGTGACCATATTCCCAATCTGGTTTCTTACAGCTTCGTATTACATATTTAATGCCAAGAGAGGCTAGCGAAAGTTCAGAGAAAGTTTGAGGAACAATTTTTCATTCACTCGCCTGGAGAGCTCCCAGAGTGAGGGACCCCAATAGGAGAACATGAATATTCCACTTTGGATTTGCATATGCTTAAGCTCTTCATCTTTCGCCTTGCTCACCTTACGTCACTTTTTTTTTTTTTTGCTAATCTCGGACAGTTTGCTAGAACAAATGTCATCGTGGCGATGTTTGCTCCTCTCTTCCGCTCGTCAAGCGGCTCCATATGCAGTAGGGCTAATCAATTATGTAAATAAGCGCTGTTGTCCCAACAAAATTGAGCAGCGTCAGCGCGCATGCTTGACGATGACAAGTGGAGCTAAAGGATGTTGACATTCCCTCTTCTGGATTTTCTACTTGCAAATAGCGAAACACTTGTCGGAATCCTTGTCTCAACACTTTGGATTGGTCAATAATTAAAAATGAAATAATAATACCGTATTTTCCGGACTATAAGGCGCACCTAAAAACCTCCAATTTTCTCAAAAGACGCCTTATAATCACCGGATTAGCCACTACGGCAGGTGTGTCCAAATGTATGGATTTATATATGGACAAAGTTTTAAAATGGGCCATTCATTGAAGGTGCGCCTTATAATCCAGTGCGCCTTATACATGGACAACGTTTTAACATGGGCCATTCATTGAAGGTGCGCCTTATAATACTTATAGTGCGGAAAATACGGTAATAATAATAACAAAACTCTGCTGGGTAAACTGAATGCCTATTCTTTTTTTCCCCCGCTCTAATTCGTTCTATTTATAGTTCCAGTTGGCCTCACAGTAACCTAATATCTGCCAACAATTAAGCTACTTCTCGCCAATGGAGGAATTTGAGATGATCCAAACAATATGCGATTCTCAAGACCCTCAAGTCGAATCCCTTCCTACTACTTTCGTTCCAATGCCTTTCTGATGCTTATTGCTTCGACTCCAGATTTCCCATAATGATGTTTTACAGACTTATCAAGAGTGGGAGAAAGAACGATTCATATCTGCTGAGGTTCATTACGTGGAGTGTTACGGAGCGGTCGGCGAATCGATTAACGCGCATGTCTCTATGACGACGGCGAACAGAGAATTATACGGCATAATTGCAACACAAGAGATATTATTAAACTTACTTTGATTTAAGCATCCCTAATCTAATCAAAGCACCATGTGCCCTGTGTTGGGGAGCTGCTTAATTACAAAGTGCGCAGAACACGTCTCACATTGTGATCATGATATTGTTTTTATGTCGAGGCCAGGCAATGACAAGGTGTCACAATGTCACTCAAAAAAAAAACAAAGACGGCAACATTATGAATTCCCATCAGTGTCTCAGAGGACAACAGGCCTCTGCTGCAAAGTCAAAATATTTTTTTGGGTAATGTCAATTAAATTAAATATAATTTAATTTTTAGTGTACATGCAGATAGGCTTTTTTTTTTTTTGGCTTAGTACTGCATGTTGGTCAATACAGTTAATTTTGATGACTAAGGTCAAACGCAATAACCTCAGATGAAAGTTATTTGTCTCGAGCATTTAAGTGGTTGCCGTTGTTCATGGCAATGTCAGATAGGTCCTTGAAATGTCAAGAATGCCATGGTCTCTGAAAATAACAGCTCAGAAAAGATGAGAAAGCTGAGGACTCAAAATATAAGTGAATAAAAAAGGGACTCTGATCTACACGGAATATTTGACATCTCTTAGCACTTTTCCGTGCTGACATTAAGAGCATGCAGTTTGTGAAAGTGATTGGAGGAATTTATATGACCTTGATGACACTCTTGTAACCCACAACTAATTTCATCACAAGGACTCATTAGCAGTAATTTCCCTATTGGCTCTTTACCGTTTCACCAGGAGACGCTGGTGTGGTCTTCTCTCTTGCCCGTTTCTCAAATGTGATGAATGTAAACAAATAAAGCTTCTATTTAGATCATGGCACAAAAAAAAATGGAATTACCATTGTTGCAGCAGTGATACATAAGAAAACAGAATTATTATTATTATTTTTGTATTATTATTTTTGTTTTTTGGTGTGAGTTAAGTAGATCATTAGTAAGTTCACCGTACAAAATGTAGATTTTTTTTACCATTTTTATTCTGAGTGACCCAGGGGAAAAAAAAAAGGTAGATATTCTTTATTTTTTTGGTTACAGTCAATCTCATGCATGGAAAATGGAAATCCATGTTTCCTTGGCACACACTGTATAAATAAATGACATGTCGGCAGTCCATGGGTTGAAATTAGAGGGAGTGGCCTGGAGAGAACATGTGAGGGAGGGTGGGGGGTTACAGCAGGATAGGCCGACGGAGTGCATAAGCATGAAATTGTCACATAATGAACCCTGAGACTGAGCTGCATGTACTGCATAAGTGCTGAGAGTGTGACCTGAAATTGACATCTATTACTGCTTCACCTCTGCACGCTGTCAGGTTGTTTTGGTTCCTCGTGACATTGTTTGCGTCTTGATCGGCCTGCTGAAGAAATGATGCTAGTTTTAGTATTTGGCAATGGCCGATTTAGCCAATTATCTTTGGCCCATTTGTTTTTTTGTCTTGTCTTGGTGTTTGCAGATTTTGGAAGCTCTTGCTAGATTTCTCTTTGCAAAAACAATTTATCCTAGATGTTGGTCAATAGGACAAATTTTGAGGATGGGTTGTGCGAGTAATCAATTCGGGGTAAAGTTGTGCGTGTTTTTCCGAGTCGGGGCCGGCAGCTTTGACAGCGAGAGACGGAGTGGCCGACCTGAAAGCGAAGCCATATGATGCAAACCCTTGAAACGGCAATCTCGATCTCTTTAGCTGCCTTGTTCTCTTGATTCGAAAGAGGAACAAGCCGAAAGGGGATGTTCGATAATATTTGCTCGGTGGGGAATATGCCAAACTTCTCACTTTCAAACTTTCAGTCGATATCTCTTGAGGAAGCCGAGTCCCATAACATAGTCTTAGTTGTCAGATTAATTAAAAAAAATATTGCACAAATAAATTGTGGAGGAACAATTTCAGAGTACAAAAAAAAAACTTTCTTAACATATGTATACTTTATATAGATTGTGGGAAACCTTATGTGCATCACCGACACTGTAGTTCTTCTTTTGCCGGCAGCATGAATTCACTTCCTACTCTGTGGCAGTGAGAGTAGATAAATAATGATGTCTGTCTCTTTATGTAACCTGTGATTTAATGACAGCTTGCCCAGGATTTGGTCTGCCTTTCGCCCAGTCAGGTGGAATACAGTCCAGAATTATTCGTGTGTCATCCATTATTTCCATTCTCAGTTAGCAATAAAAAAAAAAGATATTTTAATGGACTCAACAGAATTAAAATACACCTATTTGTTTAAGCTAATATAAAAAAAATCCCAAAACAAAAATGGACTCCAGGAGTTAATTTGATTTTAATATTTAATTGGTCTGGGTTGTGAATTAAATTAAATTAAATTAAATTAAATCATCTACTGTATAAGTTGTATTATATAAGTGGTGGCTGTGAAGTGCAGAACACAAAAATACAAGCAAAATAGAAAAA
Source organism: Syngnathus floridae (assembly GCF_059516105.1). NCBI lineage: Eukaryota > Metazoa > Chordata > Actinopteri > Syngnathiformes > Syngnathidae > Syngnathus > Syngnathus floridae. Next base: position 3,552,796 of record NC_142433.1, read on the forward strand.
AAAAAAAGGAAAATCACCCGAAATATGAAATATACTTTGCTAGTCGTGAAACTTTTTACTGCTCCAGAATAAATGAATTGATGAAGTTGAAAATACTGCATAAATAAAGCTAAGTATAGGGCTGCAACTTTAAAGGATCTCATCATTCCAGAGGGGGTGTTTCTCTTCATTTAAATACTTCATCGGCTTTCTATAGCTTCTAAATTCCCCTGACGAGCGCATTTCATTTGCAATGGAGTGAAGCCATGCTGTGGAGGACTTCACTCGACCGACTATAGTGGGAACACCTGGCGCAAGCGTTTCCCTATGTTGCATTCCGATTGGTCCAAGCTCCTGCACGCTCATCTTCATTCTCCTCATTATTGTGCCTTTTATCCGTCAGTCTTCTCATGTAGTCCCTCCCCCGAGGTATGAAATAGGCCGTGTACTTGCCACATTGGAGCACTATTTGCCCAGCCGGCTTCTGCTCCGATTCCCCCCACCGCGAGTGCGCCTCTGCTGCGGAGCTTTACGCGCGGGCAGACTGGAGAGAGATGACAAGAGCCCCGCGGAACTGGCCAGACAAACATGGATCTGCGTAAAATGATGATTTCGGTGCTTTGGATATTATTGCTGAATAATTTGGAAGAGTCTCACGCGGAGGAAGGTTGGTAGAAATGGACTTTGTTTACTCATTTTGGACCGTCGTTTGCAGTGTGGCGAGCAACAGACAGATGCTTGTTTGGAGGAAAGGCAGGTGCAGCAAATCTAAATGTTTAGCGATCCGATCAGAATGATGGGATTATTATTTTCAAATAAAAAATACTTTGGAGACGTAGTTGACGCGAATGTGAAAGCGGGTTTTACGCATTTGTGTCGCGTGCGCTCAAGGCATTTAAATCTCCCAATGAGTTTGTTGCTGACAGTTTAACATTGGCACAGCCGCTCAAGAATGACAATTGGATATATTAAGTGCGTTAACTCATTTTAATTAAAAAAAAGCTGCATTTTTTAAATATTTGAATTGATTCGAATGCAAAGTCAGATTTACTCCGATTTTTTTGTGCAACTGGTTTCTTTGTCTTCTCACTGGCCGATGCACTGCTCTTGTTTAGTCTTGTTTGTCCATATTTATTCCCCATTTAAATACTTTGGAGCACTTTTGTCCCCCTAGTGTGTTGTTGTGGTTGCCATAAAACTGCGGTGGTTCCAATATGCTGCATTTGAGCAATTCACTATGATGAGACAATTATGATTCACTTACTGCTGATGTGAGATTTGGCTGTGGTTTCTTTATTGCTCACATACAGTATGTGATGGAGAGAGAGAAAAAAAATAAAAAGATGTTTGCAGAAAACTGCTCAGGTTTGCACAAAGTATGCAAAAGCTGCAGTTTGAGACTTATGATGCTAACCAGTTGGAAGATTAAAAGGGGGGAGGGGGTACTTTGGTAAAATGGGTAAATGCAATTTTAATATATTTGTGAAAAAAATACATTCTGCAGCACCGAGCCAAATTTAAAGACCTTTTATTCGGTATACTCGTCTGCATGCCTGACTGACAAAGTCAAAGTCTAAGCCCATCGATCAAGATCCAATACAAGTGCAGAGCTGCACCAAAATGACTTAACAAATTCAATAACTGAAGAATTGATTAGAGATGCCACTACTTATTAACTCAACAATATGTTTATTGTTCTGGCTGCTGTTTGCAAAGATGTGGGCCAGCACTCCATCATAATCCAACTGTTGGCTAGTTTTCCTTCTTGTAGGTGGCTACACCTCAACATGCACTTTGACCCCGTTTTAAAAAAATCACATCGATAGAAATTTATATTAGATCTCCTCAGATCTGCCTCATGTAGTGGCCATGGAGTGAAATGCAACCATATGTCTCAACTCACATGACACACTTCCCCAACGTCTACTCAAACACATCCGCAAGCGACTCAGGATTTAATACGTGCACGCACTTGACATATAATTCCACATGCTGAGCTTGCTCACCAAACACTCAGCCTAACAATTTCCGACCGGCTGCTGAAGACATCGCTTGGGCACGGAGCTACACATGTTGGGAAGAGCACTTTTACACGCACTTGCGCAATATTATTGAGGAGTAAAAAGCCGGGTGGCAAGCATCACCCCCCCCAGCAGCAGAGTCAATCCAGCCACTCCCCTCCCTTACCGCTTTTCTCATTCCCCACACCTCACCACTAACACACCTTGGCATCTCATCGGGTTCTCATTTACTTCCACATGCCTCCTCCTTCCCTCCCTCCCTCCCTCCCTCGTCCATCCATCCATTCCGCACAAGGCGAGCGGGTTGCAGAACAATAAGCACACAGCGAAATTGAGGCCCTTGCTGTTAGTGTGGCCGGTTTTCCATGATGCCTCACTTGTCATGTCGGAGTAATTTGAGGGATTTTACCGGGCTTTGCATGCACAGGCAGTCTTGTTGCGCACCCCAATCCTTTTTTGTTATGTGACTTTGGATGATCATTTTCACCAGGATGCACAATGAAACATGAATTCCCACTGTTTGGCCATATTGCATCCATATATGCATGTTGTTGTGATATTTTCTGAAAAGTTTTAGGCAAATTTTACTCGACTTGGATGGGATAAGAGGAACATGTTGTAATTGGTTTAGCCTTTGCAATGTTTTCACTGGAGAATGTTGGTGCTTAGGTGAGCCTGTAGCTCAGCCATCTTTCACTCTCACAATGGGGACATCTTTGCTGCAGCATATTTCCATAAGCCTCGCTATCTGCTCTCATCTGACAGAAATGATCCCACTGTGGGAATATTTTTAGCCACGGAATATATGCATTTCGATCTTCTGTAACACTCATGGTGCACATACAATAAGGGGGAAAGAAACAGGAGGGGAATGAGAACCCAATCTGAGGTTGGGATTGAATCATTTTCTTTTTTTTACCCATTCATCTTAAATCGTTGTGCACAAAAAGAAAACAAATAATATGCCAAAAATGAGCTCTTTTGCATTTTATGTTGCCAATTTGTTTCTTCTGCCCCCAAGTGGCAAAAATTAAGTCTTGTAAAGGTTATTTTTAAAAATACATTTGTGACATATCTTGCTTTCATGACAAATGCTGAGAATTGCACTTTCCATATCACCGCCGACTGATTGTGATACATGCAAGGTTATTTTCACTCACCAGGGTCGGACGGATTGGATGTTAAGGACAACGTTTATGTGCGGGGCTGCTCGCTCTGATAACTCTGACCTCGGCGAGTATGAAAGGTCAAAGCGATTTGCGCCCATGACAGGCATAACAGGACGACATGGTCTTGTCAATAAATTAGGGACAGGGAAGAGGACATTGAGTCAAATAGAAGGAAAAGGTGCGGGAATTGTAGGCTTAATCAAACAGTCCGGGTGTTCCTCGAAGTAAACCGGTCAGCAAGATCCTTATTTACTTCCCAGTCCTCTTCGAAGACATCGACTGAGACCGATAGACTGACAAATTGCATGCGTGTAAAGGAGAAACTGTGTGACTATTGGAACCCGATAGGCTGATGCTCGGGTCTTTTGTTCTTGGTAAAGACGAGAGCATCAGCAGGCACTTATGCTTGGATTGGCAAGAACCAATCAAGCGCAGATGAGGGCCAACAAGTGTGTGTTTTTGTGTAGCTGTGCGTGTGAGTCTATTTATTGCAGCTATTGTCATAGTTAGGGCTAATTATTATTTTCCAATGATTGTTTTTCTAGGAGCGTCCCCCCCCCCTTCTCTCCCTAGTTGTCACTCAAGCCTGAACATTAAAAGACAGAATCCATAGGATCATTTAGATTTAATGAAGTGGCTCTCAAGTATAAAAGCTGCACTCGTATTTTTTTTTGAAGAAGCTTTTTTTTGCGTTCGTTTGAGTTTTTTGAGGATGAGCTGTTCAAAAAAATGGATGGATGAATTAAAATTTCAGTCCAGGTTGTCTAAAGTTGATAAATTGCAACTACAATACTGTTGGAAGAAAGTTCAGTAAAAAAAAAAATATATATATATATTAACTATGAGCATAACAGGGCTTAAGGTCTCTAAACATTAATTACAGCGCAGATACGGTGGAAAAAAAAAACCTCTAAAATAGATTGAGTTCTGCTGAAGCAGTCATTTGTAGCGCCCTTCATCCTATTTCAAAAGACCAAAATTCATTTGCTGAGTGACCTTGTTAAATGAACTTTAACTTGCTTGCGTACGAGCTATTAAGACAAAGCACGCTTTGTCACATTCTTTAGAATCAGGGATGAGTTTTTAAGGCCAATTGTAAAAGGTGTCTTTCCTGCAGATGAAAGGAGTACAAAAAAAATGGTACATTTTCCCTTTATGCCTGTTTGACAAACGCGCTTGTAAAACAAACAGACGCCTTATTCCATATTTATATTTTTTACAAAGTGAGCATTTTCTTTTGGAGTATAGTCTCGCTGAAGTCGTCAAGGTCATCCATCATGTTTTAAAAGCTCTCTCCCTGCAGCCAGCCGTGATGCAACAATCATGCGAGCAGATTTTTCTTCCAATGTAATGCACGAAAAAAAAAAATTCTGGTGTACCAAAGTCTGATGAGGTTCCACACCTTCTCAATAAAACACCAGTCACTCATCTCCCATGCCTTAGTTACTCCGGCAGAGACCGGCCGACCCATGACAGCGACCTCATAATGTACTTTTCGTGTCCACTGATTCTCTTTTACCATTTCTGAACTCCTGACACATGTTAGCAGAACTTGCGAGCTGTGCTTGAGTAAGTCCCGAACAGACGGGAGGAAGAAGATGTCAAGCGTGCTACATATGTTCTTATTCTGCTTCCCAATTTAATCTATAATTTAAGTCTTTCTGTCTGTGATTTTTCTTTTCCTCCACTTTGGTAAAAGACAGTATGTTTTGTCGGTCTACTTGTTTTTTTTTCTGGATTTTAAGTGCGCCTTATAGTTTGAAAAATACGGTAATTTTGATTGACACTCGTCAAGTGTTGCTGCTGCCCTGGAGTTTGCCGTGGTCTTTATTTTTGCTTGTAACCCCCCCCAGTTGCTCCTCCCATCTCCACTGAGTAGTGGTAATGACTGTCATGTTGGAAATGTGTCCGGCAGGGCCTCATAAACCATTACCCTCATGTCTCAAAAAGCCCATTAATCTTCCTGAGGGGTGTTTGACCTTTCAAACTCATTAACCAGCAGCGGGGCGGAGCAGATGGATGCCAACGTATGCATAAGCTAGCGTACTTAGTCAATCTTATACAATCGCAGACTCACAGGTGAAAGGCGTTGATGTTTATCTGAGTGTTAGCATGGTGGTTCTCCTCCCCATCGCTCTCCACTTCATCCTCTCGCCTCCTCACCGCGTCGGCTTGGTCAGCGACCTGGAAAATTGTTCGACCTTTTAATACACATCTTCCCCGGTGATGAATAAATACATAAATCGCGCGGCTGCGGCTCAGCCGTTTATTTTGCGATAGTCGACACCCCCCCTCACCCCCTGCGGTTTTCCCACCCGTACACCTCGACCTGCACCTTCTTCCAACATGGACACGGAGGAGGAAAGCAGGGTGTCTTTGAAGCCCGAGCCCACCCCGTGGCGATGAGTATCCATAATGAAAGGGTGTGAGTGGCCAGAGAGTGTGCATGTGAGGAGCAAACAAGCAAATGTAATAAGCCCGACTGGGCGAGGCGGGTGAAGACACCAGCGTGGGGAGCGACTCTTCTCACTTTATCAGTAGGCGAGGGCAGAAGGCTGAGAGCGCAGTAGGTGGGAGAAGATGTAACCGAGCAGTGTTCCACCTAGTTTATTAGAATTCTGTAATGGCCTTTTGGATTAAAGAGGGGAAGGGGCGGAGGGTTAGTAAAAAAGTGCAGGGGAGACTTTGTATGCACGTATGGAAGCAAGCGATAAATCTGAAAATGGAGAGGTTTCCGAGTGCCCTTGAGCAAAGCTGTAAACGTTCATCCGAATCTATTATGTCTGTATATTTGACATTGGGTGAATTTGTTGAGTATAAAAAAAGTGACGCTATTGATTATTGTCCCTACAAGATGCTTTTATAGTACCTGGATGTTCCAGTCTATGCTCTGTAAAAAAAGATATTTTATAGATAGCTGAGGGAAGGTCTTGTTTAGGTGTATCTTTTCATGCTAGTTCTGATTGCTCCTGGCCTCGAGACCTCGGGTGTGAATATTTGTGTGTGCTCCTGCGCTTTGTATGCATACTCGGCAGTGATTGCAATCAGTGTCATCAATGCGGAGCGGTCGGTGAGGTCCGCCCCTCCCGTGTCTCATCCTCTCATCCGTAAATGTTGCTTTCCTGTTTGCAAGGCAATTAGTCTGCCAGTCAATCAGTTAGTCGGTCAGATAACCAGCTGGCTGGATGTCAGGTGACTAAGTCACCTCTACGACAGCTGGTCAAGAGGCTATTTAGGAAGGCGGGGCAATTATAACGCTATTTGGCCAAATCAAAGATGATGAGGATTTGGAGCGGCGGAGAGAAAGGCAGTTATTGTCAACACAACAATGAGAGCATGAAAGACATTCCTTCCCAGTGCCCGCTGTGTTGCTAATTGCTAAATGCACTGAGAGCTTACTGAACTGTGTTTACCTCTGTTCATCATTATTATTCTGCCGGGGGGTGGGGGGTGGGGGGGGGGGGTGGGGTGGGGGACCATTCCTATGGCAACATCGAGATGCAGCAAAACAAGTATTCGATGGTACCAGTGGAGTTAAAGTTGAAGTCATGACTTTATCTATAGATGTATTTTCTATTTACTATATTTGCACATTTGTTTGGATTGATTGATCAATTTTATTTCGAGCTTAAAAACAGAAAAAGATATCAGTAAAATATAAAAGGAAAAAGAAAACAGGACAATAACAAAATTAGGACAGCTCGAAAAGGAGTAGGAAGAAGTTAAAGAATCAAATATTGATGCAATAATGGCGTGAAATGTCAGATAAATATTCTTATTTATTATATATTTTTTTACTATATATATATTAGATATTTTTTTATTTATTATATTCATTTTATTTTATTTTTATAGAGAAATACATGTTATAAATTTGAGCAGAAACATATTTTTCTATGTTGCCATTAAAAAAAGGCAACAATGTTGTACTTCTCAATACATTCCATTCATTCTCTTCCACCCGCTTGTATTTCTTTTTTCCAATTATCGCAAATACTTTTTCTGACGTTATTAGCCATTTTTTTGTGCACGGTTCAGTATATATCCAAACAATATCTACGGTTATTACAACCACGTGCGTACGCTGTTCATTCTGCCAAGAATTGGCTGAAATGTGCTGTAATTGATTTGGCCTCACATTGAATACATTTGCCGTTTGTTTAGCGGGTCCGAGCTGCTTTTTTGTGTTTGAATGTGTGCTGGAGTATTAAGTCCACCTTTTCACGGATAAATTGATTTTAACGGGGTTCCTGAGGGTTATTATGAGGTTGATGGAGGTGTGCCACCTCTTTTTTTTTTGTGGCGGCAGGATGTATAAAAAGTTATTCATTGTTGTTCATTTATTTTTGCTGATGATGTAATGGTTCGACACGATGTTCTCTCAAGGTCGGATTTAGCACAGGAGGAGGTAGACTCGATCTCAAGTGTTCTTTCCATCTGTTCCACTCTCTTCTTCTCTTAACCCTGTCACAATTAATCCGGGTAGTGTTAGTGGATAGAATTAATACCCAGTCTCAAGTTGGTAGTAGTATGTGTTCCGAGGAGTTAAAGTAATGGACTTTGCTGGAAGGTCATTTCAAGGAGTCTACCATTAAATCGCTAAATGGCGCCAAAGCACTCAGTGAATCCGATTCATTGGCAGGTGGATTTACATGAGTGCGAATCGCCTACCAGTGGTGTAATTGTTTTTTTTCCTTTTTCGGTACTTTAATATTGACACGCTGGTTCGGTGAGGTCACATGACTTCAGCTGTTGAATATTTTTATTAACCTGTGACTTGGAAAGGTTTGCGTAGATGAAATGAATAACCTTAGATCGTTTTATGACTTCCTTTTTAAAAGTCTTGCGTTGTGGTTGATGCCTGTCCAAGCTCGACTGACAAGGGCAGAAGAAATGGCAGGGAGGACGGCGATTGAAATGCAGTCCGGGGGAGGACAATACTGAATCTAATCTGTTTATACAACCTCACCTCCAGCCTCCCTCCTGTCCCCTCTAATTCCAAAGTAGACAAACAAATATACACATTAATGCATAAACACACACACATTCTCACACACTTTATGAAATGAACAGAGGTCCTTTGCTTATCTTGCAGGTGGAATCGGGGAAAAGTGGAAGAGTTACATTTGCATTTTAATTTGCCCTCAATCAGGCATTGTGTTTGGTGTTGCAGCGGAATTGCCTGGTGTGCAATGGCCACCAAATTCAAATCTGGAGATGAGGCTTTTTTTTTTTTTTTCCCCTTTTCGTCTGCTCAATTTCTCCTTTGTCACTCATTCTGCATCACTGTCACTCTCTCTGTTTTCTACCACAGCTCTGCAATTTTATTCCTTGCTTATTTACTATAACCTTCAATTCTCCCCCCCCCCCCATTCCCTTTTTTATCACTCTCTTCATTTCCGAACCTATCCCACCACACACACTTCTCATCTCCAGGACAGCAAATGCACAGATTTCATTAGTGATGCCATGCCATGCTGGGGAGTCTGCTCCAAAGAGTTCAGGCACTCATGGAATTATGACCCCAGACTCTCTTCATCAACTTAACCCTCTGTCATGCCATCCCTCTTTACAAACATCCATCCCTTTTTTTTTTTTTTATAAAAACCAAACACTCTACCCAATTCCCTCCAGCCTTCTAAAATATGGACTGAAATTGTCAGTGACAGACAGAGGACTTATTTCTTGCAGCAAACTGTTCTTTAGAGTTCAGACCAGGGAAGGTTGGACTCATTTGGTCTGTTCCATACTTTCTTTTGAAGAGCTATAATTTGCTTCTTTGCTGTGCATTGGCGGCGCTAGAGTTGGGAGGGGGGGGGGGGGGGCACAGGGACCCCCCCTCCCATTCTTATGTAAAAATCACATGAGCACGGGGAACTGTAAACAAGACTGGCCTAAATTTTCCAAATGAAAATCTAGAGCTTCTAACTACTTGCCCCACTTTGCCACCTAAAACAAAACATGCTAAATATAAACTTAATTAATGACATTTTATCGGCCAATGGAAAAATTCTGTTTATTTTGTAGTTATGCAAAAATAGAATGTCAACCATGGTGAGGCTTTCTTAGAAGCTGGTTCTTAACATTTGACAGCGTCCGGGTGTTTATTACCATCTGCACTTGGATGCCGAAAGCACTTTATGACAAATGGCTTAGTCATTCCGTCATTTATGATTTGCAAACAAGGGTGTAGAATATCTGGAGGCTTGGTTCCTGTACAGCTATGCCACCGCGAGAACTCTTGATGACCCAGTAGGGTTGACCTTTAATTTCCATGCAGTGTGTTATGGTTGCTTGGTGTCAAGAAGGTTTTTTTTCGAGGTCAAGTCAGCGGCTCGTCTGACTTTAACCCTAAGGGATCAGTGAGTCAACAGCAGCATATTAAACTGTAGACCAAGTATTGTTTTGGAGCAACTTGTCATTATTTTGGCTGGAAAAAGTTTTTGGTTTGAGAAATGTCCTCACACGCTCCATTTGTTTCCTTCCATTTATTTCTTTTGTGCAACATTGACACCTGTCGCCATTTGTTTGATGGAAATCCACAAACTTTGTGGCAGCACTTGAATACCACCAGAAAAATGACAACAAAGCGAACAAAAGATGTAATATTTAAAAAAAAAAAAAAAGGTTAAATAGCCTTAATTGCTTGACTATTAAAAGTCTTTTAACATTTATTTTTCATTCCAGCCTTGACAAAAGCGTCAAGGCTGGAATGAAAAATAAATCTTAAAAGTCCTCCAAATGGAAAACACTGCCCTGAATCGGAAAACAAAAATTCTATTCAGTGCCAGAAAACTCGAATGGCTAAAACAAACATTCACTTGCTTATCTTTACTGCACTCATAAAGACCTCCTGATTTGTAATGATCTCCTCCAAGCTCCAACCAGTTTCCACTCATTGCTGCTCACGTACAATCACATCATAAACGTGACAAATCTCTAATCATCCTTCTTTAACGGCATCTTTGCCAAAGCACACTCCGCCACTCTCGCTGACTGACAACCAAGCGGTGATTGGGAATGTCAAGCAAAACAGAGACATGCTTGTTTCCCGTGGTGTTATCTCACCACCTCGTTCCTCCAGGAGAGCCGGCGGCAGTTTCCGACATCGCCACCCGGGGAAGGAGAGCGGCAGAAAACGGTGGCAGACCTGTGGTTAACAGTTAAAGCCAAACAAGTAATTAGTCCTGATAATTAAATCCTCCAGTCAGCGCCGTAGAAACCGTACTTGCTGTTTTTGCTCAATTTACATAAACAGTAGAATTGCTCTGTTCAAAAAAATGAGGTATTAGCTGATTAATTCTGTTCTATTATCTGCCGGGCGATAAGCAAATTAACAGTTGGCTGTGGAGAACTGACGTGGAAAAATGGCTGGCGAGAGATGGGGAGGGGGGCGGGGGGGAGTTTTGGCGCTAAACAACTCGTGGAACAATGGGGGCCATAATCCGGCTGCGTGCTCCCACGGGGTCGCAAAGACTTTGTTAAATTGTGTGTGTTTTGACTAAAGTGTGTTTGTCTCTTTTTATTTGCCGTCGTTAGTTTTTTTTCTTCCCCGCCCGGCGCATTTGCATAACCCTGCGTTAGCAGATAAGTTATATTTGGGAGCGTACTGTGAAGATTTGTTTGCCTTACCTGCTTTTGTATTTGTTGCTTACTCGAACGAGGAGCTCATCAGTTAGGGATGCACTTTATGCTTCTCATTAAAGAGCCTCTTTGATTTCATTAATTACTGACCTACTGCTGCCACCGCTGTGCTTTGGTACAATTTGGCATTCCAACTACTCACATTTTACTACCTCTGTTGTACTCTGCATTATTTCTTTGGCTTGGTTATTAATAACCACGATTACCCAAGGAGTGTGTCTGTGTACATGTAGTGTTGATTAAGAATATGATCACTGGCGAGGCTAAAAACTTAAATTATTTGGTCCCAAGTTTTGCAAAGTATGAAATAAAATCATCTGGATCTAGATATATTTTTATTTCCTGCAACACCTAGACAAATAAAATTAATTTAATTTAATTTAATTTAATTTGTAATCCCGATGATCAAATCTCAAAGCCTTTCGAAAAAACAAATCCGACTTTCTGGCAAGTGTTATTCTTGTAGCGTATTGTTGACTTTAGAATCGCAACATACTTTTTTTGTGTAGTTCCTAACTTCAATTGGCTCTCAGGTTCTTTGTCCTATTGACTGCTACGAGCGAGCAAGCCATCTTTCCATCTCCCTCTCTTTTCTCTTCCTCTGCCTAGCACAGCTAGTTATAGACACTATTGAGTGATTGTCTGACAGTCCAATCGATCTCCAAGGTCACACTACTGGCTATTGACAAATGGTCCCGCTAAGCCCCCCCCCTCCCCATTATTCTCTCCCTCCCATTTTCAAATCTTTCCATTTCTTGGCCCTCTCTGCCAACTTTCTACAATATCACTAATTTCACCTTTAATACGATCTTCCTCTCCGTTCTTATCCCACCTTCTTTCTTCTCCTCAATTGTTCATCGATGCAGCCTGGATCGAAGAGGCAGATAATAGAGACTCGGCCCTCTGGGGAAGTCGGCGTCGACATCGTAGCTCTGACCCGACTCGGATGAGAAGAAGAAGAAAAAGTAGAAATGATTGATAGGTGAAGAGCCACTGTCACTTTAATCGATGGAGAGCCAAAAATAGAGTCAAACATCCCATAATTTATTCACTATACTAGTCTACATTATTTTTCTTTTCTGTGCAACGTCTAAAAACTTAAATCCAGACTTCTGTGCTGATGCTCAGAGTCGTATTAAAGGATTTGGCTGTAATTTTGTTCATAAACACAACATAACTGCGGCACACCAAAATATAGGCTTAAAATATAAGCTTAGCCCGAAAAGTCAAGTCAGTTTAAAGATGAGGTCAGTCGCTAATAATAATCCACTCTCACTGACATGCACACCAGATGGCTAATGCTTATGTATTAACCTAGTTTGACATTAGCTTTTTTTTCCTAAAACATTATATGACTATTATAGCTTCAAGATGGAGGTTATTGGACTGTTAGCCGATGGACTGCAGCCCAGCAGTCGCCGCCAAAATGTATTTTACATTCCGGGCCAGGAAGAAGCAAGTAATGAAAAGCAAGTAATGATGCATGCATGCAAATATTATATACACATTTATTTCTCCCTCAGGGGGAAACATTGCGTCGTTATTGCCAATGCTCCAGTAGAGTCGCAAAGTCGTTGTAGAGCCGGCGAGGGAGCGCTTTTCGGTTTGGACACCCTCGGGTAGTGACTTTGTCTAAAATATATTTGTCCATTCAAATTCCGCTGTGTCTTTGTGTTTATATTCACATTTGACCTCCATCAACCCGCTGCAGGCATTCCTCAATCATTTATCTCGTAGTGAATAAACATGGGGAGAAAATTGATCAAACAAAAAAAAAAAGTTGAAGGTGGTTCGGGTGATCCTTCTTTTTTAGATTTAAAGTCGCCCAATAACTTTGTCAGCGGAAAACTTTTGAGCTTTTCTGTGAACACGAGAGGGCTAAGAAAGTGTTAAGGGAGATTGGTGAAGGAAATAGATTGGAGGGGACAGGCGGACAGATTGTAAAAGCCCGATAGTAACAATAGGGACATTGTATAGGAGGCCAGTGTGCGATAAATGAAGGCGTCGAGGAGGAAGTGGATGAAGGTGTTGTAAATGATAACGTGAGATGATGATGCATCTGTCACTATGTTGTCTTTGGGTCTCAGCAGGCTCCTGTCAAGATAGTAGCTTGAATGAGTGTCTTGTTAAATAATGTAGTTTGCTACCTGTGCGGGCCGGAAGGCAGGCTAGGCTGAAAATCGAGCGCATTGGGAGGAAGTTGTTTTATTTAACACTTCCTCGTAAAGGTTGTGGAGTAAAGGCCACCTTACTGTAATCTATTTGGGATTGCGAGTCGAACAATCCCACAATTGCTTCACGAAGTAAATTTGAAGCTTCATTTGATTTCCCATACTAGCTAGCAAAATAGTTTGAAATGTTTACTTTAATTTGCTCACTCAATAAAAATTATTATTACGAAGGTCAATATTTTTGTCACATTAGAATGCCGTCATGCAAATATTAAAGAGCCCTTGTGGTTTCTTTTGCTTTTATGCGAGTCAAACAATCCCTCAATTGCTTCACGAAGCAAATATGAAGCTTCATTTTATTTCCCCACACTAGCTAGCAAAATAAATAGTTTGAAATGTTTACTTTAATTTGCTCACTCAATAAAAATATTATTTTGGAGGTCAATATTTGTGTCGCATTAGAATGCCGTTATGCAAATATTAAAGAGCCCTTGTGGTTTGTTTTGCTTTTATTTGAATAGGCTCCTTCAAAAAGGTTTCTCAGGCATATTCTTTCATAGCTGAAATATATTTGGTGTCATCCATCTGTGTTGATTCATTGCTGCGGGAATAGAAATCTGCGTAAATGGTCTGTGACAGTGTTGCTAGCTCGTCCATGAACTCTCCACTTAAAATGGAGAGCTAAATCATAGTCAGTATTCGCTTTTTGTTAGATTTGAGTACTTGGTCATATGAGCTTGACATCAACTGAAGGATTTTTTTTTTTTTTCCTGGGCACTACTAGACACTGTTTTACAAGTTCTCCTTGCTTTTCTAATGACCTCAATAGCGTCACCATTCGGTTCCATTGAGTCACGGGAAACACACGACTCTCACTTTATATTGGCAAAAAAAAAATAGCCTTATGAACAGCGATCCAATTGACACTTTCTTGCCTCGGCATGACTGAGTCCGCCACTGGTGTCAATTTTTCGATGCCTGGACGTTTCACGAGATGTGACGTCTTGCGTAATGTCACACATGATGATGCTTTGACTCATATTTCTCTCCACTCCTACTTTCCTCCTTCCGCCATACTCTGAATCACTCAATGACTCGTTTCCTTCCCCGGCAACCTGCGCACACACGTTACGACATCGTATAATGTCCAGATTATCTGGAGGATGATAAAAAAAAACATTTTGTGTATTTTCACATGTAAAAATCAAGGCAGTCGGATTAGCGCCGCCAAGCAAGCAAGTTCATCCTCCATCTAACCTGCTGCTGAGTTTTCATGTTCTCCCCCTAGGCCTGTGCTTGGTTCTCTCCGGCTGCTGCCGCTTCCTCCCGTGCACTAAAACACACTAATTGGGTTAATTAGAGACTAAATTGCCTGTAGATGTTAGTGCCTATGTGAAAGCTTGCCTGTCTCTTCAGGCATGTTTCTACTTGGCATTTCGACGGGGTTTGCTAGCCCAAAAAAATGAACTTAGAAAACTAACATTTCTCAATAGTCATCACATCCATCAAACCTAAGCTGAATTTATTGCTAGCATTTTTTCTGCTGACTCAACAAGCGCTAAAAGGCACTTAACAACTTTCCCTGATATTATGTTATAAGTTACCGTATTTTCCGCACTATAAGGCGCACCTAAAAACCTCAAATCTTCTCAAAACCCGACAGTGCGCCTTATAATCAGATGCGCCTTATATATGGACCAATATTGAGCCAGTACAGCAGGTGTGCCCAAAGTCCGACCCGCAGGCCAAATGTATATATCTTATATATGGACAAAGTTTTAAAATGGGCCATTCATTGAAGGTGCACCTTATAATCTGGTGCGCCTTATATATGGACAAAGTTTTAAAATGGGCCATTCATTAAAGGTGCGCCTTATACTCCGGTGCGCCTTATAGTGCGGAGAATACGGTATATTGCAATTCATGATATTTGCTCTTTTGGTTTTAACACAATGTTATCCCCTTGCATTACTTCCTGGAGATTTTCCTTAATAAAATTATAAATAATTTAAAATGAAGAGTAGCTTATGTCGCTAAACCACAATTAACAAGCTACGTGATTGCCGGTAATTGCTCATTGACTTGTGTACACTATTGTAAACATAATTGGAACGAAACAGCGCTTTGTTCACCTCTGTATTATATTTTGCGTGGCGCATTATATAGATAAAGAGACACACGCGCCGAGCGTGGAAGCGGCCATTCATCTTGAAGTTAATTGCATGCCGGACTTCAGAGAGAGGACAACCCCAGTCTCTTTACAGTATGTCACATTACACAAGTTGAAAGTTTAATGACTCTTTTAACGGGAGAGCCCAGTTTGAAGTTAATGTGCTCTGCTGTTACAGCTGCTATTATGGTCCTGCTGTGCGTGCGTGTGTGTGTCCGTGACAAAGTGGCTTTTCTTGTCACCATTTATCTAAGACTTTTGGATGTGTGTATGCATGTGCACGCTCTTGATTTGCGCCGGTGTCCATATATACCGAGCATTTATCTTTTATGTGCCTGTTTGTGTTTTTATGTGACACTTCATACCCTCATCCATTTATCCTTTTTATCTGTTCTAAGACACTACTGTATTACTGTATTGCTTTTGTTCACTTCCATCTTATCTCCCCCTTCTGTGTTTTTAAGCAGTTGGGGCGGTGTAGTAAACAGCTAGATAATTTCTCATGTGAAGTGGTGAGATTTCGTGTGTCCCGTGTTCCCCAGCCGGCTTCTGTAGAAAAGACGGTAAATTCACAGCAAGCTCAAGGCTGATTTGTCTTCAATATTTAGGGGGCAAGTGAATAAGTAGTGTCCTCGGGCATCAACAGTATCCTGCTGAAAATGGCTCAATTATTCATCTTGTATGCGTGATGCATGTTTTTAAAATGGCTTTTTTTTTTTTAACTAGGGTTTGAGACTCATTTTATTGTGGATGGTCACAGTAGTGGTATTTCAGAGCATTTGAGAGCGGTGACAACTGCTTGATTTTTTTTTTTTTCTTTCAATTTTTTTTAAGGCATTGGCTGGATGGATTTATTTTTGCCTTATAGGGTTTTTTAATGAGGTGTTTGATAATTTATTATTATTATTATGCTAGGGGATATGTTGCAGCAAAATGTGGAGTGAGGGTTATCACACACGATTCACTATTCAGCTTCCTTCTCCCATATTATATGCAGTCTCTTCAAAGTCTCCATGGCCTCTTCCACTTTTCTCTTGTAGGGAAAGGATAATACCTGGACAATAGCTGGCCCAAGTAAGCATCAGCGGACTGTGCTTATCCAGGTCTCGGTGCTCTCTTCTCAGCTTTTCTGAGCTCTGCAGTTGGCTCAGTGTCGACTGACTGATAAGTAGCCGGTGGGTCACGGAGAGGACAGCCAATGCCGGGCGCTAATCCCACCATGAAACTATAGAATATTACAGAGGCGAATTATAAAAATGAGCCCCTTTCAGGGGGATGGATTAAAGCTGTCTGCCTTTGTTAGCATCGGCATCATTGTGTTACTGAGAGAGAGAGAGCTATCGTTCTCTGTGGATAAATGTGAGGTAAAAAAAGAAAAAGCCTCTTTATGTTGGTAAAAAAGTGAAAGTAAGGGCCCCTTTAGTCTTTGAAATGACCCCCTTGAGACAAAGCTGCCTTCAACTGAACAAAAAGGAAGCTTTTGTCACATAAAAAGAAGTCGCGCTTTGATTTATTTGAGCACTTTGCTGTCGGCTACATCTCAATTTTACTTGTCAGTGTCGTTACTGAACTGCTTTTACTAATGAAACGTTCACGATCATATTAATTTTTTTTGAAGCTTTGTGTTATTTTTGAAAACAAAAAAAAACCTTTTAGCCTGACATGCTTTTTGGAGTGTTTTCCTTTTGCTTGTTTCAACGTAATAAAGTGTTTAACGTTTCGTTTGCTGCTAAATCCTCCCGAGAATACCATCGGGAAGACAAATAATACATACGCAGACCTCACCTTGTACAATGATAACTGCACTGCAAACTGCTGACACAAACATCCAGTAACTTTTTAGCTGATGTTGAAGTCACCGTATCCCGGAAGGTCCCGAGGGTTGAGCAGTCTTACGCCGTAGCAGCATGTCCTCATGGGATATATTGTTTTAGTGCATCTGCAATGTAAAGTTGGACTCAACCAAGCCTGAGTGCTATGGCAATATTTTTTTATATATATGATATATAAAACAAAGAGTTCATTTTCTCTGTCTGAATTTACTTTTGCTCAAGTCCATGTTGTCTATATTTAGATCAGGGGATGAATAATTTGAAATCAGAGACTAGTAAAAAATGTTTTTTAAAAAGATGAATGCAAATAAAAATTTCCAGCAATTCTTCTATTTTTTTAATAAGTAAAGACAATTTGCAATTTTTGTCGATGCACAAATTTGTATTCGCAGGCTACATAAAATGATTTGGCGGGCCCTATCTGGCCCCCGGGGTTTTTGTTTGACACCTATGCTCTAGATAAACACACCTAATCATCTTTTTTTGTGATTAGTCCCAGTTTTTTTTTTTTTTTTTGCATTCAGAGGCTGAAAGACCAAAACATAAATGTCTTTCATATCCAAATCATCCCTGATAATGATGAGCAATTATTTATGAAACAACCTTTGAATTACTCATGGCTGTTATTGTGTCATAGCTAATAGTGTCCTATGCTCCCTACGTGAGTCCTGTTTCGGTTTCCCATTCTCCCTCTTTTTTTTTTGACTGCCTCTCGTCTTTGTTCTATGTTTCCCCCAAAGAGCCATTAGTGTCTCTAACTAGGCTGTGATTACATGACTTCTGTATTCATTGTGTGATCATAGCGCCAACTATTTCCTCGGAGTCGCTGACATGACGTCTCACTAAGGAACATTTATCCCTTGGCGTTAAACCAACGTGTTCATTCATTTGCGCTCGTGTTCAGCCGCCCTCCCTTCCCTCATCTCTGTTTGCCAGCTTTCCTCCATTTCATTCCTTTTTTTTTTCTTCCCTTTTCACCCTCCTTTGCTGATTAGTTCCTCTCCAAGTGTCTGGCCTCAGCCTTCCCTCAGCAGTTCTCCCGCAACCTTGCCCTCTGACGCTCTAATCTTCTCCAAAAGCCTCCATGTTATCTGCTAAGCACAGAAGCATGCTTTGGGTAGCCGCTGGTGTTAACCCAAAAACAATAAAGTTAAGTGTTTAGTAAATGATCTCTCATGGCACGTCAAGGCTTCACTTTCTGCATTTCAGCCAAAGCACTGTGGTTGGCTGTAGGGGCACATTTAAAAAAGTACAAAACTCTTCTCCTAATGGCCTCTAAGCAATTTGTCCTCATAAAAGTAAATTGCTGTCCCTATAAACTGAGCCTTTTTTTTTTGTCACGATTGAAAGTATTACAGTGTGTAGCATAGGTTGGAAAGCAAAAAAAGTGATTTAAAAAAACTTTGTTACACCTTTTAAAATATTCATTATCGTCATGACCTCATTGGCGTATGAGCAACACACCTCAGAATAGTTTCTGTTCCAATTCAAGATGACAACATGCTGGTTGTAATAAAAAATCATGTCATAAAAAGGAATTAGCACATTTTAAGAGACTTCTCATTGTTCTGGTGGCTGTTCAAATATTGGTTCCCCTCTAAAAGGATGTCAGACTTTCATTACTTTCGTATATTTTCATCATAACTGAGTCATTTGGATGAGTAGCCCGCTGCTTCCCATTGAACAGTCTTCTGCGCTGTCCGTGGTGCTGAAAAGTTAGATTTTTGTTTTTCTTGTGGGTCTCGTCGAAGAGGATGTCAAACTTTCATGATTGGAGTAATTCTGATGAGTAGCCCGCTGCTTTCCATTCTACTGTCGTGTGAGCTATCCATGGTGCTGAAATGATATATTTTTGTTTTTCTTGTGTGGCTCCTCTAAGAGGATGCCAAACTTTCATTATTTTAATACATGACTGAGTGATTGTGATGAAAGCCTGCTCATTCCCATTCTACTGCCGAGTGAGCTGTCCATGGTGCTGAAATGTTAGATTTCTTTCATTATTTTAGTACATTTTCATCGCAACTAATTCTGATGAGAGGCCTGCTGCTTCCCATTCTATTGTGAGCTGTCCGTGGTGCTGAAAAGTGGGATTTTTTATTTTTATTCTTCTGGCTGCTGAAACTTAATTTTATTGGGCACAGAATAATGATGACAAGGTCTTCAAGAGACACTATTAAAAGGTAACAATAAAATAACACAATAGGCTCCATGTTTTGACAAGGCTGCTTCGGAGTCAATGATCCTTATTTCATTATACCAGATGTAGCTTGTCATAATGCACTTTCATGATTACACTTTTAAAAAGTTGGGAGCAGAAGGTTTTTTTTTTTTTGTGGTTGTCACGCACCATCAACAAACATATTTATCTAATCAACGTGTTTTCTTCCTGCAGTGGTGCTGCTGAATTCTAAAGAGACTCAGGCAGAGCTGGGCTGGACCTCGTATCCCCCCAATGGGGTGAGTTGGCATCTTTTTGTTTCCTTTAAGTATTTTCATCGACATTTAGTTGCTGTGTTTTGGTCATATCTAGCTGATCACAATTCCTGCTTACCAACAGAATCATTTATCAAGAGGGCATGGAGAATATCAGATGAAGCCTAACAATGTTTCTATTTGTGCACGCTGTGGTTCACACGTTATCGGATTATCGCTTATGCTAGCAAAGCATAACATTGCTGTAACAAAATAAAAATCAATCCTTATTAAATGGATATATGCAGCACTTTATTCTTGTATATACCAACAACAAGGTCCTTAACAGCTTATATTCTGGAATCCGATGAGGTTTCTCATCCACTCGTCCGCTGATTTGCACTTTGATTCTGGTAGAAAACACTTTGTTGGCAGGTCGGCGTGCGTGCGAGCGAACGAGAGCCGAGAACAAACACAACAGTTTGACGAGATTGCATCCACTTGTCGTGCTGCCTGTCAGATTGGCCGCTCAATGAAAGAATCAATTGATGCATCAATCCCCCCCCCCCCCCCCCCCTTTTGTCACCATGGCAGTGGTGTTGTTTAGGACAAGAACAGCACTAACGAGCCATTTTGAAATGCCTGCTTTGAAAAGAACTTTTATATGGATTGGGTTGAACCTACATCTTGATTCTTTATCTTTTCTTTTCTAGTGGGAGGAGATAAGCGGTGTGGATGAAAAGTACAAGCCCATCCGGACCTACCAGGTGTGCAACGTGATGGAGCCGACCCAACAGAACAATTGGCTGCAGACGGGCTGGGTGGCCCGTCGAGGCGGCCAGCGTATCTTCGTGGAGCTTCAGTTCACGCTTCGTGACTGCAACAGCATTCCCGGCGTGGCGGGCACTTGCAAGGAGACGTTCAACCTCCTATACGTCGAATCGGATCGGGATCTCGGCGGCGTGACCCGAGAGGACCGCTACACAAAGATTGACACCATCGCCGCTGACGAGAGTTTCACGCAAGGCGATTTGGGTGAAAGGAAGATGAAGCTGAACACTGAGGTGCGGGAAATTGGTCATCTGAACCGGAGGGGCTTCCACCTGGCGTTCCAGGACGTCGGGGCCTGCGTCGCCCTAGTGGCGGTGCGGGTGTATTACAAGCGCTGCCTCGCCACCGTCCAGAACCTGGCCATCTTTCCCGACACGGTAGCCGAGGCGGCTTTTTCCACCCTGGTGGAGGTGCGCGGGAGCTGCGTCAACAACTCTGAGGTGGACGCCGACAGCCCACCCAGGATGCATTGCAGCGCCGAAGGGGAATGGCTGGTCCCCATTGGGAAATGCACCTGTAGCGCGGGTTACGAGGAGGGACACAGCAGCTGTGAAGGTAAGAAAGCACAAACAATGTCTAATCTTTGATCAAATGAGTCGGGACAAAAAAAAAAAAAGCTAACTATGAACCATTTGCATCAAAGATACCAACGAGTCTCTTGATGTCATAATGTTCTTTTACATGACAACAATGTGAGAAAGACTAAAGAAACAACAGCAGAACAAAGACATCCTCTCTTGAATACAATAGTGCTGATTTTTCATGAAAGTAGCAATTATGGTTATTTTCAAAAAATGGGAAATTTGGTCGCTCAGTAAAAGGCGTGAATAAAGCTCCATAAAGGAAAAACCTTTTATTATCACATAGGTACAATATTGTTATAGGATAAATTTCTTTGATGACACACTGTTGATGACGCAGAAATAACATAATTACACATAGACGTGAGAATGGACAGAATCTCCTGGGAACGAGAGGATAGCACTGATTTATTTTGGTTTTTTTTTGGTGGGGAAATCCCATTTGATGTGTTAGATACTCATTTAATTTTGGACTATGAGATAAAAATTGAAAAACATCCTTATAACTAAAGGATGATGTTAAACTCTTACTAAAAACAGAATTATTTAAAAAAAAAAGCTGTAGTCATAGCGACTTCCCAAAAAAAAGACCCCAAAGCTATTGTTGTACATCTCACAAGATGCGAGGCGTCACAATGGGAATGTGCTTGTGAACATGGTGACTAATGTACTGCGGCCTAATTCTGTTGAAAACCACAGCTTCACTTTTGCCATTTGCATCCAGCCAAAATGACGCACACACACACATCACGGCGATACATTGACGTAAACAGATTCAGACAAGACGTTACTCGTAGGCGAGCTAAAGTTAAACGCTTTCGCAGCTTGTCTCGCTTTATTTGCAATGCATCGTGGGCGTTGTAGTCACTGAGCAGGTGCTACTTGACAAGCGCTAACAACCCATGTATCCCTTTTCATATTTCAAGCAGATATAGATCTAAAATGCAGAGGCATATCCGTACCAGGATCCAAAATGTTTCCAAAAGTCAGAACAAAAGAAAGAGCTGAGGAAACTTTAAAAGTGGAAAATGCTCACTCGAAATCATTCTGCCTGATTTGATTCATTTTGTTGTCATGGAAACCTGAAGTGCATTTTTACACTCCTCAGACTCACCGTCAATCAGAGCCTGAACTGTATCAAAAATGTTTCTCGAAATAGTTATTGCATCATCAGTAAGAGCACAAATTGCAATAACCTTCAAATCTCTAAAGGTACCAAAATCTAATTGCACTTGTTATAGTCCAAACATCTAACAATCATTAATCTATATTAATGCGAGGACCTTTTTGAGTAATCTGACACAAGATCATTAGTTTCATTTCTAGTATGAATATCCCATTGCGCAAGATCTATTGATTTGTCCGAAAATGAAGAATTGGGCTGACAATGAGCAAACAAACTAAAAGCACATTAACAAAAAGAGTTTTGGATATAGTTTAGGTCAATCCCGGTCCCCTGAGTTTTTCCACATCCCCGCAAAAGTCTCAACACGTCTTATTCGAGTGTGTAACGAAGCAAGCGCAAATGCACTAAAGTGTCTCAACACAGATCAATATTATTGAATAGCTTGTGAGTAGCTACTGATAATGGCGTGAGCTGTGTTGTGCATTATTAGCACATGCCATGCTAGTCATGCTAGTCCTCGCCAATGCCGGATTGCCGCAGTTTGTTACATCACTCGTTGGATATTTTTTTTATGCTACTGCAGATGTGATTATTAAATTTGAACTCGACTGGTTCGAGAAGCCTTGGACTCAAATCTCCGGAGAAAATTCTCGGTTTTAACCTTCCTGCTTCAATGAGTGTAGGAAATGTATGCTGCATTAAAATATATATTTTTTAAAATATTAAAAATTAAAATAATAAGTATAATAAAACAAATGAAAATTTAAATCAAAAATTCACTTCAAATTGGATGACTATAAATGAATTATGGATATATTGAGGCTGTCTTGCAACATATATATTTGCATATTGACCCGCTCAGCTTCTTCATGTGAAGATGTAAAAGAGAAAAGTTGAATTTGAGCTATTCTTTGTTTTACTGGCTGTCAGCAAGCCCTTGCGTGTTCTCTCTTTATCATATCTCTCCAACTGATGGCTGCACACATGTTCTCCAGTCTCATTATGAAATGATGAACCGCCAGCAGCCGCTGCAGTCTGAGGCCAAATAAATTATGTAATAATTCACCTCGCAAACGCTGTGTGTTCTCTTCATGTGTTTCTGTCACACTCTCAACTTTCTTCCTTTTTCTAATTAAGGCCGCCTGCTCTTTTGCTATGTAATTACCGTGGAGTGCGGAACATGCCTTCAGCACATTCACTTATTATCTGTTGTTTGCTGCTCAACAATCATGCTCCTGGCACCTTCACCACCCTGCTGTTCCTCACTGTCGCTCTTTTTTTTTCCATTTTTAACACCCACTTCACTTCATCACTGACCTATTTTACTCACGCCACCGCTTAATTGTAGTCCCAACAAGTTAACCGGGATGTTTGATTTTAAGGCGCCGTACCGTCTTTCGGCTTTTTTCACACTCTCGACTTTTTCAGTGCGGCTATCCATCAAGCTGTTATTACCTCTCCCCCCCTCCCCCCCCTGTTGGGACCATGTGGCAGGGTGAGGTGGGTGGAGAGGCAGGTTAACCGGCTGAAATCTGCTGGAGATTTATTTGGCTCTGTTTGTGTATGAGGGGAACTCATGTGTGGATGTGATTAAAATTCCGCACCAGCGCGCAATCATCTTTCTCAAGTTGTACTCTTTGTTCCACTTATCTTCCCCCCGTCATGACCTCGTCAGCTCTCGCTTACTCATCTTCTTCTAGGTCACGAACGAGAAGGTCCTTGTGTGTTGTCAATTGTTACTTTCAAAGTTCTCTCTTGATTTTGTCACGTTAAGTCAATTCGGGATTATATAACAATGAAGGAATCGTTGATTTTAACAGCGATTTAAAAATCCATTAATAATTCCCCTCGTGATTCAAAAAATCTGCACGAGGCTCCCACCCAGCACATTTTTCACCCTTTCTCTATATACCAGATCTCCTTGGCTTGGTGCCCGCTTTGCCCATCTGGTCCTCCTGCTTCCCTCCATCCATCTCTTCCCTAGTAGCGTCCCCGACTTCTGTTAGTCATCTCTCCCACCTGCCCTCACTTTAAATAATTCACGGTCTCCTAGGGGGTGGGGGGAAGAAAAAAATTTGCTCTTTTGGGAAGGGCATCTGATATATTTGTTTGGCTAGCCTACCGTGCAACATGTGGCAAACTCTCAGTCACTCTCGGGTAATTGGAGACCAATTGTCACATTTTGGAAATATGTGGAGGTCAAGTTGTCACCGTTGATTCGTCTCCCGCCTTTATTCACACGGAAGCGGTTTTTTGGAGGAAAGAATGGAAGCGAGAGACAAAGAGGTCATTATGAGAGGGGATGAGATGAACGTTGGGGAGACGACAACGCTGTCAGGGAATTCTTGTGTTGTTTGTTAGTCGCTTTGCAAGAGAGCTGAATGCATAATATATGAGTTGTAAAAGCGGCGGACAAATTCAAATGCATACACAATGCCGGTGTGGGAAGAGGAGGAGGCGGCAGGGAGCCAAAAGTGAAAAGAAGCCCAACAATCAAATGAGATGAGAGGAATTAGAAGCTTCACGGCACTTCAATTGAAAAGTTAAAAGGTCAACGTGGAGAAGTTATCGGAAACAAACATAGGAGGAGGGGAGGGATGAGAGGATTGGTCGCAAAGCGGTAACACGACGAGGCCGACATGCAAATGAGAGCGCTTTGAATCCTCCGTGCCAAACTCATGCATTAAATACGGCCGACATCTTAGCTCTGCGGCTTTAATCACTTTACATCCTCGCTTGATATGACGTCTTCATTTCTCTCAGCTAGCTTGGTAAAATATTTAAGCGGAAGGGAAATATAGATTTTGATAGAAAGGTTGGTTAAAGGAAGAAAATTGCAAGCGTTTAGTTCTGTTCGAGTTTGGGTAATTA
This sequence comes from Syngnathus floridae, assembly GCF_059516105.1. Lineage (NCBI taxonomy): Eukaryota > Metazoa > Chordata > Actinopteri > Syngnathiformes > Syngnathidae > Syngnathus > Syngnathus floridae. Next base: position 3,577,603 of record NC_142433.1, read on the forward strand.
TTTGAGTTAAGGATGAGTAATCCACACATTCCTGACTGCCTTCAGTCTACAATTGGGTAATTTTTTTTTTATCCATTTTAGGTGAGAGGCCAGGGTGTAGCAATTGGCCTGCTGTCCCACAATCACTCCCCCCCCCCCCCCCCCCCCCCATTCAACCTTCACTAATAACTTTCCATCTGTTCAAAATTGATGTGGGATCTGTGTATAGCGCTATCTGCCCCCACTTAACCTTGGAGAAATGTACTTCTTCCTGTAGAACAGTGGAGAAAATGAAAAAGATGGTGACCGGCCGTCGACGAACAAACACACTTATTAAGGAAAGCCGGCCTTGATGGGGAAAATAATGGCGCTATTAATTTTTTATTCTACTTGCTGGATTGAATTGAAATTGTAAATGTGTCACAATCAGCCGTTTATTTTCAGTATTCATTTGTTTGAAGCAAGTAAATAATTCTGAGGTCGATAAAGGTGTGGCTAAAAATGAATAAAAATAAAAATAAAAATAAAAATAAAAATAAAAATAAAAATAAAAATAAAAATAAAAATAAAAATAAATAAATAAATAAATACATAAATAAATAAAGAAAGAAAGAAATAAATAAATAAAACAAATTAATAAAAAAAATCACTTTCCCGTGTTTATCAGCTGGTGCTAACTCCCGAGAGAATAAATCCACTCCGTGTCCATTTGAGGCTAAACACAAACTCTTTATTTACCTTTGTGATTTGTAGCGTGCGTGTGTGCCTTTGCGTGTGCCGGCTGTCTCTGTACTCCCAGCTTGGCTGAGGGCGCCTGTCACGAGGACGGCATGCTTGTCCCTCTGGCTGCATCACGCGAGCCTGTGCCAGCTCGCCTCTCCAAGCCGGCCTCCCTCATTTTGTTATCATTTGTCGCACCCTCCTTCAAACACATCCATCCACGCTACTGTACACCAATGACATTTCCAGGGACACCTGCCCTCAATGATGCAAGCAAATTTACATTCATGTGTTCCACATATGCATTTTGAAATTCATGGATCCGTATCAAAGCGCACACCGTTCAGGATGTGTGATGAAACCGGGGCTCATGTGCATTACTTGGCCATTACCCATCCATCTGTTTCTTCCGCCTCAGCTCAGACACGTTGTGATGTACAATCACGACGAGCTCTGCAAACATCGAGCGGATGAAACATCCCATAATCCCTTTCGATGGACAGATTTATTAGCACCTTAAGCACTTCAGTAAAGCGCATTCAAAGCAGACACAGATTGGAATTTTTTTTTGCATGAGACTTTGTGTATTTGGAGAGTTTTAGTCTTTAAAGCACACGTATGCTAGTTTGTGTGTATTTTTGCTCGACAACAGCTTGTGCAAATGTACACCTCGTCGTGTACGAGAAATTACTAGTTGTCTTGCTTAGGCCCGACAAGAAAGTGCAAACACAAAATGCGTCAAATGTAAAGAATGATTTTCTAGTTTATGCAGTTTGCTTGCATGTCCTTAGTGTTTCACATGATTCTCATTTAATCGTTAGATTGTATTATTTTTTTTTTTGCACTGAGAATTCAGCCACATGACATCCACCACCGATCAATCGGGTTTGTTTGGTGTTAGCGGGCCCCGGCCGACTGTGATGGATGACGTATTTATGAAGCCCCTGTCTGTGATTAAGGAGTGCAAGTATCATCCAGTTAGACAAAGAGAAGAACCGCTGGATTAAATAGAGGACAGATAGAAGAAGGGAGTCTGGCCGGGAATGATGGATAACTCGAGGGAAGGATGACATGCAGGGATTTAGGGGAGGAAGTCAAGGGTTGGGAAGAGAAAAACAGGGCTGCCTGCTTGGAGGCGAAGGTCAGAGTCAGCGGGAAGCGCCACATAAGCACACGCAAACATTTTCAATGTGATAGTGAAGTCACATTCAAATGCAAGCCGGGTTTTTATCGCTCCTCCCCCACCATGCCGTCATTATTCTCATTTAGCACTTGCGTAAATCTCGCGCAAGTTTATGTGGCAGCAATAGTAAAGCAGACAGTGGGAGATCGGCCGGGAACTACGTGATGGAAAGATGGATGGACAGCAGGACGGCAGATTACTGCTTAGCGCTGCAAGATAGAAAGGGACATGTTTAATAGTCTGTAGATAAGAGAGGAGGCCTTTTGCATGACAATACAGAATGGGAGCAGACTGATGTTGGAGTTAAGCGATTGGGCACATTGTTTGGTTTTGAAGTAGCTTTTGATGAGGTATGCAGGTGAAGTGCATTTTCTTTGTGACTCAATGGGATGCTTATATATCACGAGTTGAGTTGTGTGAGTCAATATATATTTTATTTTATTTTATTTTATTTTATTTTACTTTATTTCATTTTATTTTATTTTATTTTATTTTATTTTATTTTATTTTCCTCGGGCATCATTGCAAATAGATATGGTGGATGTCTTTCAGTCTGCCAACCTGCCAGGCCAGTGATGTCCTCTATCCGAATAGGACAAATTGACTCGACCCCTGGGGCTGCCTGAGGGGACGCGTCCGACTCTTCCTATCCCGTCGGTTTTCTGCGTAAAGGACTCGTCTCATTCCTTTAATCATTCCCGATCGCCGCGTTCCTACAACTGATTGTTTTTCGATGGTTGTACTCGCATGTGCGTCTCGACAGACTTTGCGAGCGTAGCGCTCGGCGTGGCGTTTGTGCAACGCTTCCCTTGAGGCCCTCACTGATGGCACATGAGAAAGCTTCACCTATAAACACTGGCATCAATAACTACTCTCTCTCTCTCTAGGTCTCTTTCTCTCTCGTTCTCTCTCTCGCTCGCCGACTGACCGTTGTTTATATGGCTGTAAAATTCAATTAGGCTGCAGGCGAGCAGGCCGGCCTGCATTACTGCCTGCCAGGGTGACATTTCATTTGCAATGAATCATGGGCCAGAGGAGGCCGGGCAGGCGAGCAAAACAACACTTCGCCTGCGATCTGTCCACTTTTTTCCCTTCCTCTCGTTTTTTTTCCCCCCTCATTCTTCCTGCGCTTTACTCCCACTTCTTGTTACTGTGGTTCATTCCTCCCGCTGAGCCGTGACGAAAACACTCATAGCTTTCGCCTCTTATACGGTGCTTATGAAAAGTCTTAACACCCCTGGTCAAATGCTTGAGGAGAACACTCGGAGCTTATACGGTGCTTATAAAAAGTCTTAACACCCCTGTTGGAATTCTTTATTTTTTCATTTTATTTCTTAGGCCGCCGAACAAATGTTTTGGACAAGAGCAGCTGTTGTTTGGAATATTTGGAGCAATACAAAGCAGAAAATGTCACATTTTTTTTACAGAATGTTTGAAAGATATGTTATTCTTTTTATATTTTAATAATATTAATAAATACATAAAATTTATTTTATTACCATTTATCTTATCGTATTATTTTTAACATTATAATATATTATTTAAAAGTCAGAATATTTGACATTCAGAGAAATTCCATCACTAATTAAAAAAAGATAATTTGACGCAAACAAATTAGATTAAATAGAAGATCTCGGACTAACTGCAGTAAAGCGAATGTTTTGGTTTACTCAGAACAAGAATTAATTTTTGCATTCACTCTCAGTAGTTTGTATTTTTAGCATCCGCGTATCGTTTCGGCAGCATCGGATTAGATCGTTAGCGATTTTATGGCAAGATAATGGAACGCTATTCTTTCATCCGGCACGCAAAACATTTTGTTTCAATAGGGATGATAATTATAGATTCATTTGTGCAAAAACAATTGGGCGTTTATTACAACGTTTTATGGGACATTCTATTGAATATCGAGATTTATTCACACACGAAGCATTCATACATTTTTACAGTGAATAGATTTTGTCAGGTCCAAGGTTAGGTTCGGTTCACACAAACATACAAAAGCTCTCTTGCCACCACCGTAAAGTCCGATTCGGGGGATGAACCCCGTGGAGAAGATGATCTTTATTTAAATCAAGTTGTCTGTACTCGTGCCTAATCTCCCCCAGCAGAATTTTTCTGCACTGCCCCTTCTCTGATGTGATTTACTCCAGGTAGGGGGGGTGGCAAAAAATCTGGATGGAGGGATGAAGGGGTGGTAAAAGTGAATGATGGGAGATGGATAGGACGCTGGGAAACGTTATCCATCTTTGCAAAGGTGGCGGACATAAAAAGGCAGCGCAAATGAATGATCATGGGGGTTGCACAAATCCCCCTGGGTAGCGATACTTCATGGCTGTGCATTTCTGTTCCTGTTTAAGTGTGCCTTCAAAATATTCTGGACTTCCATCTGCTGCAAAAGTGATTAAGCGCCACGTCGGCTCGTTAATGAAAGCAGTTTTCCCAATTTCCTCTGAGAAAATCAACATATATGTTGGAAAGAATTTGTTGAAGGTGTCTTGACTGTTTTCTTCTTTCATTGACTCATCCTCCTCTTCTTTCTTTCTCAAAGACAAAAGAGAAGTTTCCCTCTCGTCGGAGGGATCGGATCGATCCATCCCGCCAGTGTCCCAAACTGCTGGGCTAAACCATTAAACGCCACATGTGGGAGGATTACTTCTTGCTCCTCATGCCGTTCTCCTTGACTTGACTTCTCCTGCTTCCCCATTGTTCCCTCAAGCTCTGATAGCCCGGGAATCTCTCGTGTGATCCTTTTTTTCTTTTTGATCGATACCTTTTTGCTCGCTGGCTACTTTCCTCCCAGCTTGTCGCAGCATCTCTCTGCGTGTCCTTCACTTGTGTGTTTGGAAGCTGTCCGTTCTGCAAAGCCACTAGGGATGGAATGCCGGTTCTGCTACTTGCGACTCCACTTTGTTTGTTTTTTCCTTTCGACTTACTCTGTTGTAAACAGCCAAGTACGATTCCACCGCTAAAGTTGCTCGGTGTGTGTTTGTGGGTGGAAAAGCCCACCCCCTGATGGAGTCGATACACAGTGTGAGAAAGGCAATAACCCCCATGGCAAAGCTCTTATCTCAAATCTCTCCCCCTCCCTCTCTTTATCTGTCTCTCTCTGTTTGCTTCTGGCTCCCCCCCCCCTCATATGTGTTTTTGACCCTGGCAACCCCAACCCGCAAACACACCAGCCCATTACTCGCCCTTATGATAACGAGTCTGCCAAAGTAAACAAACAGGAAAGAGGAAAAAAATATTTTTTTATTATAGGCCACTCTTGGTTGGCGTCCAGCACAATTCCTAGTTCAGTTTAGCGAAAAAGTGTTTTGTTGTTGGATTTGTGTTTCCTCAAGGCTGGATTCTTGCCGAGCAGCTCCCCAATGACACATTTGTCACTTTGTCATTTGTCATTCTCCACTCACCACGGCTGGCTGGCTTTTTGGTGCGTGTGTATGTGTTTGGCTGGACACAACACAGCTGCAACCCTCATTCTGGCCTCATTACTTCACACTTCACCCCTCTTGTCTCCTCACATAATCGCACTCTCCCTTTCCTCCTCTCGTCACTCTCCTCTGACTTCTCGGCGTTAGGCTACTCTTCTCGGGATGCTTTTTCTTCCTGACTTGCACGCTAATTGCGTCTTGTCCTTTTCTTGGCTTGCGGTGATATGAAATGGTCTTTTGCTGTAGAGCTGGAAAATATTTTAAAAAATGTATATATAATTTTTCTAAAATAATTTATAAAAAATATACAATATTAATAAATATAATTAAGAAATATATAATAATTTTACGAATAAAAAATATAAAAATGTACGATTATTTGATGATATTCTACAAAATAAAAACATCCACCAATAGATTCTGTCGTACCTTCTTTAGCTCCACCAGAGTGAAACCCATTTTTAATTCATTATAGAACATTGACATGCGTGCGCTTATGTAGCATTTTTTGCATTAGCATTAAGATGAGGTTGTGTATGTAGCATGCCCCGGGCCAACGTAACTCGAACAGGGAATCAGGGAATTGTCAAAAAAAAAAAAAAGGATGGAAAGAGACCAGGGCTGAAAGAATAGTATTCCTAATGGACAAACAAATGTTTGATGTTCTTCTATATCTCGTTCTGTGCTATGAAATTACCCCGAGGCAGATCGGTTAAGCCAAACTGTACACACACACGAAAGGCATGATGCACGCAAACGGCCATGTGGCACATGCTAAAGATTAGCATGCACGCATGCACGGCTCGGGAATTGCAGCTCTCAGCTTTCATATCCAGTCATCCAGATGTACAGTAATACTCCTCCATGAAATAAATGAACGTACATCTCCGTTTTGCATATCTTTTCCCATGACGGCCTTTGTGTATTCACAACCTCACAACTGTCGTGATCCCTTTACGGCGCCGCCGGTATATTCCGAAGCAGATCGCCATCATTAGCGCTTCCCTGGAGAGCCTGGCGTAAGGGAAAAACAATAACGTGTGAACATTTATTTGATAGCCGATGATACACAATTCCTATTCCACTTCATCTGATGAATCAAAGAGCCATCAAGACCCGACTTGTGACTCCGGGCCTCCGTTCTATTCTTCGTTAGCGGGGCGGCGTGATTTCCCTCAGAGGCTTTATTTTTTAAGCACAACAAAAGAGAGGCCGTCGTCTTTGTGATTTATTTAACTCCAGTGATTGGCTTTTTGCATTTAATCAGTAACCAAGAGATGGTGAGCGGCGATTGTGTTGCGGCGACAGAGAAGCCATTAAGCCGAGTAGCTCGATATGAATAAGCTCGGCTAGGTGTGATTGTGAGCGCAAGGTTTATAGACCATGTTAAATGTCCCTGGCATGTGAGCCATGTCTTATGGCTTCGCTTTGTCTGTCTGTCTGTCTGGTGCGGCACAGCAGCATGAAAGCGTGAAGATAACAGTGGCACTAGTCAAGGGCACACTCATCTGTCTCTCTGTCTTCCTCCTCCTGTATAGATTGCTATCGTCCTCGCGCCGCATCCCTCATCTCGCCGCACCCATCACTTTCCTTCTGTACTCACATTGTCATTTTTACCCCCCCCATCGGCTTTCTTTGTCAGTTTTTTTTTGCTTATTTATCTCTCGCCTAGGTCGATTATAACCAACGGCTTGCCCTTAGATTAAAGCGATTACCGTATTTTCCGCACTATAAGGCGCACCGGATTATAAAGTGCATCTACATTTGGCCCACGGGCCGGACTTTGGACACGCCTGGTGTTGTGGCTCAATATTGGTCCATATATATAAGGTGCACCTGATTATAAGGCGGCTTTTGAGAAAATTGGAGGTTTTTAGGTGCGCCTTATAGTGCGGAAAATACGGTACGTAATAAAATCTCTGGTTCTCATTTGCTTGTTTACTAATTTACCATCATAACTATGTATATGCTGAAAAAATCCATGGTATTAAACTCTTGATATTTTTTCATTTATTTTATTATTATATTTAATTTTTTAATTTATTTTATTTTAATTTTTTAAAATGTATTTCTTTTTTTTAATATAAAGTGCATTGTCTCAATGCCCACATACCGCACATGTGCCTCGCATTTGTACTTATCGATTCACCGGTGGTTTCAGTTTCCTGTGGGCCTAATAATGTGATATCATATTGATCCATAAAGAGAATTTCCATTTGCAGGTCAGAGGTCAGGGTTAGCTCAAACCGACCAGTGTGTACGTGCACGTGTGAGCAATCCACTCATACCCGTTCAGCTTTTGGGGAAATATTGACAAATTGATTTGTTCATGTGTGGGTTATTGTGTGAAAGCTGCCAATTTGATGGAAGTGCGGCGTCTCCTACAGAGAAAGCAGAAACCCGCTGGTTCCCTCCGAGGCAGCCTCTATTTTCATTCTTGGCTGGAGCACTTTTGTTTTTATTCATGCACCTTTCTGTCTTTCTGGACTACATTAAAGCTCTCAGTGTTCATTGCTGCACAGACAGGAAGCAGTTGAAGTGAATTTAACGCAATTTATAGGCCGGGAACGTTCAGGGTGTTTAGGAACAGGAATAATTGGAGACATTTTTAATTTGGAAAGCAGCAAAAGCAATTTTGGGTAGAACTGAGATTTCTCTCGTTTGGCTTTTTTTTTTTTTTTTTACTCGACGAAATGGTCTGTTTGCCACGCTTCCCTGAAATGGGCTTTTCTGTTTTTTTTTTTTATTTGTGACTGAATGTGAAGCTATCTCATAAAAGTGGTGTTAAGCACTACAGTGTTGCACTCGGTGAAATTGATTCACTGACCATTTAAGATCGTTTTTGTTACTGCGAGTGCAATTTCTGACTTTTTTTTTTTTAGAATTCAGTTTATTTAAGAGTAGATACTTCAATCTAATGACTTACATCCTAAACGTATTTAATGTTATCATCTTATGGAAGTGGTGGCCTCCCATGATTTTTTTTTTTTTTTCATCTACTTTAAAGCCGCAAAGAAAAACCTCTCGACATCCACCACGATTGGGAAAGAAGAGATACGATAAATCAACACTATCAAAAAAAAAAGTCGCACAAAGAATGAAAATAAAGAAGCCAGATGTAACGCCTCCACTCACTTGCCCTCCTGATGGGCTTTTCCACGCTTGCCTTCCATTTCTCCTCGCCTCCCCCATTCTGTCTCTTCTGCTCTGCCTGAGGTGCTTCCTCTGGATCAGACATGACTTGTCACGAAAGCGCCGTAATCCCTCCATTACAAAGTGACCTGTATGTGTGTGTGTGTGCGTTCCTCTACTTATGTGTGTGTGTTTTCATGTGCCTGTGTGTTCATGTCTCTCGGGCTATGGCCTACATTGAATTATTCATGAAGCATGTTTATTCCTTCTCCCTTTACTCGTGCTTTCTCTCATTTGACTCTTTCCATGCAATGCCAACCTCGCTCGGCCCTACTTCCAAATCACCCCACACCCCTCACCCTAGATTGTGCAGTTCCCATGTGTTCACTCGCTATCTCCTTGTATGACCCCGCTTCTAGGTGCTAACCGACAGTGGGTCTCACGCCATGTCAGCATGCCTTAACACACTTAAGCGTGATTGCCCGTCTCCATGCGCAGCACGCTATGAGCTAAATGCAGTCTGGATTTTTGCATGCACTTGTCTGTCTCTCTTTTCTTTTATGGGTCAATTTTTATTTTTGTGAAAGTCGGCAGATAGGAAAGGACAGAAATGTCAGAGCGGATCATTGTGACGCCATCAGTATTGTTATTCTTGCACGACATCACGTCTGGGATATAAACTGATGCTTGTCTGGAATTCTTTAAGGGTTGAGAATAATAAATAATAATTTGATAAATAATATTACACAAAAATACCTGCAAATAAAATATGCAAATAATATATTAAATATTATATAAATAAATAAAATAATAAAAAAAACTATATATATTTGTTTTATTGTTTTTTTGGGGGTTTTCATTCCTTTCTTATAGCTCTCATTCATTACCATTTGGAACAAAATGAACGTCTATTAGATAAACCGAAGTGGCCCAACGTCTGCCGCGCCTCCTGATCAAACAGAATTAGATGTGGACTCACCAGATTGGATATCAACAACATGCACTGCCGCCATTGTGTACATTAGTGTGCGTTAGGAATCAATGGCCACGAAGCCTCTTCAAATAAACAAACATCTCGATGTGCTCAGACGCCTGTTCAGCTAATAAATAAAATGCAGTAGCATGATTTGATTTGCATGTCGTTAATCAGCACGCCGTAAGGATTCAGTCGTAACTTTTTTTTTTTTTTTCATTACGTTTCAACTGGTGTAAATCCCCTGGAGCAACTGCACTTGTTTACATGGCCGTTCCAAAGTCAATGTAATTGGCAGACTCTGTCCGTCGCCCCCTCCGAACCCAACACCAACAACCAATCACGCTCAATAAACGTGAGACTGCTACTAATAAAAAGAAGGATGGATGTTGCAAGCAATAGCTTGTGTCATTTATCGACCACGACGTGTCCGCCCTCGGCATGTGTGTTTGTCGCACCGTATTTTTTTTACCGTCGTGTGTGTTATTGTTTAAGGTCATGCGTTATTTGGCTACACCAGGTGGTGCATAGGATACGTGCTACTTCCATTTTCATTGTTTGTGTGTGCTCAATTCTTTCTAACAGGGCTTGTTTGTTTGTGTGAACGAAGAGCATTAAGACAGGCTCAGCTGTGTCAGCTTAAAACAGGGGGGTAAAAAAGAAATTTCAATAAAGGTTTGTTTTTCCAAGCTGAGAGAGGCATGACTTGTTGGAATTAGCCAGAAGGCTTTATGGCCTTTCTCGCTTTTATAACTATGAAGATCCATTGAAGTCGTCATCAAGAAAAGATTCTAGATGAAAAATTCTAATGTTATATTTAGATTGAGTAGTGATTAGCAAGTCCGCCTCACAGTTGAGCTTGGGCCTTCCCGGCATGTTCTCTTGCATGGGTTTTCGCCACAGCGTCAGGCTTCCTCCCACATTCAAAATGAAAAATTAGCCTAATTTTAGACAGACGAGGTGTGAACGTGGAAGAATATTTCCTCTCTTGTGTCCTTTTCACTTTCCCTCCGTCCATCTGGTTGCCTTCATGTCTCGGCTTGAACCTCATGTTTTCTCAAATTTAGGTTGACCTTTCCCCTTCTTCCACTACAGCATCAATACTTGTTGCTTGACTTGAAATGTATTTGTCGGGTCTTGACTGGCTTGTCTGGGAGGAACGTTTGGAATGTGTTTGGAGATGTTTTGAAGGCTTCAGTGTGAGTCGGGTATACGTGTATTGTGTCAGTTTGTTGAGCATAAGAGGACTTGGCTGTTTGCGCTGTCGGTGCCGTCTCCTCGCTTACTCGTGCCACTTTCTTTCTAATAAACTGTCACATAGTCGCTTCTTTCCAGCTGGTTAGAACATGTCTGGTTGGAACGGAGCGAGGTCTTGCGTCTGGTTTCCAAGATGACTAAACAGCTAGCTACTATTCGATACCAATCTTCTTTTTGGTTTTATTTCTTCTGAATTGAGAACGTGTTGTTTTTATTTCCCGTTCTTTTGTTTCCCTCCCACAGCTTTGATAAAGTCATCAAAATTCATACATTCATGTCTAACATCTCAGCGGTTTGTTTTGATGCCAGACTCCAAAGCATACCTTGTGTCTGATGGCATTTCATAACCTTTTTAGTAGCCAATATTGTGCTCGCTGCTCTTTTTGCCCTTTCACTTGCACGCATTCATGTTTAACAAACAGTGAAGTGGCGTAAAATGGGGGAGAGAGCAGGCGAAAATAAAACAAATGCCACCGAGCTCGCGTGCACTTAACGTCTATATGAGAGTCTCCTCAACATTCTCATGGTCAGCCTTTGTTTCCCTCTCACGCTCTTGATTATTTTTTTTTTTCTTTGCTGTTGACCTTCACGTGACAGCTGGTGTTGTCCTTGCTTGATATATAATTGTGTCTGCATTTCTGTCTCCTCTAACAGAAAAGGATGACACTCGCGGCTAGTAAATGAGAACATTAAATGCTGTCCAGCTTCAATATGCTCACTGCACATTTTACTGTCTCTCATAAACTCATCCTCCTATCATGTCTACAAGCAGCTCAGCTCTGTTGGGGGTTCTAGTCCACTTGGGCTCGATTCCCTTTGGTCATGTTGTGGTCATGTCACATTAAGCGCCAACAATTTTTGTGTCAGCAGCTTCCATCGCCTCCCCCTCCCTACTCCGCACTGGTTCTAAGCGCTATTTAGTCACTTGCTACTGATATCTGTGTGAGTTTGCTGTGCTTGTAGTTCTCCACGTGACATATGCCCTTGATGCTCCAGTTTTTTTTCCCCGAAATGATTTTCAGAATAAATAATCTGTGGATTCAATCATGCACCAGTTTTATGTTGCCATGTAAAGATCAATAAATGTAGTCAATGCAAATATCTATCCATATTAGGCGATATTAATTTCTGGGTATAATAATTTTAAGCCAATTTTTGGGAAATATTTAGGTAAATAAATTTTTTTTTAGTGTCATGTTAATGTAAAATTAATTCATTCAGAAATATTTAGGTACATAAAAATAGGTTATTTAACTCACATTTTTTAAATGTCATTTTAATATAAAATTAATTCAGTTAGTATAAGAAGAATAAAACACTACCAGATAATGATTGAGGTATTCTGAGGTCTCCGTATTTCTTAAGAAAATTGCTGATTTTTGACGACCTACATTATTTATGTATGCATAACTAGAAACTTGTTCAAAGGTAAAGCTCCGCTTATCTGCATCAGTCCGGATCATTTTGGTTTCAAATCTCAGTGTCGGACTCATCATATATTGATAATTTCATCTTGAACACACTCCACTAACTTGATTTCCATGGCAACGCTTTACATTCCCTGAAGGTTGTGCATGCAGGAATCAGTGCAATTTAGACGAACGTGTACGCTTCCAATTTTGCTTGTAATCATTAAAGGCAATCATTTCCACCACAAACAACCATGTCATGAATACTGATTCCAACCAAATGGAGTTAGAAGAAGAGAATTAGTGTAAAGAAATCTGCAAACTCTGTGCAAAGTCGGAATCGAGACAGCTCTAGGCGTGTTTGTCGTATGCGGGAGATGGTGGGTGTTTCTGCTTCTGGGTTTGCACCGGGTCCTGACACCACGCTTGGGATCGTTTCATTTTGGATTCCAATCGTGGCCATTCCTCACAGAATCTCCGCATTCCCTCCGTTCTTCCCTCCGGGCATGGAGATACTGAGAGATATTAATGGCAAGAGTAGTGGGAGGAAGGAGAAACTGCAGATGAACGGGGAGGAGGTGAACACGGTTGAATGAGAGGGAACATGGATGGACCGAGGTGGGCTTGTGAGATGCGGAGATGGATGGATGGAGGAGAGTGGGCGGGTGAGGTCAGGGGAAAGAGGTCAACAGCAGACAAGAGCAAGCGGAGATGAGTCGGAGAGAGGATGAGGACGCCTTGCTTGCAGATGGGAAAGTTTTTGGCAAGTAAAGTGGAAGTTGATGGCAGTGAGCCAACAAAATGTTTTTTATTCAAACAGCTCAAGCCTTTTTTTTTTGTCAATTTCTTTCCATTTATTCTCCGCAAAGTAGCAGCAAATTGGAGTCATTTACAAATAATGAATTGCAAAATCGCTTAAAATACAAATATCCTGATGGAACGACCTTCTCGGCAACGTTGATCGAATCGTGTCAGGGCATCGAGCGAGACTTCACTTGTAGCTAAATTGACCCTGTGTGTGAAGGCAGCATTGTAACAAGGACATGGCACATTGTGTGTTTAAATTGAGCCAGTGTGGGAGTTTGCAGGGACAAACTCAGATGGATAAGACATTTTTTTTTTTTTTTTTATATTGCTCAGTCAAGCATACAGAGCCTTTTGCATAATCAGGATATTGCTTCCAAGAAAGAGTACCAGACAGCGAGTGGAAGCTTGGAATGTACGCTTATGCAGATGGTTTGCGCTTGAATTCTTAACCTGCAAATGTTGAGCGCTCCAAATTTTGGATTTGAGGAAATGGGACCTTCAAAACACATTAAATGCCTCATAATGTTGATGTGTTTGTCAATTATAGTCAATTTAAGCAATGAGAGGGAGCAATGTATGTAATCATGATTTTTTTTTTTTTAGACATGAGCCCATCGACTATGCTGAAAATAATTAATTCAATAAATAAATTAAACATATTTTTCCCAATTGCTCTCAGGAAGATACATACTGCCATTTATCAAACGAATGCATCCCAAAGATAGTCACGCCACGATTCATCAACATTTGCTACTTCTAAACTCGACTTTTAAATAATAATTCAAAGAGTCATCCATCAGATAATTCTTGCATTGATCGTGTCTGTCGACATGAAGGATTTATTTTATAGGCAGGAAATTAATGCTACAGGATGTCAATAACCTGTTAGAAAGTGTGACCTACTTTTTTTTTTTCCTCATTGTGTCTTTTTGCAGCAATATATTGAGAGTCAAAATACTGTACTAGCAAAAAAAAACACAATCATTACCAAGCGTGGTATTCATTCTGCATGCTTGGGGAGACAATGAGCGTTTAACAGCTGCGCTCTCGCCGTGAGGCAAAGTTAAAAATACAGAAAAGAAAGTTGTATTGATTCGGTGCTTACACGCAGACACGCCTACATTGAAAAAGTCCACTTTTGCCTTGGCTCTCTCGTGCTTGCAACAGTAAGGAAGGAGGGGATGCGGCTGTACTGCTGGAGGGGAGGGACAGGTCGATACAGCCGACACAGGCACGCACGTGCACAGTAACACTCCCACGCAGCAGCTACTAAATTACATGCCAAGTTTTATAGCCTTATCACCTTATATTTGCACACTATTTTTCCAAATTTTATACATATATCAGATTAAAAAAAAATACAACTAAATCATTTTTTTAATTGTTATTTTCTAATTAAATCTAGATGATTAAAGAAACAATATACATATATCAGATAAAAAAATACAACTAAATATTTTTTATTATTTTTTTTTATTAAATGTAAATGATTAAAGAAACAATATACATATACATATATCAGATAAAACAATATAACTAAATGTTTTAATTATTATTTTTTAATTATTATATGTATTGTACTAATCAAATTTTTGCTTTAAATTATTTAAATTGATTGTATGCATTTTTAATTCAGCTCTACATTTGTGGCTTATTCAACTTAAAATTCACAGAATGACAGCAATGTCATCCAAAATCTTGTTTCGTGCATATTTGAAGGACGCCATTGATGAGTCAAAAAAATCTCCGCCACAATCCATCCAGCTTTAATGGGGCATTCGCACGCATCAATTTGTAAAGAAGGGAAATGGGCATTAGCTTGCAGTTATTTGCTCTGGGTCGCTTAGTCATGAAAACACATCAAGTGAATGATTGTTTGTTTCACTGCAGGCTGTTAGTTAACATTGCCGGCCGGCCCGAACTGTCACTGCTTGTTCATGTTAGCTGTCGAGACGTCGTCATTATACAGATCCTACAAGTGTTTTAAGTCATAGCTGATATTGGAAAAAAAAAAAAGGCTTCATAATTCTAATTCCTGCTAGTTATTTTCCGGGTTTTGAAAGTCATCAGGAAGAACAGAGCCGTGATCTGAATACCTATTAAGTTATTAAAAGGATATTAAAAGAAAGAAGACTAATTGCTGGACCAAAACAAATATTACTTTCCTCACCTCTTGTCATTTTTTTTTCTTTTGGCGGACACACTCCAATCACCTCCGTCCTATTGGTTTGTTTGCTCAATCTCTTAATTGCTTGACTTTTCTCCCTTGACACCTCATGACGCCATCTTGCATGTCTTAATTAAATGGCTGCTTTGATGGAGGACGGCACCGTAGAAATGAATGTGCTGTAGTGGGATGGCTGATCGGAATTAAAAAATTAAACAGTGTTAATTACACAACCGGGTCAAGGCCGCTTTACCTTGGAAGCTTAATGACGCCTTATGGTCGTCAGTTTTTAATTCAAGCGGCTGCTATTATGAAATATGGTAATTTCGGGTGCTTTACATTTTGTGGAATGATTTGGAAAACAACCAACTATTTTTAGGCAGACAAAATACTTTGTGGGTTTCATATTTTCGTATTTTCAATTGATCCTTGACATGGAGCCCGGTCATTAAACCCAGTTGGGGGCTTTTTGGGGTGGATGGGAACGTCGGCCCACCTCATCCATCTCCTTGATGGACCAACTGTTCTTAATTACACAATTCTTGTTCACGCGTGGTGCAAAACCCCCTCCTAAAACATTTGACATGGTTCCTTACGTGAAGTGAAAACACTTAATCAGCCGTATGGTCCTGGTGACCTCGTACCACCAAAGCCATCCATCTACTGGTTTGCTTTTTAATAACTTTGGGGGCCAAAGTGAATAAATGTGGAAGAACCAGCATTCCGACAGGTACTTGAAATGTTGCATTTTCAAGGTTACGGTGTACTTTGAAATAAATTGCGTGAAACTATAAAGGCTTCATCACGGTGTAATTTCACCTTCTAACACCAATGCTGATGGTCATCTCGTGGATTCGCATTCCATTGTTTCTGGTTGCTACACAATTTGTACAGTTTGGGGCCAAAACAGGACTTTAAATTGGAAAAACTTTCAAATATAAGACGTTGGGGACAAGTGATTTTAAAAGCATTTCGAATTCATCCATTTTTTTTTTTGTATTGCCTCAATTGCAGTTTTCAAAAATGCTTGACCTTGAGTGGAGAACAAGCCTGAACTTACTGGATGATAAAATATCATTTTGGAGCCTTTAACAATGTCTCATTGACATCATAAAAGCCACGTCTTCACTTTTTATCCATCTTTTTCATTTCCCCCCACTCAGAAAGTAACCCCGCCCACCCCCGTTTCTCATTCTGGTCCCATCCTTGATAGAGATGAATGATCATCTTTTTTGCCAGTGAGAAAGCCTGCATGTGCATAATCATACTTGTGCCATTCTCATAAATCATCTGCTAATATGCTCTAATAGATGCCTCTTATATGAGCCGTTAATGCATACAGCCACTCAAATACATAATCTCAAGCATTTTTTCTTGTGACTCTAAAAATAGATGTCCTCAAGGGGTAAGGAGTAGTGTTTAAAAAATCCTATAATATAAATTTGAATTTATATTATAATTAATTAATTTATATAATATCATTTATTTAATTTGTTAAATCCTATAATAATATATAATATAATATATTTAATTTAATTTACATCATGTATATTATTACTATAAAAAGGAAATGTATAAAAATAAAATAAATAAATATAAAAATATGTGTCCACCAGTTTCTTTTTCTTATTTTCCCTCCAATTCATTTTACAGCACGAGTCGATGACATCTGGTCAAA
This sequence comes from Syngnathus floridae, assembly GCF_059516105.1. Taxonomy (NCBI): domain Eukaryota; kingdom Metazoa; phylum Chordata; class Actinopteri; order Syngnathiformes; family Syngnathidae; genus Syngnathus; species Syngnathus floridae. The sequence continues at coordinate 3,594,342 of NC_142433.1, forward strand.
ATGTTTCCATATCTGGGTCACGGCCTTAATAGGAAAAAGGCTGATTTGGAGCAAGCCCTGAAAACGGGAGAGGGGGAGCCATTAGCAGGCGAGCCTCATTCAACTTTACATCCCACAGTTGAATTGGCTGATTCAAAAGGAATCAAATAAAATGGCCGTGTCACAACCGACTGCAGGCTGAAGATAATGCTTGTTAATTTCCACGAGCAGGCCATATTCCACGCCTATATGCAAATGAGACACACACAACAAAACATTCAAAATCCCGTTCACTTCCTATTTACTCAAATGCCTGCTTGGAAAATCTGATTAGCCTCCCACTGCATAGGTTATAAAAGGTTGTTGGAATAACCCGATCTAATCAATAGCGTCACGGTGAATTATGAACCAAATTAAGACATTTTTGTCGACGGAGGAGAAAAAAAAAAACACATTCCTGTTAAATTTTCTAAATCTGTCTAGCGCTCTACAAAAGCATACAAATGAGTGTTATTTCACCTTTTTTTTTATGACTCCCGTTGTGGAATATTAAATAGTTTGGCAGAACAAATATTCTGCAGTCGTGTTACATTTTTATGCACGGAAAATTGGAAGTAGTAAAGGGTGACATTACACAATGCCTTTGCAAAGCGGGAGTGCTTTGGAAAAAAAAAAAAAAAAGCTGCGAGCATGCCTAACCTTCAGCAGCATTACAAATCAATATTACTTCTCTTACCTAAGCTATCTTAGTTGTGAAGGAGAAATTGTGTGTTAGTGAAATGTGACAAGCAGGCAAGGCATGCATGCGTGCTCACTGTCAAAAAAAGAAGCAGAACATTGAATCTCATTTCTCAAAGCGCTCGACCCGAAATTGCCTGACATTCTCATGCAAACATATTTGCTGATGCCCGCCGCTACGCTCGTAATGTCATTGATGAGGATTTCACACAAATGCAAGTACTAGAAGTTTCCCCCTGCAAGTTGTTTGGATGCAAAGATTTCCAAAAGCCTCTTAGATAATTTCCACTCCACTATCTCTGACAAACATCTTGTTTTCCTCTTTTCCTACAAGCCACTTGAAACACATCCTGTCAGTCCACTTTACAGTCTGATTATAGCTCCTTAGTGTCTTCTAAATGGATTTGAAAGAGGGGATTCTTCAGCACATATCACAACCAATCAGTGAATCTTCAAGTGAACTAATTATATTGTCACTGGCGGCATCAGTAGCTTGTGAAATCCCCCCCCCCCACCCCCACCCATCATGATGGAGAATGCTCTTGTCAGCTCAGCCCGGATTTAAGATTCAGTATTTAACGTCGTACTGTTATGTACGCTAAGCAGCAATTTTTTTTTTAATTTTAAGACACTATAATATAATATATGCCTTCATGTAGATATCAACCCTCAATATTATTGTGATGGTAATTTTCAATGGTCAAGAATCGTGCTAACATATTGAACATATTGTATTTTGCACAACATGAAATAAATATTAAAAAATGATACATAAATAAATACCGCATTTTCCGGACTATAAGGCGTACCTAAAAACTTAAAATTTTCTCAAAAGCCGACAGTGCGCCTTATAGTCCGGTGTGCCTTATAGTCTGGAAAATACGGTAAATAAATAAATAAATTAGAAAATAAAAATCCATATACATAGACTACTGTTATTTCTGAATTCATGTTTTGTGATACATGGTGGTTCATAGTTGGGCAGAAAGTATATGTATTTGGTTTATGGGGGGGTGAGATGGCAAGTGAATGGGTCAGGGTAGGGCATGTTTGTCTGTGCACAAAACTATTAGCAGTCAAGTGTTATTGAAAAAAAAAATAAAAAGGAAGGAAGGTAAAGATTAGATGGATTGGAGCAGTGGAGGGGAAGATGACAACGTAGGACAAATAGAAGACAAAGCTCTGTCAACAGTCCCTGATTGACTTTTGTGTGTTTGGTGTCTTTTGTATATGCAGCACTTCCTGTCCCAAGCGACGCGAGTCTTTTTCATAAAGTGCAGATGTTGTGATTGTGTTATCGTCTTGGTGATTTGCCAAATGAAGTTCTCATTGGCTGCAACATTAGCACCTGGGCAATTTAATGAGATCCAATTAAGAAGCTGTTTTTAAAAACTGCTGTTTATGAAGCAATTATGTTTTCATGTTGTCTTTAGTAATGAATTCAACTCTGTTTATAATTAGGGTTTATTGTGGTATCAATTTGCGAATAGGAACAAGTTGTAGTTCAAATTTATATATGGATGTTTTATTTATTATGTTTGGATTGGTTCCATTTTACACTTTTCCATTATGCTTGATGGATTGAAGAGTCATGGCAGTTTAGCACAATGATGTAACCGAAGTTATCAATTTTGTGATATCACTACGTCGGTAATGTCATGTTGTAATGTGTTACGTGTTCCATTCTATGCGTCAGCCGAATTAGAAGTGTCTCCAGTGTAAAACTCAAACACAGGACTGCTGACATTAATACTCCCCGGTTATCCTCCCGTGCTCTCTCCGTGTGATGTCAGTCTGCCGTAACCAGAGTAGAATGAAATGATAAAGCAAAGCTTTGAGCTGAATGGCGCACAGCTCGGAGCTTGAGCTCCCTGATTACATTGTAAGGCATTGAGTGGACGTCGTTGCCAATGAGCCTTTTACTTCCCAGCTAATAGTTGGGATTTATCCCCTAATTCAGACTTGGTCATATGCGGCGAGACACATGATCACAATTGACGTCTTGAAAAGGCACACCGAGAGGGTGATTTAAAAAAAAAAAAAAAATTACCGTATTTTCCGGACTATAAGGCGCACCTAAAAAACCTAAAATTTTCTCAAAAGCCGTATAGTCCGGTGCGCCTTATATATGGACCAAATTCCTAAATTCATTTCCACGTTGGCTATAGATTTATCCTTATATGATAAAGTGTGTTCCATAAAGTCGGGCCTAAAAGATTGACCTTTTTTATTCTTGGTGAAAATCAGAGCAGAATCCCAAAGCAGGCATAATAACAACCCCATCATTTCACATCTTTAATCATAATCTGCCCTAGCGTGCAAGACTTAAATGGATCAGTCATTCCTTCCCGAACCTCCTGCTTGTCTGACACAGAGGACCTGTGTGTGTGTATGCATGTGTGTGTGTCAGTGTCAATGCAAAAGAGACCTTCACCGTAATGAGTATTCATTTTGCACAACTTAGAGCTGCCTACCTGCTGAAAGAATTAGCATCGGAATCAGCATCAGGCTCACGGAGGGCATTGATGTGAATTAAAGCGTTGTGAATTATTAATTTCCACCTGCTGGAATCATATCCTGCCTGGCTTGTATCTCCCCTTCACGCCATTAGCTCTCTCACACCTCTGCCTTTTTATCATCATAAAACCAAACAGCCTGACATTTCAAATCAATGTTAAGTGATACGATGACAGTGTGATTTAATTTGTATTGTTTTTGATGTGCCCTACAAGACCTGAAAAGATGTTTGCGTCTCTCTGAGAGTTTGTGACGCAGACCTCTTTCATTGTGATTAATATTAATTATTGTGAGCAATCAGCGGGGCTCACATTTATTGTGTTAAGTGCTTTGTGATTTATTCATGTTCATGTTTAAGGTTAATTGCAGCGGGGGGAAATAGAAAGGGAAATTGATTTTTTTCTCAAAGGCAAAAAGTATTTTGTGGGCTCAGGAAAATGGTGTCCCGTGACCTTAGACTTTTAAAGTCGTGATATGTAATGTGGTTTTATGAACCGCCATCTTGTCGGGTTTCCATGTTTTTGGTCAGAAAAGTAATAAGTGACAGTCTAAAAATGTATTTATTTATTTATTCATGTATTTATTTATTTGTAATTATATTTCTATTTATATTTAAAATAATAAAATAAATAAATTATAATAAATAAAAATGAATACATGAATAAATAAATTATAATAAATTAAAATAAAAAAAATCTCTGCTTGAGGACTTCCAACAACAAAGCTACGTATATCCGTGCAAGCAATCTAAAATGCAAAATGAGCTTTATGGAAGCTCCAGAGAATGAAATTAAAAGTGTGAACACATCCTCACTTCCCTCTGGCTTTAAAGCATTTCTACATGACAGGCCATGCCACAGTCTCTTATATTCCCACTATAGAAGACCTCAGTCTCGCTGGCTGTCAGCTCAAACGGTCGTTTCTTTCAGTGGCTCTCATCTGTATGCGCCACGTGTTTACTTATCAGTAGTCTGACTCTGTCTATCTGTCAAACTGAAGGAGTCCATTTTCCCCTCGCTGTTTATTGTCCTCTCTTTGCACAGTACGTAGCCCAGCGTCTCAGACGCGTGCATCTGTCGGTGCGTCTGTGTTTCTCCCTCGCAGCAGTTGGTCTCCAGCCACGTCGCCCCCACTTTGGAATCTTTACCCGAAGAGATCTGAATATGTACATGTACCGCCATGTTCCATTTAATCGAGTCTCCCAGTCGACACATTAGACAAATTGATCAGTCGGTTTGCCAGATGTCCTGGCATATCTTTCCTTCTGCCCCCCCCCCCTCTAAAATCTCATTTCCATTTAATAGGGACATTATTTAAGACTATGAAAGGTAAATAAAGGATTAACAGTAGGTCTTGTAATGATGCGAGCGGTTTTTGAGATTCCATAAAGGCCCATTTTGACTGACACGGACATTGACCGTGCCAATGACCCCCCTCGGTGCAGGAGATGATTGGCAGCGTATAGAAGCAGCCTCCTTTGTTATCCAAACTGCTCATATTGCTCGCCCCCCCCTTCCCCTTTCTATTATTAAAACCCATCTTCTGTGTGGCACGGTGAAATTTACAGCTTGTCCATTGAATTGCGGAGATAAGTTGTAAATGCAGCCATCTTGCTGACATATGGCAAAAAAAAAAAAAATATTGTGTTGTGGTTAATTCTGACTTGCTGTTTACTCTCTTGATATTGGTGGTGAAGGAAGAATGTAGAGTAGATCCCAATCTTCGCTCTGTATTGTTTAGCTGAAAGCTTTTCACTGCTGTGTAATGACAAACATTAAAAAGTCAATTACAAGGTTCTCATATGGAGTAAAGAAAAACACGATTACCAATCTCACATCGGCGGATGAATATCGAATCAATCAGGAGCTTTTGTTCAAGCCTCTTTTTTCTAGTTGAGCAAAAAAGACTTTTATTGTAGCGCTGTGTGTTCACTGTAAATAAATCACATACAACCTTGGAATCTCAAAAGCTCTCGCCTTGAATTGTTTTCTTTTTTATTGCAGCCTGTAACGTATATTTCAGATTTATAATGGATCGGCGCCATATTTTATAGCGTCATAGATCCTAATTATGAATTTCATATCCTGTTCAATTATTTATCAACATCCATGTGCTTGTAACCTTGTTTGACCTTGACGGTTCCTCGAGCTATTTTTTACAAAGTAATCCTTCAGCAGGATTGAAACTGCTGCGGGAGTCAAATTTCCAATTGTTGGACAGCAACTCCGCCACCTGAGCCATGCCTTTTTGCACTCGTCCGACGCCGAAGCTTTTCTCTAGCATTCCGGGAGTAATTTTGAGCGTAACAGCAGGATTTGCGATGATCCCAGAAGCCTCGACATATTTATGTAGCGCTCATAAGAGAACATAGCCTGCAGGATAGCTTTGGACAGGTTCGACTTAATTTACACAGTGTTCGCTTTGGCGGCTGTGAAGAAAGTTATAGTTGGGAGAGGAAAAACAAACAACATCCCATAAGACAGGATTCTATACGATATGTTTGTCTGGTTAAAAAAGAAATATAAAATAAAAATCTGGAAAAATTGAGAACTATTTTCTCTTATTTCCAAATTTTATTTTTCTGGAAAAAAAAGAGAACTATTTTCTCACTTATTTCCAGATTTTATTTTTCTGAAAAAAAAAAAATCAGAACTATTTCCAGATTTTATTTTTCTGAAAAAAAAAGGGAAAACTATTTTCTCACTTATTTCCAGATTTTATTTATCTCTAAAAATAAGTGAGAACTATTTTCACACTTATTTCCAGATTTTATTTTTCTGGAAATAAGTGAGAACTATTTTTTGGGGTTGGTGTCGTGATTTCTTCTTTCGAAACATTTGCTCCCGTTGACAGCTTGAATATTAAACTTGGTTCAAGCCTAAAGTGTTAACCCTGGAAGAAGTACACCTAATGTGTTTTTGATGGGAGACAATGGAATGTGAAGAGAGCTGGAATGCAAAGCAGAATGGAGAAGAAGCTGCTAATGCATTCCACATTGTTTATAATAAAGTCTCAGAAGAGAGATCAGAGTATTGAACAGGAGCTGGCATCCTGATTTCACACCCATTATCACCTGCTCCAAAGGCATGGCAAGTGGAAAATGAAAGCGTATAGCCCCGAGTGCCAAATAGCCATTTTTATTTTTTTTTATTCGCCGTGTGTTTATGTGAAGCCGTCTTGTCACGCGTGCATTGAGCTTCATTAAGCTTCTTCTTGCATGGCGTGTAGTGTACTCGCATGTAAGGTCAGAAGTGCTTATCGCCCTCAAACATATTCCCACCTTTTTTGTAGTGGCTCCCCCAAGTGCAGTACTTGCACTTGGGAATGTTGCAGATACTTCAAACGTCTTGCAAATGGAGTCGGGCGGCTGCAAACAACACCCAAAAATGGAGTTGGAGGCTTTTGAAAATTGGGGGCTCCGCATCTTGCTTTCTTTATTTCTCTGTTCCTTTTTTTTTTTTTTTTTAATTTTTATTCTTTTACTTTTTTTATTGATTGTTTTTATTTTTATTTATTTTATTTATTTATTCCAAGTGTCCAAGTGCTCTTTGACAACCACTGATCACACCTCAAATTGTTTCTGTCAAATTTCATCAGTGTGATCATTTCTCAAATCAATATAATTGTCTTAAAAGGCACTTTTGAAAGAATCAGCTGTCAAGCAAAAATAAATCAAATCAAATAAAATTCCCTGGCCTTATCTGTTGTTGTTGTGTATCTTCCAGCATGTCCCCCTGGATCATACAAGATGTCCTCCAGACAGCAGGAGTGCTTCCCATGCCCTGCAAACAGTGTTTCGGAGGATGACGGCTCAGTGGCGTGCGTGTGCAAAGAGGACCACTTCAGAACTCCGTTGGATTCCCCCTCCTCACCATGCACACGTAATGACATCATCATCATCTTCTGATCATTCCTCCCACTCTGCCTTTTTCATCTTTTCATCCTCCACCTTCACCTTCTGCACTCTGTCTTTTTTTTCCATGAAACTAATGTGAAATGTTTGGCCCCCAGTGACCCCAACATACATCTTATTTCTTTATTACATTTTTTTTTTCAGGCTGGTTTCATTTTGTGCAGATTTAGCCATACAATGATATCAAGGATATGGAGAGAACAGCTAAAGCCTTTCCTCATTTAATATGATTTAGTTGTTGATGCTCCCCGGGAGAGATAAAAAACAGATTCTGTGTTTCAAGGTCAACTGTAACAAATTTGAAACTCCTAACCACATCTTCTCTCTTTCGCTCTCTCCAGCGTGACCACTTTTGTCTATATTTAACATTTTATTCTTTCCGCTCACTTACATTCCTCGCTCATTTTATGTCTTTTGAAATTAGGTTCACGTGACATGTAAAATAAACCCATTAGACATTTTCTATATTTTGATCCATTACATCCTCTCCACATCCATTTGCTGATATTAGCATGATGTCAAAGTCATTTCAAAGGAGCACCTCAATGCAGTCTGACTTCTTAAAGGAAAGGCCATTATGTTTTTTTCCCCTCATTGAACATCTTCAAATAATGAGCTCTATCCAAGTAAAAGAAACTGCTTTGGGTCTTTTTCTGCTTCAGTGCTGTCAGTGAGTTTAAGTGGCTACAAAGTACGGCAAAATTGAGCAGGCTTCACCTTTTATTGTTTTTAAAAATGTATATCTGATATATAAGAGTCTGATTTTATTGCAACATGGTCTGATCATATTTTTATTGTGTGTAAAATATATTTAATTTTAATTTCAATTTTAAAATTTAATTTGATTTAATTTGAATCTTTATTTTTAATTTTACTTTTTATTTTTACATTTTTCTATATTGATAATATTGTGTTGCCGGCCTTGACAGAGGTCTGCTCCTTGCAGCTTTGACCTCCAAATAATTATAGTCGGAATAAAAAAAAAAAAGAAATAAAAACGAGGGCGAGCGAGCGCTTGAAATGAGCATAATAGGTCCCCTTTAACTCATCGCCACCAGTCACTGCTCTTCTTTGTCGCTTCTCATTTCCTCTTCCCTCCGTCGCCTCATCCATTTCATACCGGCACATATTGCCACCCTATTCTTCATCCTTCTGTCAAACCGAAATTTCTTCCCCTCTGTCCTCGAGCAACAAGCGCCGCCGCGCTACAATCTCATCCCCACTGTCTGCGAATTATCAATTCATCCCTCATCCCCCCCCTCACCCACACCTCTTCCTGCATGCCAAATATCACAACTCTTCAATAAAGATGCATTACAGGGCCAATAGTACAAAGACCATACAGGGGAGCCGTATTGATTAGCGCATAGAGAACAGCTTAGTAATTAGATGGCAAAATAATAGGTTGTATATCTTGGGAGTACTCAGGGCACTAAAACCACCAGGTCACTAGGTCTGTGTGTACATGTTAGGTATTCACAATCACTCGTGTGTGCACGTAGATTCACGAGCGTGTGGTCATACTGGCTTTTATGGTGTGCTTTAATTACAATATTGATTGCTGAGCTCTCCGATCCGCGTGCGATAATGTTTATAGCAGCCTAATGACCACATTAATTACACAATTGATTCGGTAATTATGATCATCCCCAAGATTTGGCTAATCCTCCACATGGGTGGAGGAAAAAAGGGAGGAAGAGGAGGAGGAGTGTTTTTTATGAATCTGGAATGGAATAAATAATAGGAGGGAATAAACTGGATGGGAATTGTTGGAAACATTTTGCACATGTTGCTTTAAATTTATAAGTGAAGCGCTCTGATAAGTCCTTGAAAGAAATGCAAAATATTTGAAGACAAATCCTTGAATAATATTTGACAACTTATTCCTCTGCAAATTAGTTGTTTGATGCCGACAGAACTGTTTTGACTTGGAGCGATCCAACAATGCGGAATGATTAAAAGAAAAAATTCAACATTAAAAGTAAGTTTGCTTCAGATGGAGAGTGAACAAACGCAGGACACGGAGCGGGTTATGTTTTTTAGTCGTGAGCGCTCCGGTTTTGAAGTGCAAAGCAGAGACATGGAAAGTTCTTCAGTCCCAGCTGAGATTACACCAAATGCACGTGGACGCACATTAATGCTCTTCTGATCTTACGTAATTTTGTTCTCAGCACTGCCGGTCCAGTGGAGTGAGGGGACAGCTGCGGCTTGTGATGTTAGCTCACGCATTTTACTTATTCATTACGCAGGACACACACATACACACACATTGACATTTAAAATGCATAGGCTTTAATGCACATCGTCTCTCTTGAGCTCTTTGTCTGCCAGGACGGCCAGAAAATACATGCGCAGGTCAGTCAAGACACTATGAGGATTAAATTCAGTCAGCTGACCTGCACTTTATTGTATTTATAAGTACTCCCGGGTTTAAAATGACGTGCAAAAGCCCTGCACGTACACGTTGAAGTCTTAATGGACAGGATACCGCCAAGGATAAAAATGTAAGATAAAATTGTATTGCCAGAACGGGATATATTAATTAAATTAAATTATTAGAAAATAAAAAAAAAATAAAAAAAAAATACATTATATATATATATATATATATATATATATATATATATATATATATATATATATATATATATATATATATATATATATATATATACCGTATTTTCCGCACTATAAGGCACATCTAAAAACCTCCAATTTTCTCAAAAGCCGACAGTGCGCCTTATATATGGACCAATATGGATTTGTGGATGAGGACTAATTTATTAAAGTAAACGTTACGTGTTTATTTTGTGTGTTGTGTGATATTAACGTTTGAGCAACGTTGAGTTGTTGATATATTATTGTTTTCACTATTTCGAGTGTCACTATATTGTGATTGCATTAACGTTTGCGCAATGTTGAGTTATTTATTCTATGCGCCTTATATATGGACAAAGTTTTAAAATGGGCCATTCATTGAAGGTGCGCCTTATAATCCGATGCGCCTTATAGTGCGGAAAATACGGTATGTATTTCTTTAGAGATGGTCCAGTATGATGAAATAAACTAAAATGCATTTCCTTGTCTTTTAGGACCCCCTTCACCTCCGAGAGACTTGGTCTACACCATGAAGCAGTCCACTCTCATCTTAGATTGGGCCGCGCCATCCGACACAGGTGGCAGGGTGGATCTGACCTACAACTTGGGTTGCCGACACTGCGGCGGCAGGCAATGCGAGCCCTGCGGGGCCAGCATTGGTTTTGTACCTCAGCAGGTCGGACTAACGGAGAGAACGGTGACTGTGGTCAATCTCCTTCCCAACACTAACTACACCTTCACTGTGGAGGCTTTGAACGGAGTGTCAGAGCTTCTACCGAACAAAAGGTTCTACGCACAGATCAACGTGTCAACGAACTTGCCTGGTGAGTCACGGTTATTATCAAAAATACATTTTGATTTAAATGATGGATGGATGAAAACAAGGTCGGCCTTTGAGAAGTGCGCAAACGCACATATGTATTTTCCCATCAAACCTGCAGGTCTCCTTTTTTGTTTTCGGAAATTCTGATTTATATGCAAATCCATCACGCAAACAAAATCGAAATTCTTCGAAGATTGGCAATCTAATTAGAAAATTGCGAGCGGTTGATGCACCGCGAGGGAGCGGATGATAGAAAAACAATGAGAAATGACTTGTTTTTGTTTGTTTAGTGCTTTAATTTGAATTTAGCGAAAAGCAATGGGTTTCATACAGAAGGGTGACATGTTGGTCAAATTGGATGATGAGATGAAAGCAGCCAGTGTGCTGTTCTGTCGACTAAACCCGGCTCACATTTTATTCCCTACGTGTGAAATGTCATGTTAAACTTGGCAGATACATCAATGGGAGATCACATCGGAAATTATCCCCGCTTATCATCAAGCTTCAGAAATTTCTACTGTCATAAAAAAAAGGGCAATACCAGTTGAATAAGCATTTACTGAATGGCAAAACTAAAACTCACCAATTATAGGAGAAATAAATCAAAAGTTTTCATCCTTCTCTACAACCTTGAAAAGTCGCATTCCACTTTTATTTCTGACTGCTGTCTCTTCGCAACCATTAAATAAAAGCACATTTTTAAATACCAAATGTCATTAGAATTCACATTTCACAATCTCCTATCCATCCTATTTATTTATTATTTATTAACTAACTTTGACAAATATGGAAAAATGTGCCCACTTAAAAGTCGCTTTTGTTTTGCCAGTACATTCAACATGACTCATGCCATTACCGTTCAATTCAATATTTTCTACCCTCAATCTTTTGCATCTCTCTCGCTATCTTCACCACATGTGCCTTGTCTGGTTGTCTGGACACGATAAGTTTATTAGCCTGGAGTGTATACTTTATATCTGCTTGCTGGGGAACATTTTATAGAGGCCAAAGAATTTAGAGACTGACTTGGGCTTGGAAAATGGATACACAATGGTGCGTAAATAAAACATGATTAAATTCATATTTATTTAATAATATTTCCAAAATATTTTATATAATTTTGAAATATTTATAAAAACAGGTTTTGTAACTTGAGCTAGATGGCTTCCCTTGAATTTTTTTTTTGAAGACGCAATGATATAAAAATAATGTTTGCACATTTGTCAGGGAGCAGTGGATTGCTCCCAAACAGATGGATTTTATTTTTTACACACACACACCCCCTACCCGGGAGTTCTGCATATTTGGATGGATGGATAAATTGGAGGTTGGGGATAGAAACATAGCAGGGGTTGCGTGAGTAGATGGAGCATGGGGTGGATAAATAGGGGGGGGGGGATCAGAATTACCCACGGCGCCTTATCTCGCTTTGGATTTTGTGTGTAGCCGTGTACGTGCATCTGCAGTCTCCATTTGTGCGTGACAGCATTTTTCATGTGTTTGCCGCTCCCGTCTTGCATGCCATGAACTCTGTGCATCGGTTCGTGTACCATCTCTGTATGTGCAAGCGCGATAGGACGCTACGGTATCTTCGCCTGGCTTGTCCAGCTTTTTTACGTGTGTGTATGTGTGATGGAATACACACGCGGGTTGAATGTCTCGGCCCCTGGTGGTACTTCCAAAGCCCTTTAGCTGAGGCAGAGAAGTAGAGAGGGATGCAGGATGGCTGTAGTGATGGGGTGGGTCAGGGAGGAGGAAGGATTGGCATTTCAATATCCTGAGAGGATTACCGGCTCTGCTTAGATGGCTGGTCCCCGCGGAGTTACACGGGCCCGAAAGACGAAGGAATAAAGGCGGAGGGGAAGAGGGAGCGCTTGAATGTAGAAGTTGAAGGGATGAGGAGAAGGTGAGTGGTAGAGCAATGTGAGCAGAATGCCTTCGAGGTGCAGACGGAAATGGACTCAAGGAGAAGGAGTTAGCGCTGAGGCCCCGGGATGGCCGTGCGGACAATAGTGAGCTTTGTCTGATTACGTGTCGTGCTGTTGGTGGTGCTTGAGGAGAATCAAGACAAAAGGGATCTTCATCCAATGAGGCTTCAGTGAATTTGTTTTGAATTTAGCCTCTGATTCGAATAGTAAAGCTCAGTCAATGAGTAATTTTTTTTTTTAGAATGTGGAGGAGGAAAAGCAACATAGAAAATATAAACTCCACACATAGGAAGGCCAGAATTGCCAGTTTTACAAGTGCGAGGCGGATGTGCTCCGCTCGTTAACAGTTCTGCCAATCTCAATCTAATTTTTTCTAAAATAGATGGAGCTGATTGTGACTCCAACTCAACATTTTTTTTCCCCCTCCAAACAGCAATTGATGTGTGAGTTCATGTCCAAATGAATATTTATGTGTCTGTATTCCCTGGTTTTTAGATTTTTGGAATATTTGCTTCTTTCTTTGAATGACAGCTAGTCTGCTGTCAATAAACACAACTTTGCTTTTCTTTAGCAAGTTCCCAATAGCCCCCCCACAGCATCCACTTTCACACCTCTCTACCTTTTCTCCACTCATCCCCCGCCTTGAGCATTCTGCATGGAGGCATTTGAATCCTTTTTTGCCTCCTTAATTAGAAGTGATGGGAAGGTGAGGCTTCAGCAGGCACTAAATGAATAGAGTCATCAAGCTACTTTTCAGGACTATAGCACAGCCACTTAAGATGCTTTGTCACTCTGTGATGGGAATTTTAATTGCCTACCTCTTGGCCTATAATTGGAGTCTATGAAGAGGCATTGGATCTTAAGCCATGTGCACTTTGGATATTAGATTTCAATATAAGCTGGTGATCTACAATGAAAATATACATAAATAAATAATACGTACTTGAAAATAATACATGAATATTATACACGGATGAATAATACAGACTGTCCCAATACTTATGGAAATTTTACAAAGATTTTTCATTGTAAAAATATGACCTAGACTACATTAAAGATAAATGCTCAGAGGGCTTCATTGAAAACCACAATATGCATCATCAGTGATCATTAAAAGAGGTCGGAGGCAAGGAAATGATTGACAGACACTTGGGGAAAGGCCAAGTCTGACAAGGCGATGGTGAGACTAATGATCAGAAAGAAAGCTGCACGGAAAGGCGACAGACAAGGGCATAACTATTCACAGCAAAAAAAAAAAAGTTTTTGAAGTACACAAACCAAATATCTGAAGTGTGTGAAGAGCCCTCGTATAAACGTAGTACTTTAACGCTGCCCATAATGTTTGGAATGGTTATTTATTGTGGTTGTGAGTTGCCATGACAACAATACTTAGCCAAACAGCCTCAAAATGAATCTTTTTTTTTGAAGCTGTCATTTCAAATTAAAATCGATCTTTGTCATCATCATGATCATCTGGCAAGCGACTCTTTGTCTTACTCGCTCGTTTGTCGTCCTGCTCCCGGCCACCCGCCCACTGACTGACACTTTTAATTAGGCCGTCACCGAGACTCACTTTTTCCTTGTCGCACTAATAGACACCCTCTTTCCTTTACACACACATAGCCAATCAGAGACACCCCGTGCAGATCTAAAACGAAATCCTGTAATTTAAACCAAAGACGGCCAGACGTCTCTTCTTTCCTGGCTCTCCCTTTCACTGATAGACTCATCCAAAATAAGTGTAGGTGTGTGCAAGCGTGTGTGTGTTTTTAATATCCTCCCTCCCTTCTTTTTTTTTTTTTTTTTTGAGCTACTGATATGAACAATAATAACCACTGAAGATTTCTATCAGCTCGCCTCTGTGCCCTCCTTCTCTGCTACGGAACATTTCTGTATTATTATTTTAAGAATAGAATAAAGCTGTATATTTAAAACATGAAAGTTGCTGAATTTTGATAAGCCTGATTTTCTTTTTTACGAGAAATAATGAGGGCGTGAAAATACATTAAGTAAAAAAAATGGCTTCAAATGGATTTAAAAAATTAATTGAACCATCAGTTGTAACTTTTTTTATCCGCATTTACCGTCGATAATGTCAAAGCTAATAAGCCAGTGATGTCTCCTTAAAAGTTTATTGCGAAATAAACAAATCACGCATCCCAAATGCACAATCAACTTGAATTTTGGACTGGCTAGAAATGCTCGTCCAAGCGAAACTCTCCAGGGAGTGCCAAATCTAAAGAACTAAATGTTCCCACTTCTCCACTGTCACTCACATAAATTGTTGCGCCATCCGTTTAACGAAGGTAGGAGCCAGTGGGGCTTTCGCCCAGTGGGAATGACTTTCCTGCTTTTCAGTTAACCCTCAACATAAAACATCCCTTCCAGATAGGCCCTGTCTTTATTACCTCAATCTATCTGGACTACTGCGTCCATTTTGTCTCTTCAATATGCATCCAGTGGCTCATTGTGCATCGTCGAATGTAAAGTTGCACTTGCTGTATAGGTGGTGAAATGAAATCCGTTCCTGACAGGATCTATCTCAGACCAAACAGTGAAAATCCCTTAGATGAATTGATGCATATATGTGCGGTAAATGAGAAGATTAAATGATATGCATGGTAAAGGTGGATTCAGAAATCTGCTATGTCTGGGCGCTGTAGGGAAAATTTCGCCGTCTGTCTCCTTTGATAATAAAACATCCAATGCCAGTTGTGCAACCTCTCGCCTTTGTTCGCCCCGGCTGCAAAAGCCGAAAGCAGCAGCTGCCATTTTGTGCCAATTCATGGCTCTACCTGCCATCGAGTCCCGAGCTGGAGCCCCCCCAGTGTCTGCATAATGAGAGGCCTGTGCATCATGAAGCAGCTTTGAATTGAAATTCATAAGAGTCTTTCAGGAAACAAGCTTTTCAGTCACACTCTACGGAAGGCAAAGTTAAAACCAGCTGCATTCCTGTGCAAGCGTGTTGCGTAACTAAGGTTCATAATTAAACGAAGTAAAACAGCTTTAATGACCCAATTTGCATTTACCTTGTGTCAGAAATGGCGAGCTACACTTTAAAGCCCTGCAAGGCTTTTGTCCACACACTCCATATTTTGAGCAGGCAGGTGATTGTGAGTGCACACATCTATAGCAAAATCATCCAAATGTGTTCTCTGGTGCTGAGATTGAGTTCTAATGTGTTCTGGGGTTTGGGGGCAAGCACCAGTCTTATGCATAATTCAGCACAAAGCAAGCAAAGAAGTGCAAACAACAGTCTGCAGTTAAAGGTGAGGTGCAGATTTACTCCACCGTTTTGATTTAGTGTATTAAGATGAGGTTTTGCTCGCTGGTCAGTCTCGAGAGTTTTGTTCGTCTTTGTCCGGTGGTTTCATCGTGAAAATCTTTTTTGGACATGGGTTGTATGAATTTATCCAGATTATCAAATATAATTGCAAAAATCAAAGTGTATTAATTCTTCCTGTAAGATTTTTTTATTTAAAAAAATAAAAAAATATATATTTTTTTGTCTTATTTGTTGCCTTATCTCGAATCATAATTCATCTTCGGATGATTTCTGGTTGCGAATGTGAAGCATTTGTCTCTTGAGTGAGTGACAGCTCCAACATATTGAAGTGCGGCGGTTGCCATCAACAAAATAGATGAAATGCCGGTTAAAGGTCAGGTGAAAAAAAAAAATGAGTGGCGGAAAAAAAGGACAGCAGCAAGAAAGAAGGCCAGTTTACTTTTAAGGTTACTGCATTGGAGCACTGGAAAGGACAGTGGAGGAAAAAAACAAAACAACGAATAGATACAACAAAAAGTCAATTTAATACCAAAGACAATTTTAAGAGCTTTTTTGAAATTTGGAAACAAACTCTGGATAAATTCCTTGCCTCTCCTGGCTTGAGTCAGAAAAAGTTATTGTGGTTCCATTGATTGAAGGACTCTGAGAGGAAAAAAAAAAAGGCTGTTTGAATTTGGGAGACTCTCCATCCTTTAGTCTTATGTCGATGCCAACTTGTCAGTCAATCCATACCGCCATTGATCTATTGTCAGTCTCAACGTGGCTCTGTCCCCCAACACACACACACACACACACACATGGTTACAAGGTCTCCTGAATGACTAATCCATTACTGCTGTCCTGCTTCTTTCCTTTTCTTCCTTCTCCCTAAAGTCGAATATTGCTGGACTCTCCCATCTGTCCTTAAATATAAAACGTTTTTTTTCTTCTTTTCAAAAATGAACTGAAAATACTGTCGGGGCTGCTGAATAAATCAATAGCCGTTTTTTGAAAGGAGCTGGTGGAAAAAAAAAAGATCTTTGTTCCGCTGTCATGCTGTAACTGCAGAAGCAAAAAAAAATCTTTCTAATGTCCTTGACAAATATAAAGCGTTTCAAAGTTTTGTATGTGAAGGGACCGGAGTTCTCCAATTCAAAACTGAATTTCTATTCTTCCCTCTCTTTGTGTAGCTTCATCTCTGATCAGTGATCTCCGAGCTGAGAAGATTGAGGAAAAAAGTATCACGTTGGTGTGGAGGCAACCTTTATCCCCAAATCGAAGCAGGACCGAGTATGAAGTCAAATATTATGAGAAGGTAAATACAGTAAAAAAAAAAAAAAATGCAGCACAACCATCATTTTCATTCCGCAACACTCCGTTTTTAGTTTGGTCTGTCACGCTTGCACAACCCTTTTCACACCTCCTCCTCTTCTGTATGCTTTGCCATATTTTTTAAAATATGTTTCCTCGTGTGTGGGTGGGGGTCAGACAGTCAAAAAAAAAATGAAAAGACAATATAAGACTGAGGATTTGTTAAGATTGAGATGCCAGAAGTCGAGGACAAGTTAGAAAACATGGGGAACAGATTAGGAGAAGATGACATGGCTTACTCGAGGGGGGGGGGGGTGGAGATAAACGCAAGAGTGGCTGGAAAATAACTGAGTCAGGCAGCAACATTGTTGCAAAGCCATGAAATGAAAAGGCAATACAATTACACAGTGACAAAGCCTGTAGAAGTGTTTTTTAAAAATGCCATCGCCTAGAAGATGTGATATCATTTTTCTTCTCTTATTAAGGCGTTGCGTTACACCGGAGGCCAAAAATACTGCTAAACATTTGCTCCCACTTATGTTTCAACATAATAAATTACGTGAAGCGGTGAGTGGTATTTTTTTCCCGCTTTGTATGAAGAATTTATGAACGCTTCAGTTTTCTTTCTCATTTGGTTTTCTGTTCGGGATAAAAAACGGGAAAGTCGTAATAAAGCAATTACGGTAATGGTTGTTTGCGTGACGTGAGACGCGTCAACAAGATGGACTCGGAGGACGCATTAGTTGCACCTGCAAAAATCTAATGAGAGCATAGTTTGTTTTTGTAGTTTGGAATATTTTGTTGACGATGCTTCTCGGAATGATCTTAATTAGTGCGCTTTTGCTTCACAAACACAGTAAATAGTTTTTATTATTCTCGTCTACTGATTAATTTATATTATAAAAAAAAGCATAAAAAATCATGCAAATATTTTTATAATATAAATTCCACTTTTTGAATCAAATAAATTATTTCTTTTTGGTGCTATATTTTATTTTATTTTTCTATTTCTTTTTTTATTTTATTTTTCAGATGCATTACATGCAATTAAATTCGGAGTGACAAAACACAAAGTAAATAAATCGTACCTGGATTTTCGTCACTTTTGCAACTTTTCAAAAGTCTGACAAAATGTGCCGTGTGACGACTTCAATCTATTTTTTGCCTTCTCTAATTGCATGTTCTGTCTCCACAGGAGCAAAAGGATCAAAGTTATTCTACTGTGAAGACATCCACCACACGGATCAGCGTCAACAACCTGAAAGCCGGCACCACCTATGTCTTCCTCATTCGCCCCTTCACCACACCGCCACCCTCCTCCTCGCTGTCCTCCTCCCCTCTCTCATCCTCCGTCTCCTCATCTTCCTCCTCCGCTTACCCCTCCTCCTCCTCATCTTCTTCCTCGTCCTCATCCTCACCTTCTCCCATCGACTACGGAGCCTACAGCGCTCCTCTGGAACTGCAGACGTTGGGAGAGTGTGAGTAGTCTTTTAACACCGGTCGGCCTTGTCCTGTTCTCTTTCTCCTCGCTCACGCTTCTCAAGCGAGCACCTCCAGGCAGCCGGTGATTTAAGATGCGGCCCGGGAGGGGGATGCGGGCACGCGGCCAGCCTAAACAATGAGGCGTGCAGCTTGAGTTAGAGAGAGTCAGCAATGTGACAGTGTTTGCGATAATGTGTGAAGATTCCACATTTTATCGGTGAGCTGTGAAACACTTTGTCTTTGATAACACCTCAGAGTGTCGTTTGGACTCTGCGTGTGTGCTTTCTGCCTTTAACTTCTAATGGAAAGAAGCGTTTTTATATTCAGCTGTGGGATTTTTAGTGCTGTGCGGCATCACTTTATACGCAAGGGCAAATTTAGCTAAAAGCTGCTCCGAGCATCCGGCATCTCCTACGTGAGGTCCAAAGACCAAATCGAGCATGGCTCATTTGTGCTTTTATTTTGGGCCAAACAGTTAGGAAGAAAAAGGAGTTGACCTTTTTTTTGCGTTTCGCAAGAGAGGTCTTAGTTTCACGGTAACTTTCTGGATGATGCCGTGGGCGAGCTGAGAAGTGTCAAACAAGTGATGACCTCAGAAACTTTTTCAAGGCAGCCAGATTTGAACGTACTTGTAGCTACACGGCAAATGAAGCATTATTTTTTTATTTCAATATGTTTTCCAGTGGCGCTGGCATCCAGCGAACAAAGTCCCGTGGTGATTATCGCCGTCGTCTCCGTGGCGGCACTTGTCATGCTTCTTTCGATGGGAGTCGGACTGCACATCTGGAGGAGGTAAATCGCCTTAGAGAGACGCACACATACACAGGATTATTAATTCTCCATACACAGCATATCCTTATGTTCTGTCACTCTGGGAAAAAAAAAGAACGACACACAAACCTGCATTTGACATCAACAAACAATGGCTCATCGACTCAGTGTGTGTAATCCAGATTATGCTAATCCGAAAATAAAAGGATTCCTTCTATTGAAGCATCTGTAAATAGCACATTCAAAATGATGCAATAGAAGCATATGATGAGTGATTTTTTTTTTTTTTTTTTTTAGTTTGAATCAAATATATACTTTTGGGATGGAAGTAGAAATGTGAAAGAGATACAGAAGGACTGTTAGAGTCAGAGAAAGGCTTTTTTATTCATTTTTAATTATAATTCTTTATTCTTAATTATATTTATTTATTTTTAATTATATTTATTCTTTATTTTATTTATTATTTATTGTAGGTTCACGCTGATATTTTACATTAAAAACTGAAAACTTTTTGTGAAAATTTCAATCTCGGGCAGTATACCATCAGATCATATTAGATACTGCCCATGTGACTGATGCCGGTGAGAGTTGGCAAGTGTCAAATATGCCATCAAAAAAAAAAATATGATATTGCTCGCACCGGACCCGACTTGAGACAAATGTTGAAGGCACAATGATGGGGTCAAGTGGGTGTTGAAATAAGCTCTAGTCAGTCGCGACAACCAACAGACTGGTGCTGTCGATATCTCTTACTCTGTGTATCTCTCTCTCTCTCACACACACACACACACATGCAGACAAAGGAATTCACTGGACGGGCTTGACAGACGTGTGCAAAAACCATGCAAAGCCTCACGTGAATGCTTGAGCACCAATGGACAAAATAGATGACAATCTGCCATTTACAGGTTGTTGCTTTGAGGACTGGCAAAATATTCCGTTTATTGAGTAATAATGCTTACCCCCCCCCTCCCTCCTCCATTTCTTTTCCACCACATTGCATGAAGAAGAGCTCTCCATTGTTCATCACAGCAGCACCATTATCTTGCTCCTTGGGTTTTGTGTGAAGACAAGGAGCGGGAATGGCTTGATGCCTCAATTATCAGGCTCTTGTGTTTGCAAAGAAAGCCGGTTTGAAGACACGGCTGGAGGGTCTCTGATGTAGCGATCTGCTTGCTGACTGGCAAACTTGCAAATGAGTCGCCGCGCTCGCACAAAAAAAGCTCGGACGCCAGATGATGGTGATGATAATGGTGTCGCGGCGCCCATCAAAGCTACATCAGAGGCAAAAAACCTTCTCACCTTGAAAACCTTAAAGGATGTTTGCTTCGTCTTGGTTATGCGACAGGATATTTTGTAGTTTCTTCTCTGACAATCCATCTTGGTCACACACATGCAATCACACACACGCTGGTGCCTGACAAAGTTTGATAGAGCCAATGTTGGAGGGCATTGACCGGACATTCTCCAGGAAGCTCAGCCTTGACTGGGCATTGAAAGGGATGGCTTCCCCTTCAGTGGTCACACGGCAGTGTATGATTGTGATTGAGTGGGTGGATGTCTGCTGGGTCAAGGTATCAAGAGATACCAACAGAAATTGGAAAGCGTGACTTGTTTTCATCTGGGTCCACAGCTGTGCAAAAAAAAAAAAATGGCGGGCATTTTGGTGGCACTCTTTCATTTTGCAGGGTTTCAATTCTGGCAGTGCAAATATTTCCTGTAGTACTCTTGATGATTTTCCCAAATCTTTTTGCTGTAAGATCCTGACTGCTTCTGATTGGTCAGGCACCAAAAAAGACAATATAACATGATGCAACTACTGAAATCATATTCATCAACTCAATACATTATAATTTTCCATTGCACAAGTCGTCGTTAAATATATCAGGTATTTATTCTTATTAGTTTGCTGAGATAATGGCGACAAAGTTGGCAAAGTAATTAACTGAGTTGGAAAGCATATTTATCTCCCATTCATCTGGGAGCATTTTTTTTCTTCTCCCCCCATTAGATAAAAAGATGTTGTCATCAAAATAAGGATCAATGACAATTTTATATTCTTGCCAGCAGTGACAATATTTAAATATGAAGCGGAATTAATGAGTCAAATTGTTTTGCTTTGCCAGCCTTTCAAAGTACTGAAAAGAGCCCCTCCCTCCCTCCCTCCCCTCCCCTGCCTCATCCCCTTGTCTTCTTCCCAGCAGCGTCTGCTCAAGCTCCTCCAATGTAACTCCTGCTAGCGTGGTGCTGCTCTCGACATCCTTCTCCACTCTTCCTCCTCCTCCTCCTCTTCTTTCTCCTCTTCCTCCCTTCACACAGCTGATGCCCAGGTACACTTGGCATGCATCCCCCACTACCCCCCCATCCTCTAAATCTTCCTTTTTTTGATTTCCCTTCAGTCCTCCTGCCATTGCATTTATCCCTGAGTGCTTTCTTTTGCTTTTGCTCACATAAGTAAAATGCAAATAAGAAATATCGTCCTCTTTTCGTCAAGCTCTTTGGCCCACATCCTTTTTCTATAATCTCGGATCATGTTATGAAATGCACTTAAAAAGTGACTGTGTGAAATTATATCCAAAATGGAAGCACTACTTTTCTTTTTTTAAATCATGAAAAGACTTGATGGAAAAGGATTCAAGCTGTGATGATACACACTCTCCCCTCTTTCCTTCCTGCCGAGCTCAGTTGTCTTGTCTCCTCACATTGCGTGTTTGATTTTCCATGCTAATTAGCAAAATCTTGTTTGACATTTAAGCCTTTTTTTTCCTCCCATTGGCTGTGTCGCAAAAATACAACAATATTGTCCAAAGTCAAGTGAAAACTCTCAAATCTCCCAACTCATATTTATTTTATTGTATTTTCAGTTCCTGGTGCAATAATGGACAAGTGTCCCAATACTTTTGTCAATATAGTTTTCTTGAAAATGACATTTTCTGTATCAAAAAGTACTAGTGGTATTGTTTTACTCAAGAATCAAGTCGCACTGGGAAAAAAAACGACTAAACATCCCGAGGTTTTACTCACCGATATGTTCCTCTGCCTCGAACCCGTCGACGTCTCTCTGATCTTGTTTTTCTCCGTCCCATTATGCCCTCCATCCTCGCTTCTGTCTCGTTCCTCCTTTAGTGCGCTCCCTTGTCTATCAATTCTTGTCTAGCCTCCCTTGTGTGGTCGCTTGTGCCCCGAGGATCTCTGTTGCATGTGTCTGCTGCTTGTGTTTTGACAGACAGGGCCTTGACCTTGTCTCAGACCCCGCTGTTACACAGGCTGAGGGATGTGTCAGCCTCATCCTCGATCACGTCTCCCCACGAGAACACTCACACAGGGACGCAAAAAGAAAAAAAAAAAAGGAAACATTGACATCTCTTAAAAATGCACAGCGGTCCCTAACCTTTGTACCAAAGACTGGTTACACATGAAACAATATTTTGACAAAAAAAAAGGCTGACAAACAAATAAAAACCTTTTAATAAATCCGCAGCTCAACATGATTTTATGCAGTTTGAAATGAATTCTGGGAAATATTTTATTGCTGAAGCCACAAAAAACTGTACAGTAATTTTTTTTATATTTTCTCAATATCTTTTAAAGTCATACTTTGCCAAAGTTGTTTGATTAATTTCATAATAACTTGTTTTTAAACTTATATAATAGAGGAATCTTTTGTTTTTCTTCCCACTTTTTTTTTTTTTTTAAATAAAACGGTCGCTACTAAACATAAAATGATGGCAAGCATTTTATGGGACAATCCTTGTCATGTTTTTTTTTTAGCCTCAAGGATCGTCTTTTTAACAACTCTGCTGGGTCTGTTTAATTTTTACCCTCCATTGATTTATGCTCCCTTTCCACTTTGTTGTTCCATGAAATGTGGTTACCTGACACAATTATGATCCCTGTCAATGCATGGAATGATTGCATCTATAAAATTCTGTTGATCTGTTATATAAACCCCAAACTCTGAGTGCTATAAAATGCGTGACTATTTTGTGGAATACATTTTTGCTTATATATTTCTAAGCATGTTGTTACCTACTGAAGGTTTACAATTTTTCAGCTGCCATTTTGTAATCCAAGAACCAGAATGTCTGCTCGTCACTTATTAATCTGTTTTTTTGTGTGTGCTAAGGTTAAGAGAAGTTTAAATTTCCCTCCAAGCCAAAAAAGGACAGCCAGTCAGAATAGATAAATTTTGCTAGTGGCGAAGAAGTTTTGCAGGATGCATAATCTCAAGTGTGTGTTCAACAATAGTGTATTTATTCCGCTTGGGTCGGTGTGTGACTTGCTCAGTCAAATCAAGCAGAATTTCCACTCATTCAGCCTCAGATCCATCTCTTGCAAATCAGTTCCATCGCATCACGGGGGGGCTTTTCTGAATGACTCTTCTGTATCTTCCATCACGGCAGTGGAAGCTCTCATCTTTTCTCTCCCTCATCTCACAGTTATTGCACATTTCGTGTAAACGACTGCAAGATAAACAACGTCTGGTGCTTGTTTGTGTCTCCCGACTGGGATGGAACTCTGATGTTTTTTTTGTTTTTGTTTTTTTAGACAATGCGGCTACAGCAAAGCCTCTCAAGAAGGAGACGAGGAACTTTACTTCCAATGTAAGTGGCGCTTGTACTTTTCCGCTCTTCTGTGTTCCACACGAAGGTCTTGAGTGCAATGGTATTAATTCTTCATTCTAACTCTGCATGCTTAGTTTAACTTTGATGGAACAGATTGGGTGAAGTGCACAGCAGAATGTGAAAAGGAGAAATAGAAGAAGGGGAAGTGAGAAATTGTGATTCCAAAACAAGCTGTTGTATATTTTTTTTTTGTAAATCCTTGCTCACTTAGTTCCCAGTAGGCTTTTTTTTTTTTCTGGACAGTGACTGAATGGGGGTAGTCTGACATATCTCTTCCTGTTTGTGTGTGTGTGTGCATGGCAAAGCTTTGCTTAAGTGGTAATTGTGTGCTTAGAGTTTTCCATTTGCGTGCGCACAGTTTTGTAAATGTAGTACGTGTGTGCATGCTCATTTGCGTTATTTAATCTCCCAGCATGCCGAGCCCTCAGGAGGGGTTTCAGAGAACTGTGCTTGATGAATAATGAGCCAAAGCCATGCGGCTGGGAATTAAATCTGCCCAAACAAAGACACGCCAGAAGCTGACGCACATGCACACATTTGGCCTGCTTTTCAAAAAAAAATCTTTTTTTTATAGAGAACATGGACACACACATAAATAAGGCTTTAAGATGTATTTTTGTTCACTTTACCCAGCACACACACATTGAATTCCCATGAGTCAATTTCCGAGCAGGCTGCATTGCAAGATGGAAGTTTTGATAATCATTTAATCGCTTATGGAAACTATGCAAACAAAAGTATTGGGACACAATTTGAATGCGGGTTAATTGCCAGGATTTTTTGTAAGTGACCCACAAAGCAAGTGCAGAATCAGTACTCATCTGCAATCTACTTTAATAAACCAGATTTAGATATTGTTCAAAGTGATTGCATGAGGAAAAAAAAATGCAAGAGCAACAGAAAGGAAAAGCATCAGGGGAAATCATTGGGAAAATAGAATGGAGATAGCAAGATATGATAATCCTATTGGATTTTGGCTTCTTTTTTTTTTTTTTGTCGAGGACAGCCATTGGGCCCTGGTGGTCCGTTGGCTTGCACCATCGCTGTGTGCAATGTGAATTAGGTCCAACTTGTAACAATTTGAATCAAACCGTGCCCGCAGATGTGCCCGTTCAGATGGTTCTAACGGAGCCGGGCTAAAAAATGGCAGCTCTGCCCCACCTGATTGCTTTCATGTTCTCTTGCCAGTGCTGGGCTTGGGTGCTCCCGTGGTGGCTGAAATGATTTGCGAGTGAGCATCTGAGCATTTTGGTAAATGCACCAAATTAATCAACAAAAATTGTTCTTGTGGAAAAAAAATTCTAGTAAAGACAAAAAATGCTGGATTAATTGGGTTTCATGTTCACTCTGGATTTTTTGGGTTCTGAATAAATCGTTATCGTCAAATATTTGCGGATTATTCCGGACTTAAACAGCCGTCTCTTCTGGCAGTGACAACCCTGAGACTAATCAACCAAGGACGCGACGAAGCATGTCGACGCTACGTCGCTGAAGGTTCCCAACCATTCCCGGGCTTATGTTTTATGGGCCACACGACCGCCGGCATCCCCTTTAAGCTACCCTTGTGTTTGAAAACCCAATTTGACAAGAGAGGAGCCTTCGATCTCATCTTTTGCTTTAAATTGAAAGAGTTTTCCTTTACTTTCTAATAAGCAACCAAGCTTGATTTGTCACCCCGCACACAAGCATGTATGCCAGTGCGACTGGATCAATAACCCGTTATGAGGCCACCGGTATAGGATCCCTCAGGTCGATCCAAAGCTGTAATCACATTTCAAAGCTCCTGTCCAGCTTTTTGGAAACTACCTGGCCTTTTCCTGGAACATTATCTTTAACGTGCGGTAACAAAGGTCATCTAATTGAGAGGCGCTTTCTGCCCGTTAATGGTTATTGGCTGCGTGCTGGCCACTTGATTTGCTAGTTGTTAGTGCTTGGTAAACACAACTGGCACTTGATAAAGGAAAACAAGAGTCTGGCTGTGAAAATAGGTTGATGTTTGGGGGGTTATTTAGGGTGGAGAAACAGTTTGGGTTCAATAGGACTGCTTCAATTATCTGCAAAAATGTTTAGTTGTCTCATTAAGTTCACAGCAGCTCTGTTGAGGTGCTTGAGTGAAATTATCCGAGGTGATTGCATGTGATTACTTGTTTGGATTTTCAACAGAAGGTGGATTTTAGCCCATGGATGCTTATAATCACGCCAATTTTGGCTTTTTATGAAAATATCTTAACGTTATGAGGGTTTTGTTTGGAGGATTTTTCTGCTGACGTCCATTTTGTCCTCGTTTCAATTGAAGATTATGTTTCATTTTCCAAATGACGTGTGTGTTGGTTAGATAACATTTTGAGGCGAGTGGAAAGACAAAAAGGCTGCTTGAGGGTCCCTGTCTGTGATTTGTCTAAAGCCTTGTGGAAGGAACCCAGAATCAGACTTAAGCAGTCTGAGCCTTTCATCTTGCCACCTCCAGAGTTTGGCAAGGTCAAATCAAGAGATTTAAGAAGGGAAAAAAACGATGTTATTGACTAATGAACATTGTAAATAAATGGAAAGTATTTTTTCTTAATTGTTGGTCATGTTTATTTGTGCACTGATGGGCAACGACATATTTTTTTTTTTTTATCTATTCAGTCAAGATTCCCACACGGAGGACTTACATTGACCCGGAGACGTGTGAGGACCTGCTCCAGGCTATTCATGCCTTTGCCAAGGAGTTGGACAACTCCAGCATCAAGATTGAAAGAATTGTCCACACAGGTAATGACTTTGATAGTTGTCCAATGTCAAAGCGCTACTTTGTTTTCAGGTCTCTTTTTCTGTCCCGCTTCGTAAGCCTGCTTGACCTCTGCTTGTCTTTCTCTCCCTAAAAGGCGACTTTGGGGAGGTGTGTCGCGGCTGTCTCAAGCTCCCCAGCAAGCGAGAGCTGCCGGTGGCCATCAAAACGCTACGAGCGGGCTGCTCGGAGAAACAGCGACGCTCGTTCCTCAGCGAGGCTGCTATCCTCGGGCAGTTTGACCACTCCAATATTATCAGACTCGAGGGCGTCGTCACCAGTGGTAAGGGAAATCTGACGATAAAAGGAAGCTTAATATCCGAGGATCAAAATGTAAGGAAAGAAATGAAAGTTGAAAGACGGCAGAAAAAAAAGATTGCAAAGAGCTTCTAGACACTTCACCATCTCACGCACAGAGGGAATCAACACTCACAGCGAGGAAGGCCAGACAGAATAGGTGTAAGAGCGTATATAGCAAGTGGACGCCCCACGCTAGCAGCCGAGCGACATAAGGGCCCAGACAGATAGCGATTGACGCCCCGCTGTGAAAACAGGATGGAAAAATAAACTTGAGGCAGGAAAGAGATGCGAGATGATCCGCGATGAGGTGGAGGTTAATGGCAAAGGCAGGTGAGAGGCGACGCTTAAAGACTTTGTAAAGTTTCTGTGATGCTGCCATGTGTGTGCGGGCATGGGCAGGGTGCCCGGATACACTGTGCTCAGCAGGGTGGCAGCAGATGTGCGGGGTACAGTAATTGGTGCGAGAGACTCAGTGGGACCCTGGGATATGTTCCAATCTCACACACACACACACAATTGATGTGCATGGTGGCCAAACGTGAGCTTCGATTGCATTGCAAACACACCTGCACAAAGAGCACACACACTTGCCGCCTGGTGTGACAAGAGTAAGTACTGCTAACGTCTAAGTTAGTAGCATTGCAAAGACATTCAGAAATATATTTTAGGTTCATTACAATTTGAAAGTTGGCTTGATAATATTTCCAAGTCTGTATTTGTCAAAGTATTTTTACTCCACAGTGGCAGCTCCACCCTTACGTCATAAATCAATATTAAATAACTACATCCTATTCGGAATAGAAATAAAATAATAAGAAAAACTAATAGAATTAAAAACAAATATATGAATATAATAGATACAAATATTAAAATAATAAATAAAAATGTGGGATAGGCTCGAGCATGCCCACGTTAATCTATGAAAAGAAATTTGGAATAGAAATAAAATAATAAGAAACAAATAATAGAATTAAAAACAAATATATAAATATAATAAATGAAAATATTAAAATGATAAAATAAAATAAAAATATGGGATAGGCTTTAGGACACCCATGACCCCCGTTAATCTATGAAAAAAAATCAAATAGTCAATAGTTTGTCAATAATCTTAATATACTCCTGTAAAATGGGCAATGAAGGAAAATTAGATGTCAAATGAATAATTTTAGTCCTTGTACATATTATTGCAAAAACATTACTCTATTCTCTGGAATTTAAGGCCCATGGAGCCATTTACTAAAGATGGAAAAGCTCCCTCCTCTCAAGCGTCTTTCATGACCCATTCGCTTTACCGTTTACCAAACAGTGGCAAGATTATACGTAACAGGATTAAAAAAATAGCCATGAGTTGTTTTCTTACCTTTTTCGAAAGCAACCGCAGAGGAACTTGTTGCAGTAAAAGTGGCGCTCATACATTTGCTGATTGCCAAGAGCTATTTTCGACCTTGCCCGCAATGGCCGCATGATTTGAAATGTATGATCCAATTATGGCTTTTACACGTGTCGCTCAGCTCAGCCATTTTTACCTGATGAAATGTTAAAGGTATACACACTTTGAATGAAATATGTTTTGGAAAATGTGTTCCTTGAATACTTAACGTCGGAACGAGGCTACAATCCGAAAGGTCCACCTTAAACTCTACTCAATTTATTTTATAACTAGTGAAATCCCGTGGGAGGTTTTATGGAGCAAAATTCTTTATTGTCTATTGTCAGCATTGGTGTTTATTAAATGATGAACTTTAAAATTTTATGACAGATTATTTTACTCGTCATAAAAGTTGCCAAAGTACACAATAGTGTCCCCGCAGTGAATACCGTGGGGCATTTAAGTCGAGAAACTAATAACAATCGTGAAACAATTTGATGAGAGAGAGGAAGACGGATCAAACCTAAACTAATCGCCCTCGCTGAAAAAGCCAATTCAGCCACTTTGTTGGAACTTTTATTTGAATGGCAAAGCACCAAGCTGCCAATACTTCTAGCTATTCAAGGGAATTGAAAATTCAATTAAATGCAAAAATTCACTTGACCATCAAGCCACATGGATTATTAATTTGAAGACTAACAATATCCTCTTTGTGCCGAGTCCCTAACACTTGCAATCGAGTCAATTCTAAAGCTTTTGGGAGGTGTCAATTTCTCCCTTGTTTGTTATTTGCAGCAGTGCTCGGTCCCTTTACCGATGATTGCAATCACCTTTTAATACTTTTATTTTCTTTTGCTCCATGGTCTGTAAAATAATACTTTAAGACCCAAACTGATGTTGAATTGTACAATTTTAGTAATATCTAGAGCTGTCAAGTGTTTTAAAAATCTATTATTATATCGATTACTCCATCGAATAATCGGTAAAAAATATTTTGCATTAAAAAATATTGCTAAATATACTGAATACAAAAAATTATATGGATCATCCTAAGGTAAAAAAAATGGCTCTAAACAATTAATTATTGTTGGATAATCAATTTCTTTTCGATTAATCGGTTCGTTTTGACACATTTTTCTCCTTGTTTGTTGCCTTGTTCCTATTTCAGTCTTAAATCTCCTAACAATGCATTCCAAAACATTTCTGGATCGCTGCCTGTATGTCGCTGCACAGTGTGTGGGTGTTTTGTGTAATGTACAGGAACAATCACCTGGATCTTGCGTTTATCCTCACACACATGTACGTGCGGGTGTGGAGTGAGTGTTTAAGGGTGCTTAAACTTGCTGAGACAGCCAAGGTATCACGCAAGTTCTTCCAGCTTCACCACAGTTCACTGAGTGAAGAATGGCTTTGCCACAAATCCCGCAGTGCTGCCAAGAGGACTAGCCTCGCTTTATTCTCTCCTCCATGCCCGTACAGCCTGTACTTTCCACCTTCCTCTATATTCAATCTCAATTTAATTTGTTCTGTTTTGTTTGTGTTCAGGTAACACCATGATGATCATAGTTGAGAGCATGTCTAATGGTGCCTTGGACTCCTTCCTTAGGGTAAGTCTATTTGATATTCAAGGCAGACATTCCCGAGCATAAAAGCAGCAGAGTGGAAACAAAACAAAAAGGCTAGCTATAATTAGAGCAAATGTGATTAACAGATTTTTCCTAGTGACAAAATGTAAAATACTATAATGTAACCTTGTTGGTAATAAAATGTGATTAATCAACTCAAGCAGTTCTTGAGTGATCAACAACCAGCATATTTATTTATTGCGTAACCTTATTTATAGCTCCTAACATCTCGGTAATAGCTGAGCCTTGAGTTAAGGAGAAATATTGCTAAAAAAAAAAATAATTAAACCTGTTTTTTGACATTCCAAGGCCAGTATGCTTGTTAGTGTATTACGGAAAATATTCAAAAGTAACAAACGGGTCATTTGTCGTGAAGCAATACCCGTCATTCCTCATTTCTTCCCAACTCTTGCATTCACGCTGTTCTTTTTCCCTTTTAACGCTCAAAATCACAGAAACATGAGGGTCAGTTGAGCGTAATGCAGCTGATGGATATGTTGACTGGAGTGGCATCAGGGATGAAGTACCTTGCCGAAATGGGCTTTGTTCACAAACGCCTGGCTGCACACAAGGTAAGCGAGCAGGTGGCGGCGGTGGGCGGTAATAGACTACAGTGTGTAGCTTGATGTATGTCTCAAGTTAGCTTTTTTTTTTTTCCGTCAGCAAGCTCGGAGAATACAATTTGTCCTTGTCTCGGACCGTGTTTGACAGTCATTTGTCAGTAGCTTATTTGAGGAATACATGAAGCTGAAAATGACAAGACAATGCTGTCAAAATCATTTTGGCATGAGGGTTTGCTCTGTCACTTTGTTGCTGTTTTTTTTTTTTTTTTTTAAAGAATGAGCCAAGCTGTCAAAACTGCAAGCATACTTGTTTTGTAAACAATCAGTCCTTAGTGCAGGAGGAGTTTTGTCCACTAGTATTTTGATTTAGTTTCATTTTATAGATTTAAATGTTGTCCCTGGTTCCTAATAAAATGAATGTTTGTGTAGGTTTTGGTGAATGCAAATCTGGGTTGCAAAGTATCTGGCTTCAGACCTCTTCAAGAGGACAAGATCGAAGCAATCTATACTACACTGGTAAGAAAAACGTTTCTTTTTATGCTAAATTTGGAACTCATTAAACACCCTGAAGATCACGCTTGCACGCCTGTTATGTTTTTTTAATGAGATTTGGATCAAGTCATTAGCTGTCAGGTTTTTTTGAGGTCACACATTTTTGATATAATGAAAACTGTGAGGGAGGGGGAGGAGATATAAGCTTTTACTGGATGATGGGGTTCAACCAAAGGTGAATTTTTGATTTTACGGAAATACTGTCCTCTGTTATTAAATAGCATGGAGGGAAGAGCGTGGTGCTGTGGACCGCTCCAGAAGCCATCCAGTACCATCGCTTCTCGTCTGCTTCAGATGTTTGGAGCTTTGGTATCGTCATGTGGGAGGTCATGTCCTACGGGGAGAGACCCTACTGGGATATGGGGAACCAAGATGTAAGTGCACTCAGATTAAATAAAAATATGTATTTCTAATATCTGGTCATTCAATTAATTCAAATAATCTAAATGAAAGATTATGTATTATTATTTTTATGTATTAATTTTTAATTTAAATTAAAAAAAATGTTTTGATAATTTGGAACCAATATGTAAATGCACTCAGATTAAATAAAAATATATATTTATAATATCTGGTCATTCAATTAATTCAAATAATTAAAATTAAATGTATTATTTTTTTATGTATTAATTTTCTATTTAAATTAAAAAAAATGTTTTGAGAAGTTGTGTTTATCGTTTCTGATGAAATTGATTTGAGAACACTATTTTTATTTTGCACCTCCATTTCCATGAACGGACGCCGTGTCCATAAGCTAGCCAGGATCTTATTAACAGAAAAAAAAAAAAAAGCCGCAGCCGCTCTGAAAGGTTTTTTCAAGTCCTAAGCCCCCACTTTAGGTCTGGCATCAGCTCCATAACCAATCCTGTTTTCTCCTAAGGAAGCGGTGACCTCCTTCCAGTGGCCTCAGCCTGTCCCTCCTCCAGTGCCATCATGTTCTTAGAAAGTGTTGAAAAATCCCTCGCTTACATTCATCTTTTTCCGGAAAATGTAAAGTTTTTTTTTCTATTCCGAGGCTTGAAGAGATTGCGGTCGATCGGACTCCCCCCGCTGCTATTATTTCCGAGTGAATAGAGAGCCTCGCTCACTTTTACTGTTCAGCCCTCTCTTTTTTTGCCCTTTAAAATACTTTCATTTTACTTTCTAGTCCAAATCCGAGTCCTCTTTGGATAATTTGATACAATAATACCGACTATTAAAAGACGACAATAAATCTAAAAGATCTATCTTGCTGTTGTGCGTAGAAATTGCAGTCAGCATAATATGCAGGTGCAACCCATTATTTCTATGTTCCAATTTTTAATGTCCAAAATTAATATGCATTAGATAATCAGCGGGTGCAAGCAATCTTTTTTTTTGTACTCTTTCACAAAGCACGACAAAGTTTCCTCCCCAGCCGTGTGCATATTATCAAAGTTTCCATTTGCGAGGGCAAAGGGCACAAAGCTTGTCGAGAGCCCCGGAATATTAATCGGCGTTGAATTGATACATTATATCATAACGGCATTGTTGCTTGGCCTGTCCACCTGTAATTCATTGTGCCCTTTACTTGGCTGGCTTTGATTAAATGGAAAATGTCAAATGCTGAAAAGCATTTTATGAATGCTCTTTAGAGAGGCGGGAGCTTAAGCAGGCCGAATAGGGGGAGGAGATTGGCAAGATTGAGAGACGCCGGAGTGTTTTAGGAAATAATGCAGCTGATATATGTAATTTAGACCCTGACTTTTATTTCTTCTTAGTGATTCAGGAGAGGGTTGGATAAAATGGAATCCCAAGTGAGGTGTTATGGTGAATGGTTTTTGAATGGGCTCGATGGAGGAGAAAGGACCATTGAGGAAGTCTAGAGGGACGTCCCAAGTTATTGAAGTGGACGACAAAGATGGAGCCCAAATTAATATTTGGCCATAACTTTGTTTTATTTCCCATTGCCTGTGCTGTAGGTGATCAAGGCCATTGAAGATGGCTTCAGGCTGCCGGCGCCGGTCAACTGTCCAACGCATTTGCATCAATTGATGCTGGACTGTTGGCAGAAGGAAAGAACGGAGAGACCCACCTTTAGTCAGATCCATTCGGCGCTCAGCAAGAGCATCCGCTCGCCTGACGCCATCGGCTCCTCCACGTTGGCACGAAGGTCGCATCTCGTTATAGAAGCTTCGCAAACATCTTCTATAGACTCATAGATCTTTTTGTTCTTCTTCCAGGACCTTGAGTTCCTCCATAACATTAGCAGAGAGGCCGCTACCAACCTTCCCATCATTTAACTCAGTAGGCGAATGGCTGGATGCAGTGGACATGGGCCGATACAAGGACAACTTCACTGCCGCGGGATACTGCTATTTGGAGTCGGTGGCACGCATGACCGTACAGTGAGTAGAGCTGTGTCTCCTTCTCGTTGTGACCTTGTAGCTTGAGTTTCTCTTGCACCAAGGTTATGGCCTGTATGTTGCGGATTTCACTTTGAAAGGGTTCTCAAACAAATTATTTTGTGTGTTGTGTGATATTCACGTTTGAGCAACGTTGAGTTATGGATATATTGTTATTGTTTTCACTATTTCGAGTGTTACTATATTTAGATTGCGTTTGAGCAACGTTGAGTTATTTATTCTATGCGCCTTATAATCCAGTGCCGTCTTATATATGGACAAAGTTTTAAAATGGGCCATTCGTTGAAGGTGCGCCTTATAATCCAGTGCGCCTTATAGTACGGAAAATACGGTAATGGACATTTAGCTTTTCAAAGAACAGTTTTTCATCTCCGAATCTTTATTGAACCAAGGCACATGAGAAATCTCATGGCAAAGCACCAAAGTCACTAAACGCTATCTTGTATATATTAAGTGAATTCATCTTTTTGCCAAAACTGAACTTGTGTATTTGCAGAGATGTACTGAGCCTTGGCATCACTTCCCTGGAGCACCAGAAGTTGATCTTGGCTGCTATCCAGACCCTAAGAGCCCAGGTCATCCAAATGCACGGACGCGGTGTTCAAGTCTAACAGACGGCTGCTCGCTCGCTCACACGTACGTGCAGACGTTGGATGATGGAGTGGTGGAGACGAGGCAAGAGAGACTGACTGTCTTTCCGAATGACGGACAGATCAAAAGACCTTGCGCTCCTCTATTTACTCCTCTTTCCCATTCTTCCTCATGCCTTCCGCAATCCTTCCTTCCTTTTTACGATCAAGCCCCCCCTCCTCCGAGACAAGCACCGGTCTCTCCGGTGATTGGGGGGGGGGATGGCAGAGGAGTGATGTCATGTGACTTTTTCGGTGACCTCTATCTGCACTTTGACCTTCAAAAACTGTGTCAGCTAAATCGTCCTGGTTCGGAATCAGCGAGTCAAGACAGAAATATAGTCCAGAATGGTGACTGCTGAGCAGAGAAAGACTCCAAAAGGACTACTTTTCCCTCCTTTTATTAGTTTCTTTTTTCTTTTTTTTTTTTTTTTTTAAGTACTGCTTACTGGCCTTGAGTCAAGACTGACAGACACTTCTCCACTGGCTGATTTCACGTGAAATCTGAAGGGACATAATCTAAGGATGTGAAATAGCATCACTTTGCCAGAAGTGATCTCATATCAGATGGTAAAGGGATATCTCGGAATATTAAAAATGGCAGCCTTGTAATCCGCCGACTCAAAGCAGCAGCTGTCAATAGTTATAAAGTCTGAGCTGTCCCGTGCAAAAAAAAAAAAAAAAAAAAACTCCAACAAGTTTGGATTTAGTATTTAAATGAGGCTTGCAGAAACACTTTAAATGAATGGAGGCTGATGTACTACTACAGTAAAGTGCGCTGACAGGCCTAAATGGAGCTTTAGCCTGGGGAATGATGGAATGAATTTTCAGGAATATCGGCCTGCTTTTTTTTTTTTTTTTGACCCATGGAGAGAAAAAAAAAAGCTGGCAGGAGTCTGGTAAAAGAGTTGTGTGTTTGATCACCCTTAATTTATGTCACTGTCTCTTCCAGTACTTTTTCTTCTCTTTATCTTCCAAACTGTCTTCTATGTGCAAATGAAATATTTAATTTCCCCTTTCGCCTGGATGTCATCTTGTAATCTTCTCCCTCTCTGTGATACTCAGGTCAACTCTGGAAGATGACCCAAATCTCATATTTATTTCTTTAACAATAATTTTTAAAGAGGAGGTTAGGATGGTTAATTTAAAGTATTTAATGTAAATGGGGGGGAAAAAATAGTTTGCTAATTATATAAGTGTGACATATTGATCATGTTGCATACGAGACTACCAATGGAGGATGTTAGCTGTCTGCACACAGTATCTGTGTATTCATGAACAGTTTAGTCTGTTTTCATTGGTTGTGGCGTGTGTGAATACAGTATTAGAATGTCATCTTTTTTATTTTTTTTTGCGATTACAGTTTTTCCCATTACTGTTGGCTATCACGTTTGGTGTTTGTGTACAGTGATCTGCCCCCCCGTCACCTTTTCTAAGCAGATTTGAAAGGGAGCGTTAGTCGATTTCAGAATCGAACATTTTTTTTTTTTTGATGGGACTAATGTTAAAACCGGTTTGTATTTGCTACAAAATACAGTTTGCGTCGTTTTGCTTGTTCTCGTTTGTCTCTCTTAGTAATTGTCATAATAAAGAAACTCAGGCGGACAGCTGACAAATTTTTATTTGTCAGCCGACTGCGAGGCCTCACGATTCAACAGTCACGGTTAAATACGACGAAAGCAGCTTACGAAGAAAATGCATCCTCATGCACAAAAAAGAATTCTGGGACCTTGTTGCTAGAATGAATGAAATGTAAACCGATCTCCCCATCTCTTACCATTATATGTTTAATACTGTAAATATGTATTTGAAAATGCTAAATCTATTTTTATAATTTGTTTGAAGAACAATGTGTTGAATATATCTTCTCACTGTGTACGGGGTAATTCGTTTGACTTTAGGGCCAAGGCCGACAAACTCTGGTGTTTGGAATATTTAAAAAACAAAAAATATGACATTTTTGTTAGTTTTTGATGATTTTTACCCATTGGAAGAAATTCTGATGGATGTTACAATTACAAACTGTGTTATTAAAAAATCTACAATATAAGCCAATGTATTATTCATAATATACAACAAGTGGTTCATGAAGCAATTATGAAGCTTCATTTTCCCAGAAAGACAAATTGAAAGACCAAGAACAAACTTTGCTTGGAGTTTGTCCGTTGTTCGCAAACTAAACTCGATTATTTATCTTTCAGCAATCCATTGCCTTCCTCTCGCTCCCTCTCCAATTAAAAGCACGCTCTTATTTTTACTGCAAAGAAACGGGCCAACGGCCTTCAGAACAAACTCATTCTTCACCCATTAAGTCTACCTGAGCTGCTTGTGCTTGGATCTGTTACAAGGTTAATGCCTTTAATCCATTTAGTCTCAAATTCAACTTTTTTTTTTTTCCTCCACCAAGGATACTTTTCCAAGTTCATGGCTCTCTCTCACACTCTGGCTGCATTAACATGTGAACTTACTAAGTCGCTCACTCTGGGAATGAGGTTATATTACTTACTACTTTATTATGCAACAGCCACAGTTCGACCAGTGGTAAGCGTATGGGAAATTATTGCGAAAGTAAATTAGCATCATGGTGGACTGCTCCGGGCTTTTGTGTGGGCGTGTGGACGGACATGAGTGTGCTTTCAAGCCTGCTCCTCGCATGTGGATGATATTATAGGCCTCCTGTGCATATGTTTTGACAAGGGATTTGGAAAAAGAAATTCTATTTTTATTTATTTATCCAACACAGCGGCGGTGGCAGCAATCCATAGTTTTTATATTGCCGTCTTATTGGCATTGCGGATTGGAGTTCGAGACGTAATGAATTTCATCTCCGAGCGTTGGAGGGCTGAGGCTTTCGGCAA
Source organism: Syngnathus floridae (assembly GCF_059516105.1). Taxonomy (NCBI): domain Eukaryota; kingdom Metazoa; phylum Chordata; class Actinopteri; order Syngnathiformes; family Syngnathidae; genus Syngnathus; species Syngnathus floridae. The sequence goes on from NC_142433.1 coordinate 3,631,345, forward strand.
CTCCCACGCAATCAAACATTCCCGCCGCCGCTCGCTGTTTGGCGGACCCCGACGAAGCCGCACTGAAACTTCTGAGTGCAGCCAAAAAAAATGATTTTGGTACTTTGAGGCTTATCTGAGATTCTATATTAGCGATTTAATGTGATTTAGAAAAAGGTTAAGCTCTAATGCAAGGGTGTCAGACTCATTTTCATTTGTTATGCATCGTGATGTGCCGATTGATGCTGATACGATGGATTTATGAATTTTATTATTTTAACGCCTTGACGTCAACATGCTCAAGGCCAGAACATTACAAGCGACTATTTTTCCACTTTTCCCTTTACTCCAATGGATATTTATTTATATATTGATGTTATTCGACCTTGAATCTGCATCATTTGCCCTTTGTGCTTCATCTCAATTGCTCTGCCCTTTATCACGTTAGTTTTGAATCAAATATTCCGATTTAAACGGGAATTCATTCAACAGATTTTTTTACAAAAGAAAATCTATTAGATATGAGTGGAAGAAATGTCAGGTACAGATTTAAAGAGGCCCATGGGAAAGCTGAGATGCAGCTTTTCCGCTCTTGTGATTAATGATTAAAGCAATCACAATAAAAAGCGAAACACCATCCACCTCTAAACCAGTTTGAAGGGGAAATAGTTGCTCCTGTCCTTTTATTTTCCAAAGCGTGCCATAGCTCAAATCGGCTTTTGGAAATTAATCCTTGCATTATGATGGGAGTGCGTAAACAAACCTATTAAGTAAGGGAGGGGGGGGTTGTAACGCTTTTCTAGGTAAAAGCTTGTTTCTCCACAGAGAGATGAAGGTTATGCATGCTTCCCTGAATGTGCTCTGGGAAAAAATGAAGGGAACAAAGTGGCAAGGGGGGGCTGACGAAGGAAACCAAGCAGCAAAATGCGAGGCAAACCCTCAGGGAAGAAGATCGTCGCGGCTTTTTAACAGCTTGATCTTAAACCACCTCGCTCTGTCTGGCCTAGGTCCAGCTTATGCTTGGCTTTGTCTTTCCCGGGCTTCACTCAGCCACTTTGCCCGAGTGGCAAAAAGTCATTGTCTGCAAATCCTCCTTCACTGCTTCCCATCGTATCCCTCCACTGAGATGTACTTATACGAGACGGCGTGGGTTCAGTCTGACAAAATCTGAACTTCCCACTGAGCCAAGATTAAACTCTAAGTGACCGCACTGACAACTTCTCTCTGTGTAGTTGGCTCCTATCTTCCTTTTTGGACAGTTTTAACACCCATCTATCTCACGGCCTCCCGAAACTCTCCTTGAGAGCACTTTCCGGGCCGATCTAATAGCCTGTATGTTACCTCTCCGTGTCACGACATTTACTATACAGGCTATTTATCACTGTCCTCCGTCACGGCTTTTCTGCACCATCCATCATAGATATTTCCCTCTTTACTACCTTCAAGACCACAAGTCCTCTCAACACCTGGATGGAAGTACTATTTTTCTTTTTGTTTCTCTTGTTATATACAAAGTTGCTCCCAATGCAGCATTAAACTGGCAGTGGCAACACGAACAGGCCGAGGAGTTTTAAGCAGTGCCACAATGCCATTCAGTGGACGTTAAAATAACTACAACATCAAATTCAGCCATTAAGTATTGATATATATAAGCCAAGTGTGACCGTCCCACAAATAAAACCAAATAAAATTTGCAAAAAAAAAAAAATCATTTGGATTCGCCATATGGATGCCAGGCGTTGTGAATAAGTAGAATTTAATGAGTTGTTTAATAGCCTAATTAATTGTAGCAATGCAGCTAACTGCTGTTAGATTAATTCAACATAAGTAATTATACCAAAGCAATTATATGAAGAATTGTTAAATTGCAATTCTAATGGTTCGCTGAGCACAAGTTTTTCCTTGGCTGAGTTCAGATGGGCCTTGGTGACCCTGAATAATCTAATAAGGAGAAAAAAAATGCGATAAAATCCTCCAATACTAGATACAAGCTATTAAAATGATGAGTCTGGCTCCACATGAGCAATTTCAAAATCCTAGGATAATAGTAGGATAATAGTTCCATAATCACACACATATCCTGCCAAGAATCTATAACTACAATCACTAATTACTTGTGAGAGGTAATATGGGGGTGTCTGCAGAACCTCCAAATGGCCTGTGTAGGTCTTCTTGACAAGGTTGTCCAGCAGGTGGTAGTGGTGTACAAGAACCCAAAATTGAATGAAGCTACATTATGAGAAATGTGCTGTTAGTTTATCTGCTGGCTTCTCTCTTTAACCATCTCAGCCTTGAACTGAATATTATTTTATTGTTTTATAACAAGCAAATGATTATTGCAAATATGTAGAAAAAAAATAAAATATACAATGAATACTGATAAAGCTGTTTGAGACAAAAATCCATCGAAAATTAATTTTGATTGCATTCGGTGCAAGACATTTGTAAGTGCAGTCCGATTGGTTCCAGTTGGTATTTTTGCAGACAGCCGCAGGTCAAAAGTTGTGTTTGTGCCGTTGTGGGAACACAGTGAACACAGCTGACTCACTTCCTGGCCAATAAAAGTAGTTCAGCACAGGTGAGGCGTGTATTGTGTAAGCGGATATACTGTCTGGACACTGGAGTCTTCAGAAGATTGAAAAGTACAAAGTATTTTAATAAATAACTGCAAGCAAATGATGTAAAGTTAGTCAAGCATCACCCAAATGCCATAACCACCTGCGCCACAATTTAGACCTACTGTTAGCTTGTCTAAAGTTAAGTCTACTTTCTGTCACCAGATTCTCAGGTGCGCCGGGAGCTTGTACAAGCAATCATAGTAATTCCTAATAACCTCTGACCAATTTGGCGATGAAGTCGGATGTGATTTTAAACATGTCCTGGCGAAATTTTGAAACTGTTGAGTCATTTTGACTCACAAACCGTAAGAGCTCACCCCCGCAAAATTATGTTCCAATCATTTACCAACTGGCAATGCTATGAAGTGTGACTAAACAAAACAAAACAAAACAAAAAAAGAATAATAGAAATAACATTTGACCTAGAAAGGGATATTATGAGCCTTTAAAAGTACAAAAACAAAAGACTGGCAGTAGGGGGACTTGTAGACTACTAGACCACACTGACTGAACTGCCAATTGATAAATTGTGCAAAATCTGATGAGTCGTGTATTACATCAGTTTATATACAAAAAAGCCATGTGAGCTCATTCTTGCCACAATGCGACAAAAGTGTTTTTACAACTCTAACGGAGGAGAACATGTCAGGACTGTGAGACCAGCAAAACACAACAAAGACTGAGATCCAGACATGTAATCTGTCTAATCCAAAAAGCTGTGAAAACGACTGGGGAGAAAAAAAAAAAGGGGGGGGCATTAGACGGGGAGTTAGTAGTAAGAAGGCTAATTTCAAACTAATTTGGCCTAAGGTGATTAAGTGAGACTGGCGTTGTGATCAAATAAAAAATAAGAAATAAATCTCTTGACCAGATTTACATGTTTTTTTCTGTAGTGCTTGTCTTCATTATCCCATTCACTACCAATGACGGCTATATGACTGAACAAGGCAGGTATTTTTACAGTCTATTTTAATCAACAATTAAGTTAATCAACTAATTGAAGCCAATTATAGATGACTCTATGACAAAAAGTGGCTTAATTGGCAACCGATCTTGAGGAGTTGACTTAATCTCAGGAGCACTTGCTGAAGAAAGTGGACCAGGCCAAGCCAAAGAAAAGCAGATGGACTGTTATGGAAGCAGATCTTTGGGGCTTCAGACAGCCTGAGCCATTGCTGATGACCGCTTGGCTGGGCCCCGACGGTGCCAGTATAGATTTAACCCGGCCTGCATAGCGTGCTGTGCATATGGGCCTCTAATTGGCTGGAAAGTACCTGGTAGTTTACCAGTCTGTGGAGACTGAGCAATTAGATTAGCCACGTCAGATTACAGCTAGAGCGGTGTCATCCCAGACTCGCCCACTGCGAGAGAGGAGATGGGGATGGGAGGGGTGGGGAGGTCGGCGGGGTCCGAACTGTTGATTGGAAACATTGTGATTTGCACTTAAAAATGTATTTTTTTTTTTAGACTCTAATCTGGATTGAAAAATATTTCTTGTATTATGTATACTTAATATCGACTGCCTGATTGGTAAACACAAAGCCACACACACATCATACACACCACCTCTGAACAGATGGAGCCGCTTTTGAAGCAGATAATCCGTTATTGTTCTGCATATTTTTTGATTATCGTCACGGTTGTCGTTTCGAAACCATACTTGAGCTTGATCCCGGTTTTACTGCATGCTTCCGAGCTAATATCTTTGGCTCACAGCCTGAAAAGTTCACTCAATGAGAGTTCCGCATAAGCTGATACATTTGAGAAATTAACAAGGCAAAGATTTGTTTTTGTTTAGGAAGCACAAAAAGAGGATTTGCGGGGGAGATTTGAAATGTGTTTCTTCTGGTTTTATTTAATCCAGCTGGCGCTTAAGATGTTGATATTTCTTCAAAACATCTTACAAGTGCTGACACTTCTTTTTTGAAGGGAAGTTTGTCCACTAGATGACATAAAACTCCATTTTTTTAGCACTCGCGTGTTTTTCATTATAATCAATATAGGCCGTCTTACTCGTTCCAAATATCGATCCGAGATTTCTGTTTTTCGCATGACGCCCCGAGGACAATAAAAGACGAGTGAGATTAAGACAATTAGGGGGTTGATTGTTATCCAAAAGACGAGAAGGAGAAGATTAAATGAGAAGATTTAGGTCAAAGTGGGGAAGCCCAGAGGAAGGCGGGGTTAAGTGAGGACGGCCAAGAAAAGGAGGAAGGATTGGGGTCAGAGAAATTGATCACTCCAGCATGCAAGCTTGCTCTGATTGGGGAAGAGAGTGATCCTTGGAAAGACTTCATTGGATTGACCTGAAGAATGAGACAGGTTGAACTTCAAGCCCGTCCGGGGATGTCTTGACCTGTCCGAACGTTGCTCTTGTTTTTCTTTCTCTATCGGTGTCATGCCGCCTTCTCTTGAGCCTAATTAGCAGACATTTTTATTGATCCACTGGATTTGGTGCTGAAATCCCCTTCGCTGTCTGCCAGACAGATCCGAGCTAAAGTCTTTCTCTAGCTGGTGGTCTGGAAGATTGGGGGGGTGGGGGGGTAGGCCCACCTGTTAACCACAAGCCAGAAGCGTGCCGACTTTGCTACACCCTGACATCACCCTTTTTTTAATTTAAATCCGCTGTTCTACTCCGTCACCTCAAAAGCCCAACCCCCAAATCCTTAAATCCTCTGTCACCCCTCAATAAGTTTTTCACGAGCCAGACCTGACAAATTTGAATACCTCTGCTAATATTTTGTTTGTGAGAAAACATATTAATTTAATAAAAAGAAATGCCCATAAATTTAATTCACATATATGTCACCAATTAAAAAAAATGAGTCCGCCATAAAAATTTGGACTCATATAAAACATAGATGCTTCCAGGAAAACAACCCATTTAATAATGCCATCTTACATATTTAAGATTTACAGTCAGTGAGGATAATCCCCGCATTTAAAGGGATCTGATAGAAAACAACGTTGACCAGTCGGTAAACAACAAGACAGTTGAAAAGTGACTCTCTCTACTGTGCATCACTACATAATCCTCTTTTATTTATTTTTTTAAAGATCTACCAGCTTTGACAGTTTAGCAAGACAAAGACTGTAATCAAAACAACAATGGCACACTGTTGAGTTGTAAATCAAAATAGGCTAGGCAAAAACTGTCACGATGATAAGAAGCAATTCAAAAGTCACTTACAAACAACATGACCTATCACATTTCTTGTCTTGCATGTGGGTTATTTTCATTTTCATTTTAGATGCACGGAAACAGCAACACAATAAATATATTCTTTAAGGTGCGTCTTTTCCACCACGGAAAATGCACCATCGATCTTCACTGTATAGACAATTTATACATCAATTAAGTCCCCTGACTCAACGCTTAGTCACAAAAAATCCCAAATACCAAATTAAATCTGATAATTGTATAGTCACCATGACATTGCACATTATGCCTCCTTGAGTAATTTTTCCATGACTCAAAAAACAACGTACACCATGTGACAAGATTGTTATTAAGGGAAGTCAATTGTCTAATTATTTTCGTAAATTTGCTCGAAATGCGCAGATGTGTTCCATGAATTTCACTTTCATTATTTGCTGTTGGTCTGGAACTGGATTTTCTTCTTGAACCTAAGGTAGACCAGACAGGAGCTTTCGCTCCACGCCACAACAGTCGAAGAAAAAGCAGGTATCCTTAAGTCTCATCGCTTTGTCTCATTTTGCTGGTCTCAGACAGCTTCGGTGGAGCTGACCTAAGGTCTTTTCTTCACTTTATCCTTTCATCTTGTCTGGACCATTATCTCACCCTCCCCACCCCACCCAAGTTACCCAACAAGTTTTTCCTCTCTTGAAAAGTGTGTCTGGACAGCGCAATGTGCCAGACATAATAAGATCGGCACGAGTCAACTCGCCACTTGTCCCCGGAGTTTGGAGACTTGAGTTCTTGAGCCTGAGCCTAGACTGTCTGCAAATTAGAGAAATTAGCGCAGTCGGGTTTGAGCCAGTGAAAGACACACACACACACACCAACCGACCCCCAAGCCACACGCCGCACCTCGAATAAGCAATCTCGCCATATGGCAGCCAATTTCCTATCCCAGCTAAGACACGAGGCTGGAGGATTCTCTCGACTAAAAACAGATGCATTATTTCATAACAATGTAGAATTTCAATTTCAATTCATGTGATTCCAATATCAAATCACTGTACCATTAAATTCCCCAATTTTGTAAGATTAAAATTATTTTAGGTGTTTCTGAAACTCTCCTAGCTATTTATAAATGTCAGGTAAGTATGCGTGAGTCCAATATCAAATCACTGTACCATTAAATTCCCCAATTTGAAAAGATTAAAATTATTTTAGGTGTTTCTGAAACTCTCCTAGCTATTTATAAATGTCAGGTAAGTATGCGTGAGTCTAAAAGTAACCGGGATGCTCACCAGACAGCTCTTTAAATCTCTTTCTTATGCACTTAGGTGACCTGGCCTACATCTTTAACTGGATGCAGAAATCAGAGCACAACTGATTTGGACTTTAAAAAACAATCTAGAAACTTCTATTTATGCAAGTAGTCATGAGTGATTAGGAAAATGTTAAAGATGTTCAGCAAGATATAGGTCAAGGAGGTACAGTGGTAGCAGATTGCTCATTATGTGCCAAACCAAGCAAAATTCTCCAAGTGTGTTTTCCAGTGGCAACAGGCCGGCCATCTGCTCCTCTTTTATTCATTCATTATCATCTCGGCTTTGTGTTTGTGTGCGTATGTGTAAGCATACATCACAACAGACACTTGGCCCGACCGAGTGTACATACAACGTCACCAATGTTGTTGTCCGAAGCCAACAGTTGCGTGCTGCAATCACGTGACGCCGCTGGCTCGCCATTGGCCGGGCCGTGCGGCTAAAAACGCTTGGCGCAATCCCGGGGCTCGAGAGTTTCGTGTGACAGTGGGAAGAGTGGTCACTGGATATAAGCGAGGGGAAGACAGAAGAGCAACCGAGGTCAGAGGAAACATTGGAGGGGATGACCTAACCAAAGAAAGGATGCTCCAACAGCTAAATGAATGTGCACAAGTAAGTGTTATTTATTTAAATGTTTTTATTGATTTAAAATGATTCATTTATTGTATTTATTTATATTTATTTATTTAAGTTGTTTTTATTTATTTAAAATGATTCATTTATTTATTTTATTTAAATGTATTTATTTAAGTGTATTTATTTAAATGTATTTTATTTATTGGGATAGTCTGTTGATATTTATTTTAACATTTTGTTTTTGTTTTTGCATCCAACTTTCGTTTTCCAGATCGTAAGCTTTAATCAACAAACCTAAGACTGAAGGACTCAAACCAAAGCTTTCACTTTCCTCGATACCAAAGCCAACAGAAGCTGGTCCGTCACCTGCAGTGTATTTCACCAAAATGAAGGAGGAAAGCGCACAAAGTGATATGAGCACTTGGAGAGAAATCGACTTTGCTCTCAATTGTACCTACATCGTACCGGATCAAGTGTCGAACCCAAGTTTCAACCTGCCGAAGGCGATGACTTCCATTCCTCGCAACCTTTCGTTTGAATACAACAAGGAGGAGGTAAGAGCAGTTTTGGATTGTGCAAAACAACGTACGATGGAACAAAAAAATATACAAAGCTTTACTTTCTCTTTCAAAACAGAATACACCCTTTATACAAACAAACACACACCAACAAACCCAGACACTATGACGTTAGAAATCCTGCCAGTTGATCATATCACACCTTGTTTGCTTTCTTCACAATCAAACACACCCTTCTTCACCTCCCTCAGATTCTTCCACTCAGGTGATTCATGCACTTTGCGATAACACTTCAGTCAGCTGACTGAAAAAAAAAAAAAAAAAAAAATTGAGGGCAACTAGTTTTTCTACAGTCGTTATCAATAATTAGCAAACTTTTCTTTGTGTCCTCCTTTTTGTGCCTGGTCCGAAATTTTGTCAACATTTTCCTTTTATCTACAAACATAGATGATTATCACATCATGGGTATTTTCCATCACATGCGATGGTCTTATTTTTAAATCTCCCTTTTGCCAACATGCATCATTGTTTTTCCAAGGAAGAATGACAATAAGAAAGAAGTCAAACATGCTTGAAGTCATGTGCTCTAAGCAAACTGGCTCAAATCCAAGGTAGTTTCCCTTTCCTAAAATACAGCTCTTTATCGTCGCTGTCGTCAAGGTGAAACTGTTTTTTTACTGACTCCTTCCGGGAAGTTTTGTGTGAGTTTGTGACCATACGTGGATGACTTCAGAGTACGCTATGGAGAAATTCACACGTCAAGGCTTTGAAGACTTATCTCAGCCTTACGCATATTGAAAGTGGAAGGGGATAAGGGACGTGGACTCAAAGAATTGGAGCTCTTTTAAAACTTTCAATCAGATTTGGAATCTGAAAAACTATCCGAAAGCTAAAGTTGTGTTCGTGGGGAAATGGTCACAATTGCTTTTTTGGTGTTTGATGGGATTGAGGTCTGGGGACAAAAAATGGCTTCTCCCAACTAGTGCTTGCAAATTTATTTAAGATTAGCAATCAATGATATGATTTTAACAAACAAATAAAAATTGCCGAACAAAAGTTTGGATATGTGTCTTCAAACACGTGGCAGATGGCACATGAGCAGTAAGTGCCAGTTAGGGGGGGGGGGCAGGTTTTTGCGGAGCGTGCAGAGGGGGTGGGCATGGTGGCTGTGCGTGGGTGGGGGGGGGATTTAGGTTAAAACCAGATGATTAACTTTCGTTGGGAACAGGCTGACCAGCCAGGCATCAGGCCTCAACCTGGCAGGCATACAATTTCCAATTCTGTCTAAAAAAAGATGAGAGGGGGGGGGGATAGCGTGGGGTATCCTTTATTGGGTTTTTCTGCACACGACGCGACCCCCACCCGCTTCCCCCCGCCTTCCTCGCAACAACCTGAGCGGTTGAGCAGAGGCGGCAAAGCGCTTGGTTATCCACGCAACGCCGGCTTAGCACAATACGCCCTGTCACACCAGTTCAGCACATCCAAGAATCACCTCACATGATTATGCACTACCACACACACCCTTGTCCACAATGACTGGTTCCTGGCGTAATTAAAAAAAAAAAAAAAAAAATACACACACTTTGAAGCACTACTCTTTAATGACATGATAAACAACCACACAGAGATTTAGGTCATGTTGTTGTTTTTAATAGTTGACCTTTTCATAAGGTGCTTTGGTAATCCTTTTGAAGGGGTCGTTCCTCAATGGCAGAAAGAGGGAGAGTGTGTTTACTTTCGGGGTTAATGGATTGGCTTGGGGGTGGGGGTCATTTTAAAGATGGAACACAAAGCTCCTCAAGACATCCAGATTGCAGCTTGGTGTGTGTGATTGGGGGTGGATTGCAGAAATAAAATATAATATAATAAATATAAGATAGCCTAAGCCTAAAATTAAAAATATTAAAAATAGAAATAATGACTAATGATGATAATAATAATAATAATAAACAAAAAATAAATAATTATAATAATAAATAGATACAATTAAAAGTAATCTTGTATGAATTCAAAATAGAAAATTGCACTGCACACATGAACACGTAGAATTCTTTGAATCCCTCAAAAAAAAAAAAAAAAAGGTGTTTATTCTTCTTTTGAGTCAGGTGAAAATATATTTGCAGGTCGAACAAAGTGCAAGTCACATTCATAGAGAAACAGGTTAAACCGCATCTTGGCTCGTTTCGCCGCGTTTAAAATGGACAGCAGGTCAGGGATCAGTAGGTGAGAGAAAGTAAACTAATTCCAGTCAGTAGGTGAAGTCATTAGTTAAGGGAAGTAGGCCACCTTGGAGCTTTAAACTTGCTTTCTGAGCTGTCTGGGTCAGCGTGAAGAAGCCACCATCATTACGCCGTACAATTTATAATTAAGATAATTTATCATTGCATCTCTAAGAACAAAAAATCTTTTTTATTGTGTTCTATTGAGACGCATAAAATAACATATATCATTTTAATACACGATTTTATTTGTTAAATGTACTTGTGATCTGTTTTGAAGGTGAGCGGTGTGTTCAGCAAAGAGTACATTCCTCAGGGGACTCGATTTGGTCCTCTGCAAGGAGACATCTACACCAAAGACAACGTCCCCAAACAGGCCAACAGAAAATACTTCTGGAGGGTAAGTTTCGATTCAGCTGACCTTCCTTGGGCTTTTTTTTTTTTTTTTAACTCAAGATGGTCATCACATCTTTACTGGAACTCACTGCGTCACTCAGGAAATATAGTTTCTCCCAAGTGAATTCCCATTCTTTTTCCCGTGTTTGGTATTTCCCTTCCGGCTTTATTTCCTGTAACCTTGTGAGCAGAAGTGGGAAGTCACGCTCATGAACTCAATTACATTTCTGAGTTCAGTCAAGTACATACGTGTACAATTTGGCTGCCGGCCGGCTGTGTTTTTTTTTTTCTTGCAAAGAGAAGTGGAACTATTTATGACTACCGGTACTGTCAATGACGAGAGTGAAAGGGAGAGAGAGAGAGAGCGTGACACAGCAAAGTGGAGCCCGCCTCCAAGCTACAAATAGAATGACAGCTCAAGCACAAATACACAGGATTGACAGAACACACACAACACACACTGAGGCCCGCCCGCACTTGAGGAACGATCAGCATGTTAGAACAGAAGAAGACTGAGGACACTTTATCGTACATGGCAGGCTTGAATGTTTGTACTTTTTCTCCCTTTATAAATTTCTTTATACCCCAATTCAGCTATATATTAAGTATGAAAAATAAAAATAAATGCATTTTCTTTTCGGGCTTCTTGCAGATTTATAGCAACGGGCAACTTCAGAACTTCATCGATGGCTACGACGTCCATAGGAGCAACTGGATGCGTTACGTCAACCCGGCACGATCTCTGAGCGAGCAGAACCTGGTGGCTTGCCAGAACGGTCGAGACATCTACTTCTACACCATTCGGCCGGTGGAACCCAAACAGGAGCTGCTCGTGTGGTACAGCCAAGAGTTTGCCCAGAGGTTATGCAGTCAGCAGGAGAATAACAAACACAGTGAGTGCCAGATTAAAAAAAAATAAAATCTATAAATATAAAAAAAAAAAACATTAAAAGACAACAAATCAGGATTTGCTTCTATCATATTTAGTGTTGCCCTGATATCGATCTTGGACGTGAAATGAGAATGATGGATGTTTAAAGTCCTTCAGTGAATCATTTTTAAAAAGCTATTAAGCAAACACAACAGCATTATATCCTCATCTAAAGTGAATCCAAAGTTGAATGACTCACAGTGACTAATAGTACAGCAGTGTAATTACATTGTTAAAAGTCTAAAAGCACTCACGAGTTTCATTCCAAAGTCTGTACTTGCGCAACATATGCCGTGACTTTTATGAACTATTTTAGCTTCAAGGTGAAATCCAAACGCTGGCAAAGCATTAGGCACATTCCAACTTGTTAGACAAAACGAAGCAAACCGGCGTACTGGTGGAAGTTAAAAAAAACAAAAACCGCTGACGCAATGTGTAATTGATTCACTAATCGTTGTTTCAGCGGTGCAGACGTGACATGACACATGGATACTCATTTGACCACCAAGCGATTCTCCCACACGTTATTACGACTTGAATTGACAAACAGAAACCTAAACTAGATGGTTTTATACGCTATGAGTCAAAGCTAATCGTTTACCATCACTGGGAGCGGCATCCGTGGGTGGATGTGATGTCATCATATATGAAATTCAAGTATATATTATCTTAGCAAAATAATTTCTCTCTGTTGCAGAAAACATGAATGTTGCCGACGAGCAAGAAAACACCAAACAGCCAATATGGCCCGAGGAGAAGACAAAGGAAGAAGTGAAAGAGGAGAGACATGATGAAGAAGTGGATGTGGAGATGTTGGGGAGAGACACTCCTCCAGATACTCCTGATGACCAAATCATGGATTTCAGCAAAAAGATTGAGAAACAGGAAAAGATGGACCGGGACCAGGAGGAGTTCATTCCATCCCCTCAGCCTGAACAAATCCACAGAGTGAATCCTCCTTACTTACCCGATCACCTCTCGGCACTATCATCTGACCAACGAAATTTACCCCTTCACCTCCACGGCCTTTACGGCCACAGGGAAGGCCTGGTGTCCTCTCACCCTCTTTACCCTCAATCCAGACCCCTCCAACCGCCCTACCAGCTCCTTCCTCCCTTCACCTCACACTATCCTCGTCTCCTCCTCCCTTCATACTCCCCTCCGTTCCCCGGAATGCTGCCTTCTAGAGGATCCCTCCGGTATGGCAGCTATCTCGGCACGGATGGTATCCCGTACCCTCCCCTCAGCACCCCTAATCTCCTCACAATGTCCATGCCATACTCTTCATCCCCACAAGGTGGTTTGAAAGAGCTGACCCCTAACGTCTCCCCTCCGAGAGGCGCCCCGGCGACCCCTGACCTCTCTCCTGTTCCCAAGCCGACAAGCCAATTTCCCTCACCCGGACATACTTCCTCAAGTTACGAGGAAGCAGTGAACCTAACGGTGGACATTACCAAAGGCAACTCGGGGTCACGCAATCGTCCCGGGCACAAATCCTTGCCCTATCCTCTGACGAAACAGAATGGAAAGATCAAGTATGAATGTAATATCTGCGCAAAGACTTTCGGACAGCTGTCGAATCTCAAGGTAAGGACTTCGGTATCCGCCATTTTGCACTCGTACGAAAGGGCTGTGGTTTAATTTTTTTGTCACCGTAGGTCCACCTCCGAGTACACAGCGGCGAGAGACCTTTCCAGTGCAACTTATGTAAAAAGAGTTTCACTCAACTGGCTCATCTACAGAAGCACCACCTCGTCCATACCGGAGAAAAGCCGCACGAGTGCCAGGTACGTTTAAATTGGTGTCATAAAAAAAAACAGGTTATAAAACTCTTGCGCAACGTGTCATCCGGAAATTATCTTTTACGATAACTTCTAAAATTACTTTTCCTGGCATATGTAAGAAAGTTGAAAGTGCCGTCAAACAGAACTGGTTATAGAGTTCCTGCGGTAAAGAACAGGAATAACAACACGTCAACATTGCGTAATTCCACATTGTGCCCAAAATAATCCCGACATTAATCTGTCGCAACCGTTTGCGTCAGCGGATCCCTTTTGAGAAATCTTGTTTCATATTTTCCAGGTGTGTCAAAAGCGTTTCAGTAGCACCAGCAACTTGAAAACTCACCTTCGACTCCATTCTGGAGAAAAACCTTACCAGTGTAAACTGTGCAACACCAAATTCACTCAATACATCCACCTCAAGCTGCATCGTCGTCTCCACAGCAGTCGTGATCGACCTTACCACTGCCAGATGTGTTCCCAGGCCTTCTTCCACCATTTCTCCCTTCGCATCCACCAACGCAGCTGCTGCCCGGCCAACTCGGGTTCGCCCGTCAACGTCCACATGAAAGAAATGCTCGAACGCTTTGACGCTAGCCAAGAATCCGACACCCTCACGGAAACGGCGTCGGCGTCACAGGTGGAGGAAGCTGTGGAGAGATGGTTAGCTCGTACCTTGGAAGGTGAGGGTAAGGAGGACCAGAAGGAAGCCACCTTTCTTCTGAAAGCTCTAACTCTGGCTGTTAACGCACCTGTCGGCCAATCAGCAGCCCCGGTTTCCCAGCACAGTTCTCTGGCGGCCTATCAGGAAAGAGCAAGCGTCGTCCATCTTCACAAAAGTTCGATAGTCAAGGTGGAGGGTCAGTGAGATGCAACCAAGCAAAGGAGATTTCAAGATGGACTAAATAGAGAAAGAAATGTCGCCAAAAGTAGCCTCTGTTTTGACTGAAGAGATGAAATATAGCTTTTTTTTTTTTAAAATGTGAGCAGCACCAAAATAAGAGCATTCCAAAGACTGGACGTGATGTTTGATTAGACAAATTGTGCTTCCTCCCAATGAATAATACAAACTGTGAAGTCAATTGTTTTTACTCAGGTAGTTTTATTTTGGTGTGTTAACTTATTATGTTTTCACCTGTTTTAATTAGAGATGCTTATTTATTTAGATTTATTGTTGTTTATTTGATGGTAGACATTGGAACGACTCAGGAATATTAACAATTGTCTTCTTAGTTGATTTTTGCTTGCTTTATTTTGTGTTTTGTGTGCATAAATTATTTTACAATTTGTTAATTTATTTATTTATAATAAAAAAAAAGGGTCAAATCTGGTATGTTTAATTTACATTTAAATGAGCATTTGCCAAAATATTGTTGTTTAGAATCATTTTGCAAGATGGGAGATATTAGATCACCATACGGAACGAAATACATATAGCCAAAAATTGCTCTTGCTTGATTATAGATGTGAAAGTTAATTTTATTTCCATACTTTCAGTTCTTATTGAGGACTCAAAGTAGGTCGCTGTAGTTTTGCACTGGATTACATTTTTGGGAGAAGTTCAATCCAAATAGAATACTCTTTTTTTTTTCTTTTTTGTACAAGGTTTGACCCTGTAGTTTATTTTTTTAACAGGTTTGAGATTGTAAGAATTTTTACGTGAGAGACTATTTTCATGATACTTTTATACGACGTAGTGTAATAAAGATTGTTTCAACACTATATGTACATACATTGAGCGTGTGCACAGATTTTTTTCCAGTGAGTCAAAGGTTTCGTCAACAAATCAAGAATTTGCTCTTTCCAGTAATCCTCTGCTATAGTTTTTTGTTTCGGTTTGCATGTGGTGTCCTGTCTTAGACCAAAAAAAAAAAAACTACTTATTTCCTCTGTGTGGGAGAAACCACATCAGTAACGCCTACGTACGAGGCCAAGTAAAATTTTCTCAAGAATTCTTTTTTGTGCTGCCATACAGCAACATTCATTTTTTTTGCTGAGTTGTCAAAACCTAAATACTAGTTATGTGGACGTGATAGACGTCATGTGAATTATATGGTCAAACAAATAATGAACTGCTGAAAAAAAAAAAAAGTCAGAGACTGATAAAACAATGTGGCAATCCATAAATGTGGATATAACTTAAAATAGGATGAATTAATATGACCAATGTTTTGGGAATACTGTGGAATGAATTATTTCTAATGGTGCAAAAAAAAAAAAAAATGTCCACACCAAGTGTTGGACTGTATCACACATTTTTTTTTTTTTTTTTTGGGCTTGTATGCTTTGAGGAAGTTTCCTGTGTGCATTATAAAATACCTCACCAACAGAAGAACACAAACAAGAAAAAAAAAAAGGAACAACACATATGAGTAGACATTTTAAAAGAGCTTTTATGAATTTTACCAAGTGATAATCCATCTTGAAATTTGCATTTACGGGCACTGTCTAGGATGCCTGATGACATCAGTGTCACTAAGAATGAAACCAGTTTTGACAAAAGCTAATTGGCCAATTTTGGACATTTCAGAGAGTCACGGACATGATAGGAGTTTTACGAGACCTGTTTGAACACATTACGTGTGTGTGCTGGCTTTGTCGGAAGTAATCTCTTCTTAGAAATGATGACAAGGCTTGGGTGATTCAGTATACATTGGGGAGGGGAACAAAAATGAAAGAAGGCCAAAGATAGTTGAGTACTAGTAATTTCACAATCATTTCCTCAATTACGTGCACAGCTTTACTGTCCCAGATGAGTTTTGGTGAAGGTCACGTACACCTTGGACAAGCAGACAAGGGTTCAGTTCCACCCGAAAGTTGAAGCGCAATATATTTATTTTCAGTTCGTGCCCATTGTATGGTGCACCTTTGTGTTTTGGGGCGAATTAAAATCATCATTCATCAAAAGCGAAAGCAGGGTTGGTCAGTTTTCACAATACAAAAATATATATACTTTTTATTTTATTCCTGCTTAGATAAATACATAGATTAATTGTCTCTTGTATTAGAGCAAAACAAATAAATCAAAATAATTAAAGGGGATGTAAAGTTAAAAAATAAAATATATATATATATATATATATATATATATATATATATATATATATATATATGTACCCCTATTTGTTTAAAGCAGATGAGCCGTGACAGTGATGGCTATCATTTTATCTTGTAGAGATTCACAAAAACACCCTGTACCATGTGGCAAATTAATTTCCCAGTAAGTACAGAGTCCGTGTTATGTGAGTCATACACACTTTACTTTCAGTTGCTGTTGTTTGTTCGTCAGCAGTGAAAGGCCATGCAAAGTACAGCCATGGGTGTGGCTGTTTAATTAGAATACATTGAGTTGGTAAGGGCAACCTGGTCTAAAGGTACAAGTGTTAAGATAAAGTGTATAAATGTTCACATGAATTTATCAGTATTGGGTCAATAAAGCTAGATTGGGCTAAGGGAAATGAAAGTGGAAAATAGGACCAACTATGAATTACATACAAGGAATAGAATGTAATGTTTTGTGACATTGGGTTGAATTAATTAAGTCTCCAACCAAGAATATATTTTTAAATGGTTTAGGATTTTCTTATCATTAAATCTCACTAAGTGTCCCAATTAGAAAAGTATATTAAGATTGGTGTTTTTAATTTGACACATTTTGAATTGTCAATCTTGTGGATCATGTGTTTTTGGGGACAATAATACACATTTATTTAAATGTTTTCCACTTGTCTTCTGTTGTACTACTGTAGTTGACATGATGGCTTTAACCCCAGCGCCGCTTGATAACGTTATAATAGCGCCATCTGGCGGAATAACAGGACACTCGCATGCCAATAATTATTTTGAGCTGTTTTGGAATGATGTCGCCATCGAGCGATGGAATTTGGCACTTGGTGGAATATAACAAAGAGGCGCAAACTGCAAAATATAGCCAGTAAAATGTTGTTTTTGCTTAAGTAGGCGATTTTGAAGAAGAAAAAGTAACAGTCAATATTTTACTGCCTCTTTTTGTCCATATAAGATTATTAAGATCTCAGTCATTGTTGACTTTGTCTCTTTTTTTTTTTTTTTTTCAAGACATGTTTACATTTACATCAGCAATGAACCTTCTTTGACAAAGAGCGCAGTTTTAGTTTGGAAAGTAGGCTAAATAAACATGGAAGTACCTGCAAAATGTATTTATAGTACATTAACTAAGTGCTACTTTGAGGAGTCATTTTACTTCCCACGGGATCTCTAGTTATTGTCAAAGTGAAGGTACAGTTTGTAGTATAATAATAATAATAATTTTAAAAAGCCTTCTTCCAAAGAAAGGGTGACAATGTGCCAAATGTCCCTGAGGACTTATTGCGACTCTCCCGTTGGAGAATTTGGCCAAAGGGGATATGAACCGGTCTATCTATCTTCATGTAATTGACACCAAGATATAATAAAATTAATATTTTATTTCTCTTCAAGCGCAAGACAGAATTAAGTGACCCCATAATAAATCAGAGCCATCCCAAGAGCGTTAGGATTTTCTTTTAAAACGCGCAAAAAAATATAAACTGTTTATTTCTGAGTTTCCCAATGTGGGCGTGTCTTCTCGTGGGAGTGTAACCACTTCACACCACCTTTAGTTCTCCACTAGAGGCTGCATTAAGGCAAACTGTCAGCTGACAGTATCTGACAACAAAGTATCATCTTTGAGGCGTCTCCCGAGCTCGCATAATTTATGTGATCGGAGTTACCGCGAGTTTCTCATCCACGGAGCTGCTCGCTCGCTCCATTCTCAACGTGGAGATGGCAAAGAAGACGCTCAGTAAAAAATCCTTCAAAAATTTCTTCTCCAGGAGTGAACCCCATTTGGAGGAGTCGTCGGTGAACAAAACGGACGAGAAAAAGAAATTCAAATTGCCTAAATTGAAGCTGAAGTCGAAGGGAAGCGCTTCTTCACAGAAGCAGCAGATATCCAGGTAAAGTTTGCACAGGTGACGTCATTTTGTTTGCAGACGGCTATTTTACCCATATTGGGAATTGCTATTAGCACAATCAACCCTGGGTAATTTACTAAAAGTCGCGTTAGTACACCATAAAATGGAAATATTGATAGTGCGTAATTGCGCAACAGTTGTGTGAAGGTGGGACCTTCTATCACCAAATTGGAGAAGTTGTGATCTTCAAGCTATCCATATGTGCATGCACTTTGCATGCTTGGCACATGGACACCTGTCAAGGGCCATCCATTATTTAATTTTTAATTTGGACTCTCTTTTTGAGAAAGTTTGTTTCCCAAGAAATAATTTGGGTCTTATGTGGCATTAAGCTAATATTTTGAGTGGTGGTCCAATCTGTGTCTAAAATATATAGGCCTCAAATTCATTCGGGTGATGTTTGCATGAGCTTCTCGTGTTTGCATGATGTTTCACCATGCATTCCAAAAACATGCGTGTTTGGTTAATTGAAGGCTGAAATAGGAACCAGCTGCTGTGGCGTCAGTGAGAACAAGTAGATGGATATAAAATAAAATATAAAATACTTTCACTCTCAAAATGTAGTTCTACGTTGTTCAGGGCCAGCAGTAACTTATGTAAAAGTGAAAAAAATATATCTATATTGGATCATGACAGAAGTGAAATACATACAGTGATTATAAAAAGTCTGCACACCCCTGTTCAACTGTCATGTTTGTGTGATATTAAAAGAGATACCAAGATGAATAATTTTAAAAACTTGTTCCACCATTATTGTGACTCATAACATGCACAACCCAGTTGAAAAAAATTAATATTTTAGAGACGGGGAGTAAACACAAATGAGGTAATGTGGTTGCACAAGTGTGCACACCCTCTTAGTTGTGCTCAGATGAGCTTGCACACGTGTGCAACCACATGATGGCAGTTATTTTTATACCTCCTCTCTTTTTTTCAATTGTGTTGTGCAGGTTAAAGGTCACCGGTCACCACACTTCAATGCAAATTACAACCGTAATGATTAATATCTTAAGTAACATCCAGTCGACATTTCTCCCAGTGCGGACTTTGTGGAACATTTCATAATCCTCCCTGGTGGCTCCAATTTTGTTGGATGTGTTTTTACTGGAAGAAGGGGCAAAGCTATTCGTGTACATCATCACTGATATTTAAATAAATTATACAAAATAGAAATATTTGCATGCTATACAGCGTATGTTTTGCAGGTTTTGACTGGTTTTGTTTTTTGCTAGGCATTAATGTGCTGGGCAGAAAACAAGATCATTATATTATTAAAAATGTTTTGTAATAATTGTTCTAATTAGATATTAAGAATAACACTGACATTGTTTATCAAGTGTGCGTTCCAATTAAGGGAAGATGCAATGTTTTATTTTGTGTGTGTGTGATACAGATAGATTCTTTAAAAGGGTGGAAATTCAAAAACAATGCCATAGTGTTGTTCATTGTGTGCATACAGACGACACTAACTGGCACTTTGTGTTTGCGTAGAGGAAAGAGCAATAAAGGTTTGGCCAAGAGCTGCATGCTTGGTGACTGGGGTAAAGGTTAAACACCCAAAAAATTCCAAAATAATAAAATAAATATGTTCATATGAGAATGTAGTATTTTAATCAGTGATCACTTTTGGCATATGATTTTTTTTTTATTTTACATACATTTTATTTTATTTTTAAATGTTGATTTTTCATGATTTTAATTGCATCCTTAAAAGACAATTTTTTTGTCTGTCTTGTCAATAAGCGTTTTGCATTTAATCAGCGCAATTGTAAATAGGAAACATGTTCATCAGGTGCGTTCCCCACGTGCTTCTGAATGATGGACGAGGATTTAAAGAAAATAATGAATGTTGATGGATTGTCAGAAGCAAAACAATGGTAGCTCTGTTAGTATGTGTGTGTTGATGTTTGGAGGGGCCAGACTGTGAACATATTGAGGGATTGCGCAAGTGCATCGAGGCTGAAAAAACAAACTGAAGCAGCGCTGTGCTCTTCAAAGTGCCTGAAACACATCTTCAAAGCTTAACTGCAGGAATTGAAGAAAGAAAAGAAAGCCGTAAAGGTTGTTACGACTTGGAACCACAAGTCCATAAATTTGACTTGAGTTGTCACTTTGCTATGAGGCTGGACCTTCCAGTTGTGCGAAGGAGATGGGCTGATGTGTGTATCGAGTCCTGACTCATTGGAAGTCCCGCTTTGGATAAAAAGATAAAAATAAATAAAGTTAAAGATGGCAGATTCCATCATGTTATCTCTGATGATATGATTGATTGGTGATTTCAATTCATTTGTGAACATTAGCCCAATACATACTTCCCTTGCTGCAAAAAGTTACACTTGCAGAATACGGAATGTTGTTCTGAGAAACACAACGTCAATCTCTGTTTAGCCGGTTCTGATCAACATTCTTCAAACAATGATTCATTGCTGTGTTTAAAAAAAAAAAAAGTCAGGCGATAATCAAAATTTGCTGTGTGATCCTCAGTCCTGCTGAACCCCTTACCGGTCCAGTGAACGGATCCAGCTGGGGTGGCAACGTCTTGGACAAGACAAGCTCATCTATATATGCCACCGGACCCAGGTCAAAGGTCAGTGACAATCCTCATCATTTATTCTTCCATGCATCTTGGCCTGGGAACCTTTTGGTTGCGGATCAAACCACTGGTTGATTGACATTCTGTCTTTTTCACTACCGGGTTCTTCCTGGCTCGCTTTTCTTTGGCCAATTCATTTCCGTGCAAGTTTGTTGCTTCATCAGTCAAAAAAAAAAAAATGATGGGAGTGTTTCAGCCCTATCAAATTAAGCTCCACATCACTGCATAACTTGATAGAACCTGACGACTAATCCTGTCAAGAATCCAGAACTTCTAGTTAAGCATAGATGAAATAACATCTTCACTACACTATTCTCTCCAAAAGAGGGCGCAAGTGCGCTACCCAGCTATCATGCTTAAAGGCAAAAACAGACTAATTTTGTCTTAATACATCAATTGAGGTGCATAATAATGTATTAATAGGCACGTGGTGTGTTTGTTTTATTCCATGACAATTTGGGAACCAGTTTTAGTTAGTCATCATGATCCGGGACTCTTATTTTATCCGGTTACTTTTTTTTTTTTTATTTACTTAAATTCCTAAACAAACATGACGTCAGAAATGCAATGGAGCATTTGTCAGATTGCAAATAAAGTAAGACTTGTTCTTTTAGTAAAAAAATTCAATTTCATCAAGCTATTGTGACTTATCTGTGATCAGCAATTTTCTTCCATTTGTCATAGAAGGAAGAATTTGAGTTGGCACACCTAGTTTACATTCTAGCGGATTAAGCACCACAACAAAACTTGAACTAATTGTCAACAAGTCTTACGTAACTCTTATCCAAGTTTGGATACATGTCGATTGGTCATTATGTTCCACGCATTTAATAGAGATTAGTTTAGAGTAACAATTAACTATTTTAATAATCATGTCATTTGGTTTCGGAATCTCCCCAACCAACAATTTTTAAAGAAGCATTTTTTATTAGGTCGCCTTATGAATGCCAGGGGCGGTCTGGATCCCTGATAAAAATATTTAGGAAATCGCTTTTGGTTTGAGCAGATCATATTTTTTTAATTGTTTTTTAGGGTGGAGCAGTTGTAATGCTTGGAATGAAGACCGGGTTTTAGCTTCGTTTCCTGTCTGAAGTCTATTATAAGAACTCGGCGATAACTTTTGTTGCTATATTAAGGCATTCCTTTAAAAAAAAAGTTTTGTCAGATTGTAAATAACGTTTTAGAAACATTATGGGCGTTTCCTATTATTGTAGTCTGCTTCTTTGCTTCTCCTTTCCAGGCCCAAGAATTGAGCTACTCTGAGACAGATCTTCATAAGCCCAACAAATTCTCCACATTTTCTTTTGGGCTGCTGAAAAAGAGGAAGAAGAAAAAAGAGGGGAATGTATCTCAAAGCACTTCTGGTCTCAACAGCCCTGACATCGATGAGCACGCCGAGGTAAATTAAGTTTATACAAGTTAAATGCAGATTATTCACTAGATGATCGTGTGATTTATTTATTTTTTTCAGAGAAATGCAGACCTTCATCAAATGGTGGATAGTCAGGGCAAGAGAAAAGCCATGCTCAGCATTTCTCAGCCAGCCCTCGACACCAAAGATAGCTTTGACATCCCATCCCCTCCCTCCATCCATTCAAAACTCATCAAATCATACTATGCTCTCTCACACAAAACACCTCAGACCACCAAAGCAGGACTTGAGGAACATCTAACAAACGGCTCACCCCTTCCTTTGCACGATAAAGCTCAAATCATTCCAGTTCAAACTGAAGAGAAAGAAAACATTCCAGTAGATGACAATCGATTTGAAAGCAATCATACATCAGATTGTCAGCCGAGCAAATCTTCTTCATATCAACCTCTTGATGATGTCATCGCTGGAAATCTCGCCGAGGAGCCGACACAATCGAACGCAGACATCGACATCTCGATCGGACAGCCATCCTTTCGCGAAATGATAGATGGTGAAGCTAATACCACCAAGCCTGTTCCTTCTTCAGAATCTGCTCCGGTCCAACAAGCCGTCTCGTTTCCTCACATCGAGCAAACCCTTCCTGATACCTCCACCAAAACAACCAACCCGCCCGCCGACCAAGACGTCGTTTATAGCGCTTTGTATGAATCGCTGTTCCCTCGAAGTTTCACCTCAGAAATCCTCTCGTCGCTACCAACAAGTCCTGTTGACATCTCCCACGAGTCCAAATCAGAACCTCTTTCATATTTTCAAAAGGAAACAAATATTTATGAGACTCCCTCCCAGCAGACATTTTACTCTTTCGATACCTCTCAGGATTTAATAAATCCCGAATCCCCCCGCAGCTATCTCCCTTCCGCTACCTACTATTCCGAACAACTCGACTCAATCAAATTAAACAGTCGATATGAAGAAAGACTCGATTTAAACTCGGCCCCTCCTGTCTCTCAATATGTGACATCCCAAGAGACGGACACTCAAGTTACCGACTCCAAACGAAGGGCGATCCTGGTAAAAGAACTAGTCACCGATGAGACAAGTACTGATTCTGGATTTTCCTCTTCCAAACTAAATGAAGTGACTCCAGCGATTGATTTTAAGATAAAAATGGATGCAGATAACGATTTCGTTTCGTCTCCTCCTCCTGGACTGATCGAGACTTATTCGATGCCATGCAGCCCGGTTTATCTAAGTGTGGGATCAGATGACGGGAGCACCATGGATTTATATTTCAGCGCAGAAGAAGACAATATGGAAAGTTTAGATGAACCGACACTTATTATGGAGCAAATTGAAGAAGAGGAAAGTTTTCTAGGTCCGTCGGAGATCAGCGACTTTGAGAAGGCGCCGACTGAGTTTCTTCAAGTTGAAGATGGAAATATTGTGGAGTTTGTCACTCAGGTACTGCCGCAGATAAAAGAAGAAGAATTACCGGCCGCACCGGTTCTGCAAGTGAAAACACCAATGGTATGCGAGTTTGCTGCACCCTACAGTAGCAGGGAGGGGGAGGGGGGCGATGAACCCTGGATCAATGTCACCCGAACAGTAGACCGCCTTCATGAAGAAAACCAGCCCATAAATGTGCAAAGTCCACAATTGCTTCCGAATAACACAAGACAGGAAGACTTCTATGAATTTAAAGACACAGCCGTGCAATTTATACCTACTTCAGATATAATTCAAGACAAGAGCCAGGAAAATACATTCACAGAAAACTTTTGTATCATCTCGAGCACGCTCAGCGCTGAGCTGCAATCAGACGCCACTCCGGTGGAACACAAAAGAGTCACGCAGGAGAGTGAGTGGGTGGATACAATTACAGAGAGCGCAGGAAACGGCGTGCAGCGAAACCAGGTGGCAGTTGAGCTGTCAGACCTGCAGGTAGACACACAACATCTTCAGAGGGAAACCACAGAGGAACCTTTTGGAACACGGGAGCATCTGACAGAAGCTGACCTTAAACAGCGGTACGTGTTTAAAAAAACTTTATTGTGTCACGATAACTTTGAATAATTTTGGGTTGTGGTTCGCAGACTTTTGTGAATAGGCACCATTTTGTAAACGTTAAGATGATTTTCCGTGTAGCACCAGAGAAAGTCCTCCACTCGAAAAGCATGTAAAGACATCCGCTGTACAAGTAGTGCCAAGACGCCAAGTCGAGTCATGTGTGGCCTACTTTCTCAGCTGACAATGAAGCTACTTGATAAGGCTCATAAATGTTTCAACCTTTCCTCTCATAAAAGAAAATATGTGGAGTTTGGACACATTGTTGATGCTCCATCAGTCCACTATAATTGCTCAGGCACCAGGAATTGGGAAACACATGATGCACCCACATCTTTTTATTTATGTTAAGTCATTACTATTTATTCCCATTGACATGTTTTTTTTTTGTTGTTGTTTAAAAGTATGTGTAGTATTTACTTTTTTTTTTAAACGCCAACTCTAAAAATATGAGCAGTATTTACTTTTTTTTTTTTAAAGCCAACATTATGCCCAAAAACATATTTCTAGCTATAATGTCTGCTATAAGTTGAGCAATTATTTCTGACTCGAGTGGGTGTGTGCAACCATTAAGTGCACAGGAACGTAAAGATTATGTATCGATGTCACAACAGTCAAATCGTTTGCTAATCTTTTGCTTTTTATCGGCTGTTGAGATTTTAAGAGCGTAGGATCTTTAATTTTCCTGCAAATAACACATTAAAATCAGCATGTGAGGTGCTATAAATTTAATGATTTTATATTATTATCTTATTATGAGCTTTCTGAAATGTAGTGAATGTTTCCTTGCTATTTCATGATTGTAGTATTGAGCTCATGATTCATCTTTGAGACTGTTTTGTTTACAGTTGGATGTGTGCAGTGTCAATAGTTGAAGACAGACTATGACGCTTTTTTGTAGATTTTTCTTCTGGAATTGCTGACACATTGTTTTGACATTAAAAGTAGTTGTGGCATCCACATTGATCAAATATATGCAATATTTGTTTTGATAACTGGGTATAATGGAGAAAAATGTATCTCTTTTGTTTACTTGCAAAGAAGTCATACTAAGAAGAAAACATTGACACAATCATAATCCAGATTTAAGACAACACATTAGGTTTTAAGATAATAACAGCTTTGAAAAAATAAAAACAAATCTGAAAATACTATATTAAATATTAAGCAATTTTTTAAACTAGGCCACAGGATAGGAAATATTTGCCTTATCTCTCTTTTAATCATTGCTAAAGCTATTTAGGTCACATTCCTGCATGACACAGCAGTCTCGTTATTTCTCTGACAAATAAGTCATCAAAATTCCAATCAAATAATCCATCAAAATCTCATGTTGCGATGCAATTGTATTTTTTTTTAACGCCACATGATGTCAGCAAATACTTGCCTTTGCACTTTCAATGCGTTCAAAGATTTAAATCAGCAAGTCCTGAGGGTTATGTTTTGTCACAAGCTAACAATAAAATATACATTACTGGATAGTTTGAAAACACGTTTAAAAATATGAATTTTTAAACTGTTAGGAAATCTGGGCTTTAAATTTAGTCGTCATAGAAAGACAAAAAGTGCCCTGCCCCAGCCAAAACAGCATACAGGTTTCACCTGTAGCAGAGTCACAAGGTTAAAATGAGGAATTAAATTTTGGCTCCTGACTTTCTGTTACCCCGAGAAAAGAAAGCACTTGGTTTAAAAGAATGGAATTTTAGTCATCGACCCAAAATCTGTCACCAATAGATTTGTTTTTTTATTTTAGTCCTCATTGGTATTTGCCGCTTTACTTAATCCCAACGAGACATTGTGTACCAGCCTACTTTAGACACGAATGGAATGCCAACTTCTCAGCAAATTCCAAGTCATGTGTCAAGCCACACCTTTAATTGGCAACAGCCATCATGGCGAATCTTCCAACTTGTTTTGGTTGGTCCTGAAAACGAGTTTGGATTTGCAAGTTGATCTTGAATATGATAAAAAGCCCGCTCAACCAGAATCATTTTTCTTCTCTCACTCAGAAAACAATTAATGATTTAATGCAATAAATTTCAATGTTGTCTGCTGGCTGTGTTCTGAGCTCATTCTATTATTTTGCCACACTTGTAAATTTTTGATGAAGTTCTTGGATTGCATTACATTGTGTAGGTGTACCTAATATTGTGACCGAGAAGACTGATCATAGACTGTTAAGAATAAAACTGTAAGACAAAATATGTTTACTCCTTTCTTCCAGATCCCCCACCCCATCTTCTGAAGGCTTTAATGCTGACACCCCCAAGACCCTCGCAGACCAAGAACCTGATGTCGAAATGAATTCGGGCTACAGCAGCCTGAGCAGCAACTTCTCCACGAAAAAATCGCCTCCAGATAAACTGGATGAATCCAGATACCAATTCCGTCAAGTACCCATGCTGCATGACAATGCACCCAAACAGGATGTGTTGGATTACGGCAGGATGGAATCCAACGGAACGAATCTGAGCACAGAACATGGCTGGAAAACAACATTTGAGGGTGTCTCGAGATTTACGTCAAAAGAGGAGCCATTGTTTTCAAATAGTCCAAGTTACAGACTGTCTGATACTTCCTCCAGCAGCACCTACTCCTCAGCTGTTTTCCCCGAGGCCACGTCATACAGCTACAGCAGCCAAAGCGAGCTTGGCAGGCAGCCAGGTTAGTAGGGAGGAGGTTTTTTTTGGGAGGGAGGGAGGTGTCTGCTGCACCTGAGGGAGAGGCAGAGCGAAACAAGTCATGCCCAGAACTCACGATCACCTTCTGTTTCAGCCTTCTCCACAGACGACACGGACGCATCCTGTTTTACCGGCGTGTTCACGGCCACGTTGGTGGAGCTTGACGACCGAGCAAGTTCCTCCTCCACACCCCCGGCCTCGCCTGACGCCAGCCAGTTTGAAATGGACAACCTGGTGGATACCCTGAAGAACATGGGGCCCTCATTGAGACAGAGAAGCTTGAGTCTACGCGGGCCGACCGCCGGCCCCGTCTCGGCCTTGCCGCCCATCGTGGAAGACGCCCCCAGCCCCGTGACCTCTGACATCTCCAGTCCTACAAAGAGGTCTCCATCTCCTGCTTCTGAGGCCCTCAATGGGATTTATAAAATACCTGCTGATCTGGGCCTAAAGAGAAGCGCCTCCAGAGACACGCGCTCACCCTTGGAGTTAATGAAGAAGGTATTACATTTTTTGATTGGGTGTAAACTTTATTACTGACAGCCTAACCCTTTTTAGATGTGCTTTCAAAATCAATCTGTTTATAAAACTACAAGCAATAATGCTCTTCTGTTTTTACCAACAGGAACCTCCTGCAACGAGAGACATGCCCGTCCGAGCATCCGCCACCAAAAGTATTCTCATGAGGCAATCCTCCGATACTTCCGATGAGTACAAATCACTCAACGGAAACTCATCTCAGCAATCATCCTCAAACTCTCGTCTGGACAACAGCTACATCTTTGGAAGTTACAAACCCCCCTCGGTGGATCAAACGCAGGAGAACACCAAGTTCCATCGCTCAGTGCTCCGCACGGGCTCGTTGCCAGATATGGGTCCTTCTCATCTTCTGAAGGAGCGCAGCGAAATCAACACCAGCACAGACTCATCGTCTCGCTTTGAACGCTTATCTCTTCTCACGAGTTCTCCTCCATCCGCATCCAGCTTCTCCAGCGTATCCGATGACGCTCGCAAAAGTCTCCCCTCACACCAAAGCATCTCATCGTTGACCTCGACTAGCAGCACCGCTCGTCTTCTCAGTCCCACCGGTTCTTTGGAGAATCACCGACTGTTCCCCACCACAGAATCATCCTCTTACTCCAAGTTCGGCCAGACGGTGGGCCAGGGAATCGGCTCAAGTACGCTCAATACACCTTCTCTGCAAAGGAGCTTCTCTCATGATTCCATGTCAGTGGGCAGCCATCAGAATCCACTGATCAACAACAACCTCCTCAGAGGAGCTCAAGTCCCCAAAGTTGAACCAGAGAGGAATGTCAAATACAGAGCCTTTCCTGACGCCTATGTGAGTATCCACACACTGACCCCATGACCTGATTCACGCTAGCTTGATATTTGTAAAAACACTTGGACAAAGGCTTAAAGGGACGTGCAGGCAATCTTATTTGTTATTCTTTTGAGCAGGTGTGTTCTGCATAGCTATCATAACTGTGCAGTGTTGCTATTGCAGTCCCAAAAGGGAAAAAAAAAAGACTTTTAAAATGGGCGAGGCAGGTGATATAATATAAACATGGAAAAACCGCTAAGTCATTTGATATTATAAATTCGAGAAACCCCCCGAGCCGATGCTTAGGCAAGTGTTAATGTTGCAAAGTGGTGAAACCAGATTCTCTGATCAGAATTTGCACAAAAGGAGTGTCAGCTTCTACACTCGGTAAGTTTTTCTTACTGTGTTTGCCCAAGTTGAATCAACAACATCTGCACCTAAGATCTGAAGATTAGTTGG
Source organism: Syngnathus floridae (assembly GCF_059516105.1). NCBI lineage: Eukaryota > Metazoa > Chordata > Actinopteri > Syngnathiformes > Syngnathidae > Syngnathus > Syngnathus floridae. The sequence goes on from NC_142433.1 coordinate 3,660,287, forward strand.
AGATAAGTCAGGGCAAATTTGCTATGCTAAAAAAAAAAACAAAAAACGACTAATAAGCTTGATTCCACGTACAGAACTTTACTAAATCGAATAAATTATTAGAAACTTTTAGATACTGAGGGACAAAGGTGTGTAAGGAATGCAGTGTTGCAAAGACGAACATTACTTTAATGGCCTCCATTAACTTGAAGAATGATTACAGGTAACCGCCCACACACAAATGTGTTTGATTGCTTTTCAGAAACGGCGACATTGTGTAAAAGGCATGACAGTAATGCTTTGTGGCTATCGTGCAAAATATAATTTGGGGAACAAAATAGGGATTGATGCCATACATACATCCATACTGTGTTTGATTGCTATATTTGGGAAATCAAAATTGTAAAGAAGTGGTCATTAAGATTATATCTTTAAAATTATTTCATAAATTATTATTATTATTGCATACAGTGTATGAAATTGTAAAAATTGGCCAAATCCTCCTGGCCCACTTCCCTCTACCGTGCAGGAAATAATGATTATGCTAACTTTAGGACCTCTGTTGTCATTTTTGCTATTTTTTTTTTCTAATATAGCAAAAAGAGTCGAGACTCTAGCGTGTTACTAGCGTGACACATTTAAGGAGCCACTTTAATTAGCTGCGATCGAAGTCGGCCATGACCACTCCCACTACAGCGCTGCCCTCCCTTGTGCGATTCCTCTTGCAATATAATCGGAGTGAACAAGGATGAGATTTATTGCTTCATCCTCCTCTTTGTGTGCGAAGGAAAAATGGTGGATGCTGGGAAACCACAATCTACTTGTTGTTTCATGACTGATATCGCATCCTGTCAAAATTATGAAGACGATTATATTCTGCCAGCGTCTTGATGCATTTAAAGTGACACAGCTAGCTTGAGGCCACATAACTTCTCGCTTCTTTTTCTTAGCTATGTTTTCTCCACGCTCCACACCCATTTCAGCTATCTGTCTATGTTTTTTGACACTGGGCCACACCTCAGCTTTTGTGTTTGTCTTGCTCTCGTTAATTTTTGATGAAGTAGACTTGACATCTGACAAAAACGATCACCTGTTTCGGCTGACGATTTTTCATTTGGTTTGTTCACGAGTGCTGACGTTCATTTTTTGCTGATATGGCAAATTCTATTCACACGAGAGATGTTCTGACAACCTGGAAGGAAATGTCTCTTTTATGCATAGCCGATTATTATATTATTAACCACGAGTGGCATATTCTAAAACTCTATAGGACATTGTGATTTCCTAGGTATGTCGTTTGAAAATGTGAACATTTGCTGAAATTTTTAGAAATAATGTCACATTTTAATCATTATCTTTGCTACCATGTTAAATCAATTGTGCGAACTCATTAACATTGATTTCCTCATCGTTTCATTTAATTATTAATTGTAACATCATTTAATGAATTCAGTGATAGAGAAACTCACCCAAAAAAAATGCACATCATGGCCTTGTGTTGAAAAGCAACCACATGAGACTTATTCAAACATTCCATTTAAGGGGCGATGTGTCAACAGTGTCCTTGTCGTTGTTTTAGTGAACTTGTACTCTCATTATCAGTTTGCACATAGCACCGCTAGGTATCAGGTTCAACAGGTACACATTAATGAATACTCGTCTGTCAAAGAGTTGTGGTCGAGGAAAGAAAAAAGAAATCCTTTGAGCTTGTTCAATCGTGTGTTCATTTTGTGCACATAAAAACAATGCTAACATTTTTTTTTTGTCCATAGCTCACCAAAGAAAAGGAACATGGAAAGCTCAACCCCCGTCCTGGGAAAGTGAGTCTTCCTCGTCCCATACGAGTGACTTTATACTTTGACGGCTCAATTTATTTGATTTACAAGATAATTATTCCCTTGTTTACAAATTCGGTTCAATTCATCGTGACTTTTTTATTGCCGCCATTTGAATATACCAAAATACTTTTGTAATCTCGATGCACTTTTTTCAACAGATGTACATTTTTGACCGGCCCGGGATGTGCGGCCAGAGGATCGAGTTGAGTAGTGACGTTGTCGACGCCACGTCTTGGGAGCTGCAGGAGACCATTTCCATCAGGGTGGTCAGAGGAGGGTATGAGACCAATTAGACAATTTGAATGACGATTCTTCCAAGAAGCCTAGATGCAAAATTATACAGAAAAACATTTCTTAAAAAAGCTAGCTCGTGATCTATTCTAGCTTTTCCTCGTCATAAATGCAAATTGCATTGTTAAAAAGAACTCCACACCTTGTTTCTCTAGAATTTTCAGTTGTTATTCTTTCTTCCAGGTGTGCTCACGTTTCGTCAAACTAGCTCATCACATATCTTGGATAGTTAACACACCCACGTTGAAAGCCAAAGCCGCAAACTGACAATGTGGAACCACAGTAACCTATGTGGTCCAGAACTAGCACATGAAACTAACAAGTCCTCATTCCTCTCTAGATGGGTGCTATATGAAAAACGCAACTTCAAAGGAGAGAAGATCGCCCTGGATGAGGGCGATATCGAGATCACTTGTCCTTTTCCGCAATCGGAGGAGGAGGGGGAGCAGCAGACCAATGGCCAAAAAGTCACTGAAGAGAAGAAGGAGGAGGACCAGAATGGGGAACCAAGTGAGGGAGAGACAAAAGCCAAGAGGTTCATCATTGGATCTATTCGAAGAGTCGTGAGGGTAAGAGGAAGTCAAAATATGTCGTACTGGTGACATCTAGTGGTAAAATGAATTTCTTCAACCTCTAGGACTACAGCGTCCCTGAAATCAGTTTATTCCCAGAGGAGAACGCTGAGGGCAAGAAGGTTATCTTCAGAGATACATCAGAGGATGCAAGAATTTTTGGATTCCCCATCAGGGCTAATTCCATCATCATTAACGCCGGACTGTGAGTAATTTTATTTTCGACAATAATGTGTGACGGTTTTAATTTGATTCATGATGTCACACAGGTGGCTGGTATTTTCCAAACCCTTTTTCGAGGGCTCACCTCGCGTGTTGGAGGTCGGGGGTTATTCCAATCCTGCATCCTGGGCTGTGGAACAGCCGTATGTGGGCTCGTTGCATCCACTCAAAATAGTAAGTGACACACACAAGCAATAATTGCTTTGTATGTTGATGTTAAGGTTCTGTTTTTTTTCCACCCATAGGGGGAGCCAAGAGTGGAAAACATTGGTGAACCAAAGGTAAAAAAAAATCATTTTAATACATTTTATGTTATATTTTATATAATTTAATGTGACTTTATTTGTCCGCAGCTTGAGGTTTTCGAAAGGTCCTATTTCACCGGCAAATCAAGGATGCTCACCGGTAATACGAGAGATTTTATGACTCGAGTGGACAGGCAGCAGGGTGCCTTCATGTACTCGGTGGGATCCCTGAAAGTGCACGGAGGAATGTGAGTGCTACTTTTGAATGTTTGTGATGTCATCATCAGGATGTTTATTTTAACTAGCTCTGTGTTAATAAAGGTGGGTGGGCTATGAGAAGGAGGGATATCGAGGCAACCAGTATCTGCTGGAGGAAGGTGAATACCACGACTGGAGGGTGTGGGGAGCCACCAACTCGGAGCTGCGTTCCGTTCGGCTCCTACAAGCTGTAAGTATATCAAATAATAATCCCAAAAATATTAAATATAAGTTCAAATGTTTAATCGATGCTTCATTCTGTAGGATTTGAGCGACCCCTTAATGGTGCTGTTCGAGCAGCCAGAGGAGGAGGAGGGTGTTGTTGCGCAAGAGGAGAAAACCTTCGAAGTGACAGAGGCCATTCCGGATGTTGAATTGTTTGGCTACAAAATTAACACTCGTTCACTCCAAGTATTCAGCGGCCTGTAAGTCGAAAAACTAAATTGACTTTAATGATGTCAAGTAAAAATGTAAACTGTGGACTTGCCTCCTCCCAGGTGGGTCGCGTACTCCCACGTGGACTTCTCTGGTAATCAGTACATCTTGGAGAAAGGGTTCTACAGTAATTGTGCCGACTGGGGTTCTCGTGACACTCGCATCTGCTCCGTGCAGCCAATTCGTTTGGTGAGGCCATAGAAGCTGCAAATTATTATATAGTATGTGATGGATATTAAATTTTAATGCTTGGCTTTTAGGCTCCAAGTGACGGTAACAGGACCAGAAACGAGGTGAGCATTTTATCCATATATAATTTTGTATTTATTTTATTATTTCTACATTTGGTTTTATCTTTCTTATTATCTGACTTTGTGCATGCAAATGTCATCATATCTGATATTGCACTTATGTTTTAATCATGTTTCCTGCATCTCAATTTGCCTTTCTCAGATATTATTGTACTCGGAGCCGGAATACAGAGGCAAGTGCCTTATCTTCAACTATAAACAGGAAGCTGCAACTGAAGAATTCCAGATCAAGTCTTGCAGAGTTGTTGGAGGAAGGTCAGACATTTTTAATCGATCTCAAAGAATGAGTTGGTGGAATGTGTCATGTTTCAAATTAAAATCATCCTTTTTTTTCCAGCTGGGTTCTCTATGAGAATAAAGACTTTTCGGGGATCATGTATGTCTTATCAGAAGGAGGCTATAGCACGTTGATAAGCATGGGCTGCACACCAAGCACCTTCATCCGGTCTGTCAAGGCTGTGCCAATGGTCAGAAGAATTTAAACACATTTATTTTTATTTATTTTTCTGCCGTGGCTCTGAAGTTTCATCTTTTTTTGTGCAGAATTTCTCAGTTCCATCCATCTCGTTGTTTGGATTGGAAGGTCTAGAGGGACGAGAGATCGCAACAGACTCTGAGCTTATCAACATGGTCGCGGAAGGCTTCAATGACCATGTTCTGTCAGTCAGAGTCAACAGTGGCTGGTAAGTTCCTGTGGGAATTGCATCAAGGTTGAGGTGGGTGTGATTACCAGGTAATGAGGGAAGCGGGTGGAAGTGAGATGTTGGGTTTGCAGGAGAGGTGGAGTTGGGTGTCATGCGTGAAACGATGAAAGAGAATCATTTTTTGGGGGAAGATGTTGAAGAGAAGAAGGCGATAGATGATGATATGCAGGGGCCCCAGGACGGAGCCCTGCGGCACACCTGAATTGATCGGAGATGGAAGAAAAGAAATATAGCTGATTTATTTGCAATTTTTTATTAGCAGAAGTTAAATATATTTAGGGGGGGGGAATCATCTCGGTTTTGTGTTACTGTCACAGCAAAAAGTTGTTTTTTAATTTAAATATTGTCTGATATGTTTTAATTTTCGCATTTCTATGCAAATGTTCAATACAATGTTTGACTTTTTTAACCAAGGAACCTGGAATGGGGAAATACCAAATCTAACAATGCTGTCTTTCTTCTTTCCAGCTGGGTGCTATGTGAGTTTAGCAACTATAGAGGGCGCCAGTTCCTTTTGGAGCCTATCGAAATCACTAACTGGCCCAAGTTCAGCTCTGTGCAGACTGTTGGCTCCATGTATCCAGTCAGACAGGTCTTTCAACATGTGGTTCCACATAACATCTTGGGTGTTACATTTGAGCATGTGTTGTTGACAGAATTATATTTAAATAAAAAAATGTCTTCTTGGTGTATTTATTGTACAATTGTGTGATTTTTGCAGAAGCGGCATTATTTCCAGATCAGAAATGCAGAGAGTCGTCACTTCATGTCCATCCAGGGTGGAGTGGAGGAGATGAAGTCTGGACGAGTGGTGGTTGCACCAGAAGTGGAGCCCATGAGTGACATCTGGTTCTATCAGGATGGACTCATCAAGAATAAAGTACATGATTAAAAAAAATTAGCATAATGCAGTTATGTTACTGGCTAAATCTTCATCAACCAATAATTTTTTGCAGCTTTCCCCAGTCATGAGCCTTCAAGTGATGGGCAACGTTGAGGCCGGAGCCAAATTAATTTTATGGAACGAGACCCGACAACCTTCTCAGACATGGACGGCCCAGATGACAGGACGACTCAGCAGCATTACGTTCCCCGGAATGGTCATTGATGTCAAAGGTATGAACCGATAATACTACAGTAAATACAAACAGGTATATTATTTTATTTTTTTTTCCAGGTGGTCAAAACTATGACAAGGAGCATGTGGTGATTATGCCAGAGAATGACGAGAGGTTAAGCCAACAGTGGGAACTTGTGCTGCTCAAATAAGCTATCACAGATATGTTGCTTATTGTCAGAATATTACCCCAAAATACTGCCTTATTAATTTAATCAAAATCCGTTGTATTTATCATATTTCTCCCCAAGGAATATTCTATATTTGTGTTATGTAGTATATTGAGTACGGGAAGGAGTATTCATGCATATCTTGTGGGGGAAGAGTTTGACCAATCAGACTTTACCATTTTACTTTTTTTTTTTTTTTTTTATGCCTGCAGTTTACAATGGTACACTCCGCTCAAGTTTTTGTTATATATATAAAAAGTCAACTAGTGCTTAAAATGAACAGATGATGAATGAAGCCAAATAATGTATGGTCTGCAAAATGTTTTAAAGCTATTTTTATATTGTATCAAAATTTTTATGGTGTTCCTCATCTCTATGCAATATATAAAGAGAGAAATATAGAAGGAGATATAATTAATACCTATATGGTACCTGCATGTTGTTCTTTAATGCTAAAGTGATAATATATAAAGGAGGGTGTGGTTTTAAAATGCTAATAAACTATAAACATTGTCCAAAAAAAAAAATAATGTTGTTGTCACTGGATTGCAAAACACTTTCATAATGCACTGTAAAGAAAATGGTAATGTGAAACTCATTCTTCTGCTCTACTGAGCATTGCTTTTCTTGTTTAAATATTGACTTTGGCTATCCTTCCCACCTTGCGCTTTATCTTTTCATCCAGTACATTTTTGTGCCTCATGCTGAATTTTTTCTAACCTATTGAATCTAACGACGACAAATAAAAACCGAGTTAAAAAATATCTTTTATACATTGACTTGCGACGCATTTGGGAAATATTCCGGAGCTACTCAGCTTTTGTTTTTAATAACCACAAAGGTGTCAGGTTTCTGCTTGTGCTGGTGTACAAGGGAGTCTGGCTCAGAAAGATCAAATTTCCTTTCAGTATTTCTTTTTTTTCAGGTTGTGCTGACAATTTTTTTTTTTAAAGAAAATAACTAAGGTAGGTAAATTGATTGTAGATATGAGCAGATTCTAAACTAAATTAATCTGTACTCTGCATTTAATGGTAAATCATAGAAAATGTGTAGAACGTCCCAGATGAGTGCTGGAGGTGTGGCAGGGTGCGACGAGGCTGATAACTTAAGGTTGTTTGAAGAAAAAAAAAAAAAAAGTAGTTCACTACGGCACAGCGCTGTAACAAACGGGACCACAGGATTCTATCACAGGTAAAAAACAAAAAAATCCTTAATCTTGTTTTTGTTTAGTTTAATTTATTTGCTTATTTTTAGGTATTTGAAACAACGCCATGGACCGAGAGTACTATAAGTCTCATGTAAGTACACATTTTTTTCTTCAGTGTTTAATGTTGTTGCTGGTTTGTTTTGAGTATTATGTGAAACACTAAATTGCAATGAATAGATAACACTTTATTTTCTATTCCAACTTTGGATCTAATAGTCATAACAACAAGCAGAATTCCTGGTTGGATATTTGTTTGTCATGTAGAAAATGTCCTGGGGTACCCTTGGAACTGTGCGACCTTTCTCCGGTTTCCAACCACAAAGAGATGTCATTCAAATCCAAAAAGCAATGGAGAAGAAAGGTATGCTGTTGCGTTGTATTCCATTTTTTAAAATTCCAACCAATGTGTTGTTTCCGCAGATGCTGCCCCTCTTGTTCGAATCCTAACAAATCGCAATAATGCTCAAAGGCAGCATATTGCCAAAATATACAAAGACACAACACAACAGGTAAAGAATCATGTAGAAATGTTTTAGTTCCAATAATACGGATGATGATCTCTCATTTGTAAATATTTGCTGATCAAACATCATTTAAATGTCTCACTAACACACCTTTGTTTAGTGAGGGAGTTTCAGTTCAGTTTCAGTATCACCAGTGGTGTACCGCAAGGCACGAGTTTAAGTCCCATTTTATTTAATTAAAGTTTAGATCTCATAATGACTTTTTGCTTTCTTTGATACAGAACTTGATAGCTGGCATGAAAAAAGTTCTGTCTGGAGATCTGGAAGCTCTCATGTTGGAACTGATGATGCCTCCCCTGCAGCATGAGGCTTATCGTCTCCAACAGGCCATGGCGGTGTGTTTTTGTTATTCCGCTCTTCCAAATATGTACACTTAGGACAATAAATTGTATGTTCAGGGTTTAGGCACAGACGAGGAAACACTTCTGGAGATTCTGTGTACAAGATCAAGCAAAGAGCTTCATGACATCAGTGCTGCGTATAAAGAAAGTAAGCACACGAGTCTTGCTTTGGGGATTATATCCACTAAATCAAATTTATATTTTTAAAATGAAAATTATGTTACTGCTTCATTTATTTTTCAGTGTATAAAAAGGACCTGGAGAAGGAAGCCAAAGGAGAAACCAGTGGAGACTTTGCTAAGCTCATCGTAGCTCTGATCAATGTAAGTAGATTACTTACCGTAATTTTCCGACTATAAGCCGCACCAGCTAAAATTTGTGATTCGGGGTTCAAAATTTGAGAAAAAAGTAGCGGCTTATAGTCCGAACTGGACTAGACTTAAAAAAGGGGCATATCATTGAATTTATATATTTAGAAATGATTTTTTGCATCCCACTCCATTAGAAAGAAGATGCCACAGGTTTTGTTCAAAAAGACATTGAGGTAAAAAATTTTAAATGTTACCTAGCTACATAAATCTAGATGATTTTGCGATACTAATTTCTGACAGTCTCTTTTGGCATCACTAAACGAGAAAAAAGCTGATGCGGCTCCTTGGATTGATATTCTCACATCGAGAGATTTAACTCACCTTAACAAAGGTGAGCAATGTAAACATATTTTTTATTGTTTTGTGATAACTTGCCATTGCGTTACTGACAGTTCTGATGGGACTGGAACTGGAGAGTGGACACATGGTGATTCCAGTTCTGGAGAAAAAATTCTCCGGGGATATTCGTCTGGGTTTGACTGTTCTAGGTATTAGTTGTCATGGATACGTTTTGGCAGTATATAATGTTGACGAGTTATTTGTGTCAAAACAGTGGAGTGCATTCAAAACCCTGATGTGTACCTTGCCAAAAGATTAACCGGCATGAAGGTAAGGCTTTTTATTGTTTTCAATTAAATTACTTTCCACTTCCTTATTAAACTCTGTTTATTGTTGAGTGTCATGTGAAGAGGATTTCTGTTTTCTTCTAGGCACCTGTAATGCAAGGCATAATGGTGTCCCACAGTGAGGAAGATCTACTCAGTATCAGAGTGGCGTTTCTTAAGATGACGGGAACTTCTCTCTACACGACCCTGCAGGTTGGTCACCAGTATGCACCAAAAACTCACTTAGGTAACAATAAACAGTACAGTAAACCTCAGGCTTAGTCTATAATAATCTTGAATCAAAGTGAGAGGTGATTGGCTGACACAAAAGAGAGGCGGGGTCTAAAATGACCAGAACTGAATATAAAATTCTCATCCAAATTATTTGTTGAAATCACTTTTGTTTGGCATGTATTAAATTAAACTCATGTTTATATTTTTGATGGATTTTTGACAAGCATTCTATTTTCCGTCTCAACAGAAACATTTCAAAGGATATCATTTAGAAGCTCTGTTGGCCATCTGTCGATCTGAAGATTAAATATTTGGTGATACTTAAGTGATTGTGTGTGATTGCGATTGTTTTCATTTTTGTTTCAGTCTAAAACAAAATCAATCTATGTAGAGCAGATGTCAATTATTAAAAAAAAATACACAATGGAGCAGTGTCTCTGTTTTAATTTCAATTCCAGTAAAGGAAGTAAACAGTCCATTCAACTTTTAAGAAATATTTTATTTCGCAGATACTTACTCCTTGACCATTGAAGTTTTTCTGACCACATTTTTCCAATCCATTCTATTGTTTATCCGTTATGGTAAGACAAGTGATGCTTTGATTCCATTTTATCGAGTGTGTAAAACTGTTAAATTTTGTATGTAATCGTTTGTGGATATTGCAATTCACAACTATGCCAAAACAAAAAGAAAACACTGTGCAAATGTTATATATTTATAAACAGGAGCATGTAAATCATTTCTGATATCATATCAAAACTCACATAAACGTAATCAGAATCTAAATTGTTTAATCATCTTTGTACCACAAGTGCAATGAAATAGAGCAGTCACACAAAAAAATACAATATGACCGAGTGTGACATGTTTAAAAATAAAATCAGCAACTATATCCAAACAATAAATCATGTGATTAAGTCATTTTGGCAGATTTTGCTTTTTGATTGTTCATGTGCAAACGACACTAAGAAAGAGTGAGACCCCGAGCAACTGCAGCGAACGTACTACTCCACTTCCTCGATTGTGCGTGGTTGTTTTGGTTGGCGTTGTGGTTGAAGTCGTCGTTGTGGTGGTGGTGACAGTAGAAGACATTGTTGTTGCCGTGAAGGTCGTTTCGGGAGGAGATTCAGTGGTTGCCATAGAGGTCATGTCAGGAGGAGATTCTGTGGCTGCCATAGAGGTCATGTCAGAAGAAGGTCGGGTGGTCTCCATGGAGGTCATGACAGGAGGTCGGGTGGTCGCCATGGAGGTCATGACAGGAGGTCGGGTGGTTGCCATGGAGGTCATGACAGGAGGTCGGGTGGTTGCCATGGAGGTCATGACAGGAGGTCGGGTGGTTGCCATGGAGGTCATGACAGGAGGTCGGGTGGTTGCCATGGAGGTCATGACAGGAGGTCGGGTGGTTGCCATGGAGGTCATGACAGGAGGTCGGGTGGTTGCCATGGAGGTCGCGACAGGAGGTCGGGTGGTTGCCATGGAGGTCGCGACAGGAAGTCGGGTGGTTGCCATGGAGGTCGCGACAGGAGGTCGGGTGGTTGCCATGGAGGTCGCGACAGAAGATCCGGTGAATACCATGGAGGTCGTGACAGAAGATCCGGTGTTTGTCTTGGAGCTTGTCATGGAGCTTGTCACAGCCGATGACATTGTAGCTGGAATGGATTGGGTTTGCGTTGGGGTATTCGTGTTAGCGTTGGGTGTGGTCTGAGTCATTGTGACTTGAACCTGTTCCACAATGTTCGATAAAGAAAGAAAATGTTTTTGATGACATGTTATTGCGGATGTTTCTTAAGCCAACACTATATGGTAAACAGAGCTTATAGAGTTTAAAAACAAAAAAAGAGAAATAATAATAATTTCTCACCAAAATACTGTAACATGTTTTTTTAAATAAATTATTCAAATTATTCAATAAATCTAACTTTCTAGATTTTTTTCTCATTTTTTTTGTCATAATAAAACTTCAGTAAACAATAGAGTTACGTTGAAGTAGATAAATGGAAAAAAAAATCGTACCCTTTCCAGGAGTGCCACAATGCAAAATCCCACAATCAAATTCTTCATGATGTCAAGACGAGGTTTAGAGATGTCCCCAAAATGATCACTTCACAGGAAGGTCCAATTCTTCTTCAGTGCTCACTGACTGGACCTTGTCTGTTCTTGCTTTTATAGAAGAGCGTCATCGATTTGGGTAGGAGTCAATTTATGGCTCACTTTTTATGCTCTGACCTTGGTTCCAGGAAGTTGTGTGGGGTGAGAGAGAATTTTGCTGATCAAATATTGCCTTTCAATATATTTGATGGAACATTCCATAAAAAAAAAAAATCCGTCACATTGTCGCTTTTGTTACCCGTGAAAATGATTACGATAAACATTCTACATAAATGTAATTGTGATGCATGATTTTTTTTATTTTTTTGGGGGGGGGTGGTGGTTGTTCCTTTTACAAATACTTTATGGTGTATAATTGACAGACTGGTTTTAATGTCCTTGTCCTGCACCATAATATAAGTTAGTGATAGCATCAAGCTCAGTTTTCAAAAAGTACTAAGGTTTGGTGGTTTGGAAAAAAAAAAAAAATGTGTACCAAACAAAATCATCTTCCAAAAACTGTTTCCTCCCAAAAAGTTTCCTCTTCTTGTAATCAACAGGCTCATACTAAGCAACATATGAATGTTTTTTACACTTGCATTGTTCCTCCCTTTGTTGGAAGTAGCCCCTGGGCACTGTGCAAACCACACACACACACTTTGCTCCACCGCTTCTGCTTGTGTCTGAAGAAATACGAACTAGTAGTGGACATCCCCTTTTTTGTTTGTTGTATTTGGGGGGGGGGAGAAAAACAGAAGCGGTGTCTAATGTTTAAATATTACCCGATTAATATACATATGGCAGGTCTCAATGGCACCATTTGATATAACAGTACATGGCGTGATTCAACCATTTTATTGTTGTTGTTTTTTTCCACACAATTCTTTTCCTCTTCCTTGAAGGAACTTTACTGTTGTGTTTTACAATCTTGGGAATTCATATCAGGTGATATATCGGAACATGAGCAGGAAGAAATTGATCTGTAATGCTTTGAGACATATTCAGATTTCCTCATTGGCTGACCTAGTCGTGACGGATACAGATTTAAAAAAAAAAAAAAAAAAAGTTAATATTTGAACTCAACAGGGGCTTTAAAACTGTCACTTCGTTGTAGCACTCTAGTTGCCAAAAGTTTTTCAAAATAAAAAAACAAATATGCTAGCAAATACTTTTTTTTATAAATTAGTTAGATGGATATTTTTGGTTAGTTATTCAAGATAAAGACAGCAGAATAACACCTTGAACTAACAAGAAGCTCAAAGGCAAAATCCCCGGAAGGCAAACAATCCAATGAGCAAACCGGAGGAGGCGGACAGGTGACGTTGTGCGTTGGTTGTCATGGAAACACCCTTGGTGGTCACAGGTTGGATTGTTGTGGTCATGCTATTAGAAACCAAGAAGGTGGTGGTGTTGATGGTTTGATTAAAAGGCCCAGTTGTAAGAGATTTTTCATTCGTGAACGGCGTTGTAGCTTGTAGAATGCTCTGTAGTAAAAAAGATCATAAAGAGAAACAAAAAGAATCTTACTATTACTTTAAAGTATTGAAATAATGTAAGCTTTTAAGATATTGACTTTTACCTGCACAAAGAAAAATTCCAGCAGAGCCAGTGAAAAGAAACCCGGGACAATAATCTTCATATTGCAAAATGATTTCCTCATGGAGGGGCTGTGAAAATCTTTTCTGATCCTCAACATCTTCACTTGAAGTCTTCCTTTTGGCAGGTCAGCCATTTCTTTCTCCATCTTGGCGGTATTGACAAAAATGCTGCTCCCCGAAATTCCACTTGTTCTCCTTTCTGAAGTCTTTAAGATTGTGAACCCGATACCGCTGTTCAGAAGGCGGTTCTCGGTTCCCATCCGGGTCATGGACCACAAATGCAAAACTTCATTCCCACCAACCCTTGCAGGAAGCTTACACATGGATGCAAAACAAGTTATTACACATAATTTACCAGTTTTAATACGAGCATGTTTATTTGTTTCAAGAAAGTAAAATATCCCACTCCAATATTTTAATCCTGCTGAGTAGAAATCCCCCCCAAAAAATCAAATTCCATTACAATAAATATTTTTTGCAATATGAGGCCTCTACAAGAGTCTGGTGGTCTTGCATTTTATACATTGCAGATTAAAATGGCCATTATGCACAATAGCATTGAAGTGGATAATTCAAACAAAGAATTTGTCCCTGCTTTTATTGTTGTGGTCGATGTTCTGGCTGAGGTGGTCGGACTCTGAGATGGTAACTGTTTTGGGGTGGAAGCTGGCACTCCGTTGCTGGAGGTTGTTTTGGAGGATGCTGTAGGCTGCTCGGGTGTGGTGGACAAATGAGGTTGCGATGCTACAGTTGATGCAGCAAGCGCGAGGTCACCAGAGGAGGAACGACTCGGCATGGTCGCCGTCGACTGAGAAGAACCGTCAGTCGGGCTTGTTTCACTTGCACATGATGAACATGCGGTCACGCTTTGCCCCTGCAAAATACACATTGGTTTAATCGCTTGATTATTTTATTAAAAGTTTCAAAACTCCATTTAAAAAAAAAAAAAGAAATTCAAATTGTCAGCTGATACCCCGCCGGCGATTGACATTTCCCGTTATTGTTCTTTCCGTGTCACTCAATTCGTGTCTGTGTGAAGGCATGAGATAAAAGGTGGCCGAATAATAATGAGTCACTGTGTTCCAGAGGCAAATCATTCATGGTCATATCATGCAAAGGTCAAGCACCTGCTCTTCCTTCTGGCTGCTAAAGGCATGAACACATGAACCACACTTTGCATATTGCATGGCGGATAAAAACACACAAGGATATGAACTCTTTGTGTTACGTTATTCTTTCAGATTTTTTTTTACATGGAATATGCTAACTTAAATCATAAATTTGGAGGTGGAATAGAATCTTCAATACTGTTTGGGAATTGAATGATTTTTGACTTCATAAAGTTGAGGATCATTTTGTGATGGATCAAATATCTGCATCAAAATGACAGAGACTCTCCACGCTTTGCTTTTCAGACACAGATACTTATGGAATGACAAATATAATGTTAAATATTATTAATAAAAAAATAATAATAATGAATAATTGCTTGGCTATAAAAATGTGCAAAATGCTCTTACCTCAGTGGAGCTTGTGAACATGAAGATGAAGCATAGCCAGAGGACAAACATTGTTTTCTCCAATGTGGTCTCTTACTGTATATTTCATGTAGTGTAAATTCTGCCCTTCCAAACGTTGCGCTGGTCTTTTTATACCACCCTGTGGTACGCCGATGCTGATAAGAGATATCTGTCAGGGGGTAGGCCACAAGAGAAATATCTTGTTCTGCATTCTCCAACATTTTCAACATGGATAGAGAAGATATCAAACATGTGCCGTTAATTCTTTTAATGTGACCACAGCATGTTATAATTCAATAAATGGAATTGTTGAATTATTATTGATAATACAAAGTTCAATAAGTGTTTTTTTTATGGTTCTGGAATTGTTTTTTATTTTATTTTCATGAGAAGAGTTGAAAAACATATTTTGGCTGCTGCCAAATATCACATGCTGGTATTAGTACTGTACATTTGAATAGTGATAAGATTCAAATTCCTCTCAGTTTTGAAAGTGTTTACTTTTCACCAGACTCTTTCAACAAAACAGTGACCGAGCAGAACTGATATGATATGATTAACCAGATCAACTGAAAAAAAATCCAATGAATTTTTGGCATAGGTTCAGCAACGCAAAAGTATTTCGCTGTTTGAGTTTTATCGTCAAGTGTGTAGGAATGTAAAACCCAAAAAAATAAAATAGTGATCATAACAGCTTGCTTGTTTCCTTTCTTATGGGGAGTGGTGAGGAGCATACTTTCCACATTTAATAAACAATGCACCAAAAAAAACAGCAAAATTAGAGTGCATCAAGTTAAAAAACTAAAATAATCACATACATGTTGCAGATAAAAATGATTCTATTAATAACTGTAAAGCTCACTATATTTTTAAGGTCAACAAAGGGCTGGATTTATCCTTAAAAAAATAGTTTACTTCCTATAACCTGCTGAAGCGTGGCAGTAAGATCAACCTTTGATATCATGCAAAATATGAGCAGGCTCATGTTATTTATTAATACAAAGAGGGAGAAAATGCAAACTGAAAATTGATACGGCAAACTTGAAATAAAGCTTGATTTTTCTTATCTGTAACAAGTTAAGAAAAGTGTAACAAAAATTTGATTTTCAATTCTCATTCCTATAAGAAAAATAGAATATTGCACGTGAGACAAACGGAAAAATATGGCTCAGTATTTGTTTAGGGTTCCCAGAAGTTGTCACCGACGCATTTCACTAACTGACCAGAAGACGGCGACAGCGCACACTTACAAATATTTGAAAAAAAATATTTCAACATGTGTATTTCTTCCTGCTTTTGTCCACTAGATGAGGCCAAAGGACCTGGTTCCTGCAACATAGATCAACTTCACAGATGCTCACCAGGACCAGAGCAGAGCCGCATGCTGCAACACTTTTGCTTTGTGGTTTATTCTACAAGGCAACCTGAAAAGTGGGTGACATTTACTCCTCATTGCACCTCATTTTGTTAAATATGAGTCAAATATATTTTGGGCTAACAACACTGTCATTGAGAAACAGGTCCAGTATCATGATATCACATGGCGATCACACACAGATCGCCATGTGTGTGATATCTGTGATATCAGATATCTAGTGAGATAACTATAGTTAAGTATACTTGGCACTTTTGTCACATTGAAAGATGTCAGCTGTTTGCATGTTCTCACCTTGTGTGCCATTAGAAGTGACAGGTGAGATGGGTTCACACATGGCCACCTTGTGGTACAATGTGACATTGCACATCAGCAGGTGCACTACATGGTTGTTTCCATTTTGCCCAGGGAGGCTAGATTCGTCACATCCTTTAACTCCCGTCAATTGGATTAAGAAGCTCTCTTGCGGGACAACAATGACTTGACATGCGCAGTAAACCAATCAGAGCAACAATCCCCCCGTTGGCGCCCCGTTTCAACTGCACCAATTTATGACTTCCAGGTTGGGGAGAAGCCAAGAGCGATCCATTCAGTCCACAACAATCCATAGCCAATCTGATTGTGGGGCGCTCGCTCTCATCCATCTATCACTGCATTTGGAACGCATGAGCCAAGTAAGCCTGGAGTCCCTTTACCCCCCCCACAGGATCAATAGAGCTCATTTTTTTCCCCCGCAGCAGAAAGACACCTCTCCCATTGTGGGAAAACTGATGAGGGAGTAGCCACTTACTCGGGAGTAATGCATTTGATTTGTTGCAAGTTAGCAGAAATTGCTTGGTCACCTTCACTTTGCATCAAGAAGCCAATAAGAGCCGTGTTCTTGTTTACAGCACGTTTGTGAGAGCTAACACGCGGTGGAGGGGGGGGGGGAGAAAAAAAAATCTTGGCATCAAATGCATTTGTCGATTAAAGCGTCGCTCATGCTGTCATAAAGAAACGAAAAAGTCCCTTAGCGGTATTTTGGCTGTGCGTCATTAATAAAGGAAGTCAGTGATTACAATTGGATGAAAGCATTCGAGCTTGAAGTTGCTAACAGCTCTATGCAGACATTAGCTTTTAAATGATTAGCTACAATGACATTAATTGGCTTCATTTCCGATGATTCTGTGATGCAAAATTTGGAGGAATTATGGTGACACTATAATGCGATTAAATAAAAGTAAACAAAAGCCTCTTTTTAGAGATCATATCGTTGACCCCCAGAATCTGGAATTCAAGAGCAATCCATTCTCGTGTCATTTTTTTCTGAGACCTCATAGCAGACTTGCACGTTTTGCATATTTGTAATAATGACAAGACGAGCGACTTTTAGCATTCATGTGATGAGATTCCATACAGGCCATAAAATATTCTCTCTCTGCTGTAAAGACATTTTTTGGTGGGGGAAGATTGACAAGGCTAAAACCTCAAATCCATTCATCATTCCAACTGCTTAAATAGAGCACTCAGAACTTTTTCTTTCACCTTTTTCCCCTCAAGGTGAACAAGCCTTTTCCCCCCCCCCTTTCCCCTGGCGCTGGATAAAAGCGAGGAAAAAAAAATGATTTGGACGATAGCTGCCAATTTTGTTAGCATTGTTGGCGAGCACACTTGAGCAGTCACATGCGTATCATTTCTCAGCCGAGGTTGTGCGTACGTGTGGCTGCAGAGGTCAGTGGATGCTGAAAGCAGATACATTTGTTGGGGTGGGGGGAGGGGTTGACGTCCTGTCAAGAAGACGAGAGGGAGCCTTACTAAGAGGCAGCGCCCTGGACAGGGAGATGGATGGTAAATGCCATGTTGAACAAAGGCAGGTTCAAGAAAAAGGGGTGGAAAAAAGTAAAACGCCTTGGGTAATGCACTTAATTGCTTCCTGTCTCAGAATGAGATGAGAAAATGGATATAATTGTGTGTAATAAGCATAGAGAAAGGATTAGTTCAAAAGCACTCTCACAAGAATGGATGAAATTCTTTAATCTGGCCAGAAACAATAATATGAAATAATAATGATTAAGGTACTTTTGGATTTGGACTTTAATGTAATAAAAGTTGAGACTCAAAGGCATAGTCAATATTAAAACGTTTTTTTTTTCTTCTGACACTTCTATTATAGTGAGAAAGCCGAATGCAAAAAAAAAATCACTACAAGTTTAATTTTTTGTGGATTATTTATATTTACATAAAAAACACTACAAGTTTAAAAAAAAATTAAAATATTTTGACAAGTTTAAATTTTTTTTGATTATTTATATTTACATAAAAAACACTGCAAGTTTAAAAAAAACACATATATATTTTGATTATTTATATTTACATAAAAAACACATAAGAAAAAAATACAGAAGTAGCAAAGGCGTGTTTAGGGTATATGACAAAAATGTGAAATCAATGCAAACATAAATTATAAATTTCCAGTAATTGTGGATAACAAATTCTTCTGTACAGTCCCAAGAATAACATCACAAAAAGGATGCACTGATCCTCTGAGGGACAAACTGTCTGGGGAAGGTTAACCACTATCTTAGCAAAAACTGCTGGATGGTAAAAGATAAAGTGGATCTGGCCCACAGAGGGTTTGAAAATATGAAAGAAGTAATCCTCCTGTAATCCTCAAAGATCCCAGCATGCAAAGAAATGCTCATCCCATGTAATGATAGTTGATCCTTACAAAGGTCTGCTTTCTATCATACCAAAGAGAAGGGACATGAGAAAAGGTGAACTAGCCGTGGTCCTGATTGGTAAGACGGGACTTGCAAAACATGCCAGACGAGAGATTTGATTCTTGATAGCTTCTGAATCCATTTCATTTTTTAACCACAGATTAACCTTGATCCCCGCATAATTTGGGATTATCCACTCAGTCACAAGTGCATATGGTGTGCTTTTCGGGGAAAGGGGGAGGGGGGAGGGGGTACGGCACTCAATTCCAACTAGCTGCATGCACTGTTGTAATAATGACGCAATACTCACCTGCGCTGAATAATTGATCCTCAAAGCATAACAGCGAGTTAATTAGCGCATCAAGCACCGAAGGTCGTCCTCGCTAGGCTCCTCCTCCCTCCCCGTTCGGTTTCATTAAGACGCGGCGAGGAGCAACTGGGATCCATCAATTCTAAACATGAAGCCTCCCATGTTAATACAGTTAATTGGCAATTTGATTAAAGTTCAAAATTGAATCGAGAAGTCGGCTATTCATCCTTTTCACTTATATCAACCCCCTACACCGCTCTCGATGGGAAGTCTATTAATAAAAAGTCATAGGGGCTAATTTACTAACTTACTGACCCATTTAATAGCTTGCAGATGTGAATTGTCTCTTGCAGATAGTTAAGACAAAAGATTTGATGAGATGAAATCTTTGAATCAACCTTGCAGTCTATTTGTGGGAGGCCCAGTTCGTCATACTCCTTCGTTATCATTTCACTTTCTTCTTAAAGTTGTGCCAAGCGAGAGTTAGATATGAAGTGGAAGCTCACTGGAGAGCAAGTAATAACTCGGAGCTTCCAGTTGTACTTGATGAGCGCAGGAGGCCCGACAGAAACGGTCAGGGTCAGTTTTAATTGAAAGGAAAAGCTTCCCGAGCGGCGCCGGCGTGTTTGATGCGTTGGGCTTTTTAATGGCACGCAGGTAAGACAAAGCCAGGAGAGCGAGGGGAATAAAAAGACAACGTTTTGTGCGCCGCGGCTAACCTTACGCGAGATTTGCAACGGCGAGGGCGATCGAAGCTGATGTATTTTTCATCGGGAACGCGGCGTAGAAATGCATTCCGCGTCTGATACTTCAAATACCTTCACACTGGGAGGTGTGAATATTAATGGAGTAACTGGATGACTGTTTTCTCAAGTCATTTTCTTTTTTAAAGGACATGAGAAGCGTTAATAATGCAGTACGGACTGTAGCGTGAGATTTTTTAGCAAGCTTGCCTGCATGTTTTACTAATCGTTGGATGCATCCTCCGCTAAATTCTGTGTGTGTGTGTTTGTGTGTGCCTTCTATTCAAACAGCACCTGTTCAGTAAGTGATGAGTCAACAGCGTGACGGGAAAGCAAGATCATGTCAAACGGGATGTTTACACGATGGATGCCTTCGAGCGGCGTTACTGGACCGTATGCGGGATATATTGGGGGCTTGTTGGGGGGGGCTGCTAAAAACATCGACTTCATAATCATAACATGGCATGCAAAGTATTACATGTAAATCTTAATGATCATTTTGAGGATCCGCAATGAAAAATGTATTTATTACTGCGAGCTGCTCCATTTACTTCAATTGCTTCAAGTCGTCTACAATCAATTGCATGTGATGTAGTAAACTTGGAATGATCTTTTTAATTTTATTCTTAATTTTTACTCAAATTAATGCAGTGCTTAACAGCTGTGGAAAATGAGGTCAAATATACTCTTTTGGGTATATTATTTATTTATTATGAAATTCTTGCTGCATGTAAAACAGCTTTTTATCAAACGTGTGTGACCTGGAAGTCAACCTGTGCACAAAAATATCTTATTTCAAGTTTTTTGTTTGTTTGATTCCACATCGCTGCGCAATAAAAATCTGCTTATTTTATGATAGATGACGGTCAGTCTGCGAATAAAGAGCTACAACCCCTTTTTGGCTGCGTCTCCTAATTACAGGTTTGGAATTTAAAGAGGTAAATAATGATAGTACGATTGATCAACTTTGCCTTTTGAGGTGGAGAGCGCCCCCGAGTCATCATTTCTCATTAGGTAATGAATAGTGATTGGTATGAAATGACTTCACCCCACTCGGCTGGCTGTCCATTAGCGTGTTAATCAACAGCATATGACTGCCAGGCTGCGGCGGATTCCCCTTGAAACAAATCACCCCAGCCCTCCTGAAAAGACAATTCCTCATTTGCATAATGAGGGCCAAAGGAGGCCAATGTTTGCTCATCATCAGAATGCATTTATGCACGGGATCGCCATGGCGATGCATGTCGCTTAATTCACACCTCTGGAATCAAAGCTAAGGTAGGAAAGGAGGATGTTGTGTTTTTTTTTTTTTTTAATTCCAGCAAATGAGGATGTGATCAATTGGATCCATCAATTTTATATACAGGTTAAAGGTCACAAGCGAGCTGGACCAATGAGTGGGGTTCTTTCCTGGCAATATTGTTAGAATAAAAAAAAATATGTCCAGCCACTCCTGTTCATCACAATTTCACCTCAAGTACAAAATTGGCCGTGAGACATGCAAATTGTAGTTTGTTTTGACCTAACAAGGACTGTTAAACACTAATAAGTGCTCTTATCCATCTGTCACATAAGCACAAGCCAGCTAAGAGAGAAGGTGGGAGAAGGTCAAAACCAGAATGTCAGACATGTTTACCCACCGGAGACACAGATTGGCTGTTATTCATCACCAAAACAACAAAATATTCCCTTTTACAATTTTTATCTCACTCCAGTTTAATTGTGTGAAAATAAAATGAAAAGAGAGGAAAAAGTCAAAGTGACAGCAAAGGTCAATTTTAATGAATGATGATAAATTGCTAAGTAGTTGGCTCGTGAGTGAATGATTCGTTCAAAACAAATCTTTTCATTGAACGAGAGTGAACGAATCAATTCCTAAGGTGATTCGTTCTTTTTTCAGGTCATATGACTTCAACCAGTAGGTGTCGGTAATGCGCATTGAAGCTGGTGCCACCTTGCCATAAAACAAAACGAAGAAGAAAATGACAACTTCCCGTTCACGAACGAGTCATGAATTGCATTTCCCGTTCACAATTGAACGAATCTGTGAGTGAACGAGTCAGTGATTTGCATTTCCAGGTCATCGCAAGAACGGATCATTGAGGGACGAATCCTGACTTTCCCGTTCCCGAACGAGTCAATGGGTGAACTGCCTTCCTTCCCGTGCATCAACGGATCAGTCACTGAAAGTGTTGCGTCTCCCTCCTGGCGTGGACTATGTAAGCCAGAATGTCGATTTACAATTTACCAAGGAAAGAAATAACCACTCACTGAAACACCACTTCTTTGATGCACGTTTTCTCCAAGCTAACGGCTAACTTTATTGCATGAAGGGATGCGCCATTATGCAACAACGGGGAGGTTATGCTTCTCTTTGGGTAATCTTGATTTTGTAACACTTATAGTAGTTTTTAAATAACGTGTATGCATATATACGCCTAAATATTGTTATCCAATATTTCTACTGCAATTTCACATTGCATTGCTGGTTTGAAATTTACTTTTAATATTATTTTTAATAAACATTTATGTTAAAAAAAATTGTCTGGTGTTGTATTCCTTGTTTTTATATTCGCCAATTGAAACATAAAAATCAGACATTTGGTTAACTGCTTTATATGACAAAATGTGTAGGTACACTCCACGAGGTAAAAAAAAAAGGAATAAATAAATAAATGGTTAATTGCACAACAAAAACACATATAGGTATTTTCTCACACCTGGGATCAAACCAAGTTCTTATCGAGCAAGAGCCCAAGTCACTAACCAGTCGGCTATTTCGACTGGCAGCCTTCAATTGCTTGCATTGTTTTGTACTAGTGATGTGCATTCCAGTTCTCTAAAGTGAACTGAATCTTTAGAATCAGTTGTGTGTGTTTAACAAGGGTAACTTGGAAAACATATTGGAACACAGCCCCGAGGACTAGAGCTTGACACCTGTGACCTTTGACCATGATATGTCCCTAATAAAGTGGCCTGTTATTAGGTACACTTGAAAATGGCAGTGTACCTAATGGAGTGTCCGTGTGATTCCCTCGTTAAGCGCAGGTGCGTGAAAACTTTTAGCTCCTTTTGAACGTGAAAGAAGCTAAAAGTTTTCACGCACCTGCGCTTAACGAGGGTCACTTGGAAAACATATTGGAACGCGGCCCCTCGACGACTGGAAGTCGACACCCCTGGTTTAAGTGAAAAGAGCCACACCCGCCCTCACCCCCACTTTCTGATTGGCTGTTTGATCTGTGACGTCACTCAGACACTCCATTAGGTACACTGCCCTTTTCAAGTGTACCTAATAACAGGCCACTTCATTAGGGAAAAAAATCATGGCCAAAACTTAACTGACAGTGAAAAGTGCCACACCCGCCCTCACCCCCACTTTCTGATTGGCTGTTTGATCTGTGACGTCACACAGACACTCCATTAGGTACACCACCATTTTATACCTAGTGTACCTAATAACTTTATGCATTTTTTGTACATGTCAAGAATGTGTATTTGACTACTTGCTCTTTATTTTGGGGGACACCAACACATTACACAACGTAAAACACATATACATATTGTCATATAAAGCAGTTAACCAAATGTCAGATTTTTGTTTTCATGCCCCCCCCCCCCAAAAAAAACAAGGAATAAAACACCAGCCAAGTTTTAACAGGTTTTAATGTTTATTAAAATAATAATGATGAAAGTACATTTCAAACCAGCAATCTAATGTGAAATTGCAGTAGATATATTGGATAACAATATTTAGGTGTATATTTGCATGTTATTTAAAAACTACTCTAAGTGTTAGACCACTATTATATGATTACGTTTACCAGCTCAGTGGCCTTGTGTTTGAGTGTCCGCCCTGAGAATGGGAGGTTGGGGGTTCAAACCCCCAGCCGGGTCATACCAGTGACCATTATCAAAATGGTACCCATTTCTTCCCTGCTTGGCACTCAGTGTAAGGGGTTGAAATGGGGCTCCGCTGCTGCTCACGATAATTAGGACTTTAATTTATACAATCACGATTACCCAAAGAAAAGCATAATCTCCTTTTGCATAACGGCGCATCCCTTTAGCTTGGCGGAAACGCGGATAAAAGAAGTGGTGTTTCAGTGAGTGGTTCTTTCTTTCCTTGGTAAACCGTACATCGACATTCTGGTTGACGTAGTCCACGCCAGGAGGAAGACGCAACACGTTCACTGACTGATCCGTTGATGCACAGGAAGGAAGGCAGTTGACTCGTTCGCGAACGGGAAAGTCAGGAAGTCAGGTAAGTCGTTCCCTTATGATCCGTTCTCGCGATGAACTGGAAATGCGAATAACTCACTCACACATTCGTTCGTTGGTGTGCGGGAAATGCAATTCACCACTCGTTCGTGAACGGGAAGTGACGTCAATCTCTTCTTCGTTTTGTTTTACGGCGAGGTGGCACCAGCTTCAATAGGCATTACTGACACCTACTGGTTATGAACTTTCTAGAACAGTGAACTGCGCATGCGCCGCGGCGTTCTCGGACAAACACAAGAGCCGCACAGGTAGTGAACAGACCGGGATCATATGAGGGGAGTTTTCTTCATATCTTTCCTAAAGCCGTGGAAGAACCGAGAGAAATGCTTTCGCTGGGTAGAAGCAATTATTCTCAAAGCGTCTCCCTGATCTTAAGCTCCCAAGAGAGCAAGGAAAAACTCAAAAAAACCCTACTAAAAGAAAGAAATAGTTGTATCATTTTATTTCATCGTATTTATGTATTTATTATAAATGTATTATTTATTCATATAAAAGCCGGCCCGCGAAAATATTTCTGACACGTAACCGGTCCGTAGTGCAAAAAACGTTGGGGACCGAGCTTTATTCGCTTGTCAGCTCATCCATAAAACCATATACTATATTCCTTACGCACAAGCGAGGCTTCCGTAGTGTAGTGGTTAGTCCTCTGGGCTCTCACCCAAGCGAAGCGGGATCGAATCTCAGGGGAACCCAAAACTTTTATCGTAGGAAAAATTTGCAACACAGTCGCTCGTGTGCTGCCCCATATAACCATAGGTAGAGCTAGGTTTAGAGCTACGGTTAGGTTTAAAGCTAGGGTTAGGGGTAGGATTAAAGCTAGGGCTAGAGCTAGTGTTATAGCTAGTGTTAGGGTTGTTAGAGCTAGGGTTAGACCAGGGGTTAGTGCTAGCGCTAGGGCTAGGGTTAGGGTTGTTAGAGCTAGGATTAGGGTTAGACCAAGGGTTAGAGCTAGAGCTAGGGCTAGTGCTAGAGCTAGGGTTAGAGCTAGTGCTAGAGCTAGTATTATAGCTAGGCTTAGTATTGTTAGAGCTAGGGTTAGACCAAGGGTTAGAGCTAGCGCTAGAGCTATGGTTAGGGTTAGGGTTGTTAGAGCTAGGGTTAGGGTTAGACCAAGGGTTGAAGCTAGAGCTAGGGTTAGAGCTAGAGCTTGAGCTAGTGCTAGAGCTAGAGCTAGGGCTAGGGTTAGGGTTGTTAGAGCTAGGATTAGGGTTAGGCCAAGGGTTAGAGCTAGAGCTAGGGCTAGTGCTAGAGCTAGGGTTAGAGCTAGTGCTAGAGCTAGTATTATAGCTAGGCTTAGTATTGTTAGAGCTAGGGTTAGACCAAGGGTTAGAGCTAGCGCTAGAGCTAGGGTTAGGGTTAGGGTTGTTAGAGCTAGGGTTAGGGTTAGACCAAGGGTTGAAGCTAGAGCTAGGGTTAGAGCTAGAGCTTGAGCTAGTGCTAGAGCTAGAGCTAGGGCTAGGGTTAGGGTTAGGGTTGTTAGAGCTAGGATTAGGGTTAGACCAAGGGTTAGAGCTAGAGCTAGGGCTAGTGCTAGAGCTAGGGTTAGAGCTAGTGCTAGAGCTAGTATTATAGCTAGGCTTAGTATTGTTAGAGCTAGGGTTAGACCAAGGGTTAGAGCTAGCGCTAGAGCTAGGGTTAGGGTTAGGGTTGTTAGAGCTAGGGTTAGGGTTAGACCAAGGGTTGAAGCTAGAGCTAGGGTTAGAGCTAGAGCTAGAGCTTGAGCTAGTGCTAGAGCTAGAGCTAGGGCTAGGGTTAGGGTTAGGGTTGTTAGAGCTAGGATTAGGGTTAGACCAAGGGTTAGAGCTAGAGCTAGGGCTAGTGCTAGAGCTAGGGTTAGAGCTAGTGCTAGAGCTAGTATTATAGCTAGGCTTAGTATTGTTAGAGCTAGGGTTAGACCAAGGGTTAGAGCTAGCGCTAGAGCTATGGTTAGGGTTAGGGTTGTTAGAGCTAGGGTTAGGGTTAGACCAAGGGTTGAAGCTAGAGCTAGGGTTAGAGCTAGAGCTTGAGCTAGTGCTAGAGCTAGAGCTAGGGCTAGGGTTAGGGTTAGGGTTGTTAGAGCTAGGATTAGGGTTAGACCAAGGGTTAGAGCTAGAGCTAGGGCTAGTGCTAGAGCTAGGGTTAGAGCTAGTGCTAGAGCTAGTATTATAGCTAGGCTTAGTATTGTTAGAGCTAGGGTTAGACCAAGGGTTAGAGCTAGCGCTAGAGCTAGGGTTAGGGTTAGGGTTGTTAGAGCTAGGGTTAGGGTTAGACCAAGGGTTGAAGCTAGAGCTAGGGTTAGAGCTAGAGCTTGAGCTAGTGCTAGAGCTAGAGCTAGGGCTAGGGTTAGGGTTAGGGTTGTTAGAGCTAGGATTAGGGTTAGACCAAGGGTTAGAGCTAGAGCTAGGGCTAGTGCTAGAGCTAGGGTTAGAGCTAGTGCTAGAGCTAGTATTATAGCTAGGCTTAGTATTGTTAGAGCTAGGGTTAGACCAAGGGTTAGAGCTAGCGTTAGAGCTAGGGTTAGGGTTAGGGTTGTTAGAGCTAGGGTTAGGGTTAGACCAAGGGTTGAAGCTAGAGCCAGGGTTAGAGCTAGAGCTTGAGCTCGTGCTAGAGATAGAGCTAGGGCTAGGGTTAGGGTTAGGGTTGTTAGAGCTAGGATTAGGGTTAGACCAAGGGTTAGAGCTAGAGCTAGGGCTAGTGCTAGAGCTAGGGTTAGAGCTAGTGCTAGAGCTAGTATTATAGCTAGGCTTAGTATTGTTAGAGCTAGGGTTAGACCAAGGGTTAGAGCTAGCGCTAGAGCTAGGGTTAGGGTTAGGGTTGTTAGAGCTAGGGTTAGGGTTAGACCAAGGGTTGAAGCTAGAGCTAGGGTTAGACCAAGGGTTAGAGCTAGCGCTAGAGCTAGGGTTAGGGTTAGGGTTGTTAGAGCTAGGGTTAGGGTTAGACCAAGGGTTGAAGCTAGAGCTAGGGTTAGAGCTAGAGCTTGAGCTAGTGCTAGAGATAGAGCTAGGGCTAGGGTTAGGGTTAGGGTTGTTAGAGCTAGGATTAGGGTTAGACCAAGGGTTAGAGCTAGAGCTAGCGCTAGGGCTAGTGCTAGAGCTAGGGTTAGAGCTAGTGCTAGAGCTAGTATTATAGCTAGGCTTAGTATTGTTAGAGCTAGGGTTAGACCAAGGGTTAGAGCTAGCGCTAGAGCTAGGGTTAGGGTTAGGGTTGTTAGAGCTAGTGTTAGGGTTAGACCAAGGGTTGAAGCTAGAGCTAGGGTTAGACCAAGGGTTAGAGCTAGCGCTAGAGCTAGGGTTAGGGTTAGGGTTGTTAGAGCTAGGGTTAGGGTTAGACCAAGGGTTGAAGCTAGAGCTAGGGTTAGAGCTAGAGCTTGAGCTAGTGCTAGAGCTAGAGCTAGGGCTAGGGTTAGGGTTAGGGTTGTTAGAGCTAGGATTAGGGTTAGACCAAGGGTTAGAGCTAGAGCTAGGCTAGTGCTAGAGCTAGGGTTAGAGCTAGTGCTAGAGCTAGTATTATAGCTAGGCTTAGTATTGTTAGAGCTAGGGTTAGACCAAGGGTTAGAGCTAGCGTTAGAGCTAGGGTTAGGGTTAGGGTTGTTAGAGCTAGGGTTAGGGTTAGACCAAGGGTTGAAGCTAGAGCCAGGGTTAGAGCTAGAGCTTGAGCTAGTGCTAGAGATAGAGCTAGGGCTAGGGTTAGGGTTAGGGTTGTTAGAGCTAGGATTAGGGTTAGACCAAGGGTTAGAGCTAGAGCTAGGGCTAGTGCTAGAGCTAGGGTTAGAGCTAGTGCTAGAGCTAGTATTATAGCTAGGCTTAGTATTGTTAGAGCTAGGGTTAGACCAAGGGTTAGAGCTAGCGCTAGAGCTAGGGTTAGGGTTAGGGTTGTTAGAGCTAGGGTTAGGGTTAGACCAAGGGTTGAAGCTAGAGCTAGGGTTAGACCAAGGGTTAGAGCTAGCGCTAGAGCTAGGGTTAGGGTTAGGGTTGTTAGAGCTAGGGTTAGGGTTAGACCAAGGGTTGAAGCTAGAGCTAGGGTTAGAGCTAGAGCTTGAGCTAGTGCTAGAGATAGAGCTAGGGCTAGGGTTAGGGTTAGGGTTGTTAGAGCTAGGATTAGGGTTAGACCAAGGGTTAGAGCTAGAGCTAGCGCTAGGGCTAGTGCTAGAGCTAGGGTTAGAGCTTGTGCTAGAGCTAGTATTATAGCTAGGCTTAGTATTGTTAGAGCTAGGGTTAGACAAAGGGTTAGAGCTAGCGCTAGAGCTAGGGTTAGGGTTAGGGTTGTTAGAGCTAGGGTTAGGGTTAGACCAAGGGTTGAAGCTAGAGCTAGGGTTAGACCAAGGGTTAGAGCTAGCGCTAGAGCTAGGGTTAGGGTTAGGGTTGTTAGAGCTAGGGTTAGGGTTAGACCAAGGGTTGAAGCTAGAGCTAGGGTTAGAGCTAGAGCTTGAGCTAGTGCTAGAGATAGAGCTAGGGCTAGGGTTAGGGTTAGGGTTGTTAGAGCTAGGATTAGGGTTAGACCAAGGGTTAGAGCTAGAGCTAGCGCTAGGGCTAGTGCTAGAGCTAGGGTTAGAGCTAGTGCTAGAGCTAGTATTATAGCTAGGCTTAGTATTGTTAGAGCTAGGGTTAGACCAAGGGTTAGAGCTAGCGCTAGAGCTAGGGCTAGGGTTAGGGTTAGGGTTGTTAGAGCTAGGGTTAGGCTTAGACCAAGGGTTGAAGCTAGAGCTAGAGCTAGGGTTAGAGCTAGAGCTAGACCTAGAGCTAGGGTTAGGGTTAGGGTTGTTAGAGCTAGGATTAGGGTTAGACCAAGGGTTAGAGCTAGAGCTAGCGCTAGGGCTAGTGCTAGAGCTAGAGTTAGGGTTAGAGCTAGAGCTAGGGTTAGGATTAGAGCTAGGTAACCGGTCACTGGCGCAAAAAACGTTAGGGATCACTGAGCTATATTCGCTTATCAGCTCCTCCATAAAACCATATATATTCCTTGCGACACAAGCGAGGCTTCAGTAGTGTAGTGGTTAGTCCTCTGGGCTCTCACCCAAGCGAAGCGGGTTCGAATCTCAGGGGAACCCAAAACTTTTATCATAGAAAATTTGCAACACAGTCGCTCGTGTGCTGCCCCATATAACCATACACCTCCTTAGAGCTAGGTTTAGAGCTACCGTTAGGTTTAAAGCTAGGGTTAGAGGTAGGATTAAAGCTAGGGCTAGAGCTAGTGTTATAGCTAGGGTTAGGGTTGTTAGAGCTAGGGTTAGACCAGGGGTTAGTGCTAGCGCTAGGGCTAGGGTTAGGGTTGTTAGAGCTAGGATTAGGGTTAGACCAAGGGTTAGAGCTAGAGCTAGCGCTAGGGCTAGTGCTAGAGCTAGGGTTAGAGCTAGTGCTAGAGCTAGTATTATAGCTAGGCTTAGTATTGTTAGAGCTAGGGTTAGACCAAGGGTTAGAGCTAGCGCTAGAGCTAGGGCTAGGGTTAGGGTTAGGGTTGTTAGTGCTAGGGTTAGGGTTAGACCAAGGGTTGAAGCTAGAGCTAGAGCTAGGGTTAGAGCTAGAGCTTGAGCTAGTGCTAGAGCTAGAGCTAGGGCTAGGGTTAGGGTTAGGGTTGTTAGAGCTAGGATTAGGGTTAGACCAAGGGTTAGAGCTAGAGCTAGCGCTAGTGCTAGAGCTAGAGTTAGGGTTAGAGCTAGTGCTAGGGTTAGGATTAAAGCTAGGTAACCGGTCACTGGCGCAAAAAACGTTAGGGATCACTGAGCTATATTCGCTTATCAGCGCCTCCATAAAACCATATATATTCCTTGCAACACAAGCGAGGCTTCCATAGTGTAGTGGTTAGTCCTCTGGGCTCTCACCCGAGCGAACCGGGTTCGAATCTCAGTGGAACACAAAAATTTTATCATAGGAAATTTGCAACACAGTCGCTCGTGTGCTGCCCCATATAATCATACACCTCCTTCGAGCTAGGTTTAGAGCTACGGTTAGGTTTAAAGCTAGGGTTAGTGGTAGGATTAAAGCTAGGGTAAGAGCTCGAGCTCGTGCTAGAGCTAGTGTTATAGCTACGGTTAGGGTTAGTCCAAGGGTTATCCTAACCCTAGCTCTAACAACCCTAAAACTAGCCCTAGCTCTAACCCTTGGTCTAACCCTAACCCTAGCTCTAGCACTAGCTCTAACCCTAGCTGTAGCGCAGGCTCTAGCTCTAAACCTAACTCTAGCACTAGCTCTAACCCTTGGTCTAACCCTAACCCTAGCTCTAACAACCCTAACCCTAGCTCTAGCTCTAACCCTTGGTCTAACCCTAACCCTAGCTCTAACAACCCTAACCCTAACCCTAGCTCTAGGGCTAGCGCTAGCTCTAGCTCTAACCCTAGCTCTAGCACTAGCTCTAGCTCTAACCCTTGGTCTAACCCTAGCTCTAACAACCCTAACCCTAGCACTAGCTCTAGCCCTAACCCTATTTCTAGCACTAGCTCTAGCTCTAACCCTTGGTCTAACCTTAATCCTAGCTCTAACAACCCTAACCCTAACCCTAGCTCTAGCGCCAGCTCTAACCCTTGGTCTAATCCTAGCTCTAACAACCCTAACCCTAGCCCTAGCTCTAGCGCTAGCTGTAACCCTTGGTCTAACCCTAGCTCTAACAACCCTAAGCCTAGCTATAATACTAGCTCTAGCACTAGCTCTAGCTCTAACCCTAACCCTAGCTCTAGCTCTAGCTCTAACCCTAACCCTAGCTCTAACAACCCTAACCCTAGCTCTACCTCTAGCCCTAACCCTAGCTCTAGCACTCGCTCTAGCTCTAACCCATGAACTAACCCTAAGAACCCTAACCTTAACCCTAGCCCTAGAACTAGCACTAGCTCTTGCACTAACCCTAGCTCTAGCACTAGCTCTAGCTCTAACCCTTGGTCTAACCCTAACCCTAGCTCTAACAACCCTAACCCTAACCCTAGCTCTAGCACTAGCCCTAGCCCTAGCCCTAGCTCTAACCTTAGTCTAGCACTAGCTCTAGCTCTAACCCTTGGTCTAACCCTAACCCAAGCTTTAACAACCCTAACCCTAGCTCTAGCTCTAGCCCTATCCCTAACCCTAACTCTAGCACTAGCTCTAGTTCTAACCCTTGGTCTAACCCTAATCCTAGCTCTAACAACCCTAGCCCCAGCTCTAGCGCTAGCTCTAACCCTTGGTCTAACCCTAGCTCTAACCCTAACCCTAGCTCCAGCACTAGCTCTAACCCTAACACTAACCCTAGCTCTAACAACCCTAACCCTAACCCTAGCTCTACCTCTAGCTCTAACCCTAGCTCTAGCACTCGCTCTAGCTCTAACCCTTGGTCTAACCCTAACCCTAGCTCTAACAACCCTAACCCTAACCCTAGCTCTAGCTGTAGCACTAGCTCTAGCTCTAACCCTAGCTCTAGCACTAGCTCTTGCTCTAACCCTAGCTCTAGCACTAGCTCTAGCTCTAACCCTTGGTCTAACCCTAAGCCTAGCTCTAACAACCCTAACCCTAACCCTAGCTCTAGCACTAGCTCTAGCCCTAGCTCTAACCCTAACCTTAGTCTAGCACTAGCTCTAGCTCTAACCCTTGGTCTAACCCTAACCCAAGCTTTAACAACCCTAACCCTAGCTCTAGATTTAGCCCTATCCCTAACCCTAACTCTAGCACTAGCTCTAATTCTAACCCTTGGTCTAACCCTAATCCTAGCTCTAACAACCCTAGCCCCAGCTCTAGCGCTAGCTCTAACCCTTGGTCTAACCCTAGCTCTAACAACCCTAAGCCTAGCTATAATACTAGCTCTAGCACTAGCTCTAGCTCTAACCCTAACCCTAGCTCTAGCACTAGCTCTAGCTCTAACCCTAATACTAACCTTAGCTCTAACAACCCTAACCCTAACCCTAGCTCTACCTCTAGCTCTAACCCTAGCTCTAGCACTCGCTCTAGCTCTAACCCTTGGTCTAACCCTAACCCTAGCTCTAACAACCCTAACCCTAACCCTAGCTCTAGCTGTAGCACTAGCTCTAGCTCTAACACTAACCCTAGCTCTAGCACTAGCTCTAGCTCTAACCCTTGGTCTAACCCTAACCCTAGTTCTAACAACCCTAACCCTAACCCTAGCTCTAGCACTAGCTCTAGCTCTAACCCTTGGTCTAACCCTAAGCCTAGCTCTAACAACCCTAACCCTAACCCTAGCTCTAGCACTAGCTCTAGCCCTAGCTCTAACCCTAACCTTAGTCTAGCACTAGCTCTAGCTCTAACCCTTGGTCTAACCCTAACCCAAGCTTTAACAACCCTAACCCTAGCTCTAGATTTAGCCCTATCCCTAACCCTAACTCTAGCACTAGCTCTAATTCTAACCCTTGGTCTAACCCTAATCCTAGCTCTAACAACCCTAGCCCCAGCTCTAGCGCTAGCTCTAACCCTTGGTCTAACCCTAGCTCTAACAACCCTAAGCCTAGCTATAATACTAGCTCTAGCACTAGCTCTAGCTCTAACCCTAACCCTAGCTCTAGCACTAGCTCTAGCTCTAACCCTAATACTAACCTTAGCTCTAACAACCCTAACCCTAACCCTAGCTCTACCTCTAGCTCTAACCCTAGCTCTAGCACTCGCTCTAGTTCTAACCCTTGGTCTAACCCTAACCCTAGCTCTAACAACCCTAACCCTAACCCTAGCTCTAGCTGTAGCACTAGCTCTAGCTCTAACACTAACCCTAGCTCTAGCACTAGCTCTAGCTCTAACCCTTGGTCTAACCCTAACCCTAGTTCTAACAACCCTAACCCTAACCCTAGCTCTAGCACTAGCTCTAGCTCTAACCCTAGCTCTAGCACTAGCTCTAGCTCTAACCCTTGGTCTAACCCTAACCCTAGCTCTAACAACCCTAACCCTAGCTCTAGCCCTAACCCTAGCTCTAGCACTAGCTCTAGCTCTAACCCTTGGTCTAACCCTAACCCTAGCTCTAACAACCCTAAATTTGCAACACAGTTGCTCATTTGCTGCCCCATATAATCATACACAAAAAAGATTTATAACAGCAAAACAAAATCAAACATTTGAAAACGTCCATTGATGCACTCAGTACTTGGTTGGTAATCCTTTTGCACAGATTACTGCATCAATGTGATATGGCTTGGAGGGAATCAGCCTGTGGCATTGCTGAGATGTTATGGATGCTGTCCAGGGCTTTTGATACCTGGACTCCAGCTTCAGTCCACTGTCTTTGAAGCACCCCCAAATTCTGGAAGCGACTCTTCTTCACAATGCTGTTAAAGCTGCGGTCATCTCTCTTGGTTGTGCAGACTTCTAACAGCTTGCTCTTTGAGAAATTTATTTTTGTATCTTACCCTCCTGATGGAGGAGGTCAATGATGGTCCTCTGGACAGCAGTCAGATCAGCAGTGATTTAGTTTACTGAATCAAGCTGAGTGTTTTTCAAGGCTCAGGAAGCCCTTGGAGATGTTTCGAGTTAATTAGACGATTCAAGTGATTAGTTGAATACCCTACTAGTATACTTATTCATGAAAAAATGTGACATTTTTGTTTTTTTAATTGCATTACAGAAAATAAAGAACTTTATCGCAATATTCTAATTTTCTGAGACAGTCCCATTATTATTTAATGGCAAAGAAAATAGTTGCTTTGAAAATGTCTGCTAGTAATAATAATATTATGACAAATGTTGTTTATTTGAGAGCGGCAGGTATCTCTCTGTTAGCCAATCAGCTCGAGACAAATCATTCAGACTGGAGCCAAATTAATGAAGCAATCGAGGCTTGGGTGCACAAGCGAGGCTTCTATAGTGTAGTGGTTAGTCCTCTGGTCTCTCACCTGAGCGAACCGGGTTCGAATCTCAGTGGAACCCAAAAATTTTATCATAGAAAATTTGCAACACAGTCGCTCGTGTGCTGCCCCATATAACCATACACCTCCTTAGAGCTAGGTTTAGAGGTACGGTTAGGTTTAAAGCTAGGGTTAGAGGTAGGATTAAATCTAGGGTAAGGCTCGGGCTAGTGCTAGAGCTAGTGTTATAGCTAGGGTTAGGGTTGTTAGTGCTAGGGTTAGGGTTAGACCAAGGGTTATACTAACCCTAGCTCTAACAACCCTAACTCTAGCACTAGCTCTAGCTCTAACCCTTTGTCTAACCCTAACCCTAGCTCTAACAACCCTAACCCTAGCTCTAGCACTAGCCCTAACACTAGCTCTAGCGCTGGCCCTAGCTCTAACCCGAACCCTAACTCTGGAACTGGCACTAGCTCTAACCCTTGGTCTAACCCTAACCCTAGCTCTAACAACCCTAACCCTAACCCTAGCACTAGCTCTAACCCTAACCCTAGCTCTAGCAGTAGCCCTAGCCCTAACCCTAGATCTAACAACCCTAACCCTCGCTCTAGCTGTAGCTCTAACCCTTGGTCTAACCCTAACCCTAGCTCTAACAACCCTAACCCTAACCCTAGCTCTAGCTCTAACCCTAACCCTAGCTCTAGCACTAGCCCTAGCTCTAACCCTTGGTCTAACCCTAACCCTAGCTCTAACAACCCTAACCCTAGCTCTAGCACTAGCTCTAGCTCTAACACTTGGTCTAACCCTAACCCGAGCTCTAACAACCCTAACCCTAACCCTAGCTCTAGCACTAGCTCTAGCTCTATCACTAACCCTAACCCTAACTCTAGCACTAGCTCTAACCCTTGGTCTAACCCTAACCCTGGCTCTAACAACCCTAACCCTAGCTCTAGCTCTAACCCTAGCTCTAATCCTAACCCTAGCTCTAACAACCCTAACCCTAACTCTAGCGCTAGCTGTAGCTCTAACCCTAACCCTAGCTCTAACCCTTGGTCTAACCCTAACCCTAGCTCTAACAACCCTAACTCTAGCCCTAGCTCTAGCTCTAACCCTAACCCTAGCTCTAGCACTAGCTCTAGCTCTAACCCTTGGTCTAACCCTAACCCTAGCTCTAACAACCCTAACCCTAACCCTAGCTCTAGCACTAGCTCTAGCTCTAACCCTTGGTCTAACCCTAACCCGAGCTCTAACAACCCTAACCCTAGCTCTAGCACTAGCCCTAGCTCTATCACTAACCCTAACCCTAACTCTAGCACTAGCTCTAGCTCTAACCCTTGGTCTAACCCTAACCCTGGCTCTAACAACCCTAACCCTAGCTCTAGCTCTAACCCTAGCTCTAATCCTAACCCTAGCACTAACAACCCTAACCCTAACCCTAGCGCTAGCTCTAGCTCTAACCCTAACCCTAGCTCTAGCTCTAGCTCTAACCCTTGGTCTAACCCTAACCCTAGCTCTAACAACCCTAACCCTAGCTCTAGCCCTAACCCTAGCTCTAGCACTAGCTCTAGCTCTCACCCTTGGTCTAACCCTAATCCTAGCTCTAACAACCCTAACCCTAACCCTAGCCCTAGCTCTAGCGCTAGCTCTAACCCTTGGTCTAACCCTAGCTCTAACAACCCTAACCCTAGCTATAATACTAGCTCTAGCACTAGCTCGAGCTCTTTCCCTAGCTTTAATCCTACCTCTAACCCTAGCTTTAAACCTAACCGTAGCTCTAAACCTAGCTCTAAGGAGGTGTATGGTTATATGGGGCAGCACACAAGCAACTGTGTTGCAAATTTTTCAATGATTAAAATGTTTGGGTCCCACTGAGATTCAAACCTCGGTCTCTGGGTTTAGAGCTGAGAGAACTAACCACTACACTATGGTAGCCTCGCTCATGTGGCATGGAATATCTATGGATTTATTGAGCAGCTCACAAGAGAATAGATCACTGAAGACTCCACAGCAGATGTCATCACAACACATTGTGTACACAAACACCTAGCAAAGTACAATTTAAAAAGATACTTTCCAAGTACCCAAAGTTAAACTTACAAAAGAAAAACCATAACAAATAAAACTTGCACAAGAAGAGCCCTTGCGTGGCAAAAATGTTGGGGACCACATTTCTATTCGCTTGTCAGCTACTCCATAAAACCATATATATTCCATGTAATGCAAGTGAGGCTTCCGTAATATTGTGGTTAGTGCTCTGGGCTCTCACTCCATAGACCTGGGTTCAAATCTCAGTGGGACCTAAATATTTTATCAGAAAATTTGCAACACAGTTGCTCATTTGCTGCCCCATATAACCATACACAAAAAAGATTTATAACAACAAAACAAAATCAAACATTTGAAAACATCCATTGATGCACTCAGTACTTGGTTGGGAATCCTTTTGCACCGATTACTGCATCAATGCGATGTGGCTTGGAGGCAATCAGCATTGCTGAGATGTTATGGATGCTGTCCAGGGCTTTTGATACCTGGACTCCAGCTTCAGTCCACTGTCTTTGAAGCACCCCCAAATTCTGGAAGCGACTCTTCTTCACAATGCTGTTAAGGCTGCGGTCATCGCTCTTGGTTGTGCAGACTTCCAACAGACTTTTTGTGGATGAGCTTTAAAACTGCACTCTGTGAACAGCTTGCTCTTTGAGAAATTTATTTTTGTGTCTTACCCTCCTGATGGAGGAGGTCAATGATGGTCCTCTGGACAGCAGTCATATCAGCAGTGATTTATTTTACTGAACCAAGCTGAGTGGTTTTCAAGACTCAGGAAGCCTTTGCAGGTGTTTCGAGTTAATTAGATGATTCAAGTGATTAGTTGAATACCCTACTAGTATACTTATTCATGATATTCTAATATTTTGAGATAGGAGTTTAGACCAAGGGTTATCCTAACCCTAGCTCTAACAACCCTAACCCTAACCCTAGCACTAGCTCTAGCTCTAACCCTTGGTCTAAGCCTAACCCTAGCTCTAACAACCTTAACCCTAACCCTAGCTCTAGCACTAGCTCTAACCCTAGCTCTAGCGCTGGCTCTAGCTCTAACCCTAACTCTAGCACTAGCTCTAGCTCTAACCCTTGGTCTAACCCTAACCCTAGCTCTAACAACCCTAACCCTAACCCTAGCACTAGCTCTAGCTCTAACCCTAACCCTAGCCCTAGCACTAGCTCTAGCACTAACCCTAACCCTAGCTCTACCTCTAGCCCTAGGTCTAACCCTAACCCTAGCTCTAGCACTAGCTCTAGCTCTAACCCTTGGTCTAACAACCCTAACCCTAGCCCTAGCTCTAGCACTAGCTCTAACCCTAACCCTAGCTCTAGCACTAGCTCTAGCTCTAACCCTTGGTCTAACCCTAACCCTTGCTCTAACAACCCTAACCCTAGCTCTAGCACTAGCACTAGCTCTAGCCCTAACCCTAACCCTAGCTCTAGCTCTAGCACTAGGTCTAACCCTTGGTCTAACCCTAACCCTGGCTCTAACAACCCTAACCCTACCTCTAGCTCTAACCTTAACCCTAGCTCTAATCCTAACCCTAGCTCTAACAACCCTAACCCTAACCCTAGCGCTAGCTCTAGCTCTAACCCTAACCCTAGCTCTAGCTCTAACCCTTGGTCTAACCCTAACCCTAGCTCTAACAACCCTAACCCTAGCTCTAGCTCTAGCCCTAACCCTACCTCTAGCACTAGCTCTAACCCTTGGTCTAACCCTAATCCTAGCTCTAACAACCCTAACCCTAGCCCTTGCTCTAGCGCTAGCTCTAACCCTTGGTCTAACCCTAGTTCTAACAACCCTAACCCTAGCTATAATACTAGCTCTAGCACTAGCTCTAGCTCTTACCCTAGCTTTAATCCTACCTCTAACCCTAGCTTTAAACCTAAGCGTAGCTCTAAACCTAACTCTAAGGAGGTGTATGGTTATATGGGGCAGCACACGAGCAACTGTGTTGCAAATTTTTCAATGATTAAAATGTTTGAGTCCCACTGAGATTCGAACCACGGTCTCTGGGTTGAGAGCTGAGAGAACTAACCACTACACTATGGAAGCCTCGCTCATGTGGCACGTAATATGTATTGATTTATTGAGCAGCTCACAAGAGAATAGATCACTGAAGACTCCACAGCAGATGTCATCACAACACATTGTGTACACAAACACCTAGCAAAGTACAATTTAAAAAGATACTTTCCAAGTACCCAAAGTTAAACTTACAAAAGAAAAACCATAACAAATAAAACTTGCACAAGAAGAACCCTAACGTGGCAAAAATGTTGGGGACCACATTTCTATTCGCTTGTCAACTAGGATTAGAAAATAAAGAACTTTATCACAATATTCTAATTTTCTGAGACAGTCCCATTATTATTTAACGGCAAAGAAAATAGTTGCTTTGAAAATGTCTGCTAATAATAATAATATGACAAATGTTGTTTATTTGAGAGCGGCAGGTATCTCTCTGTTGGCCAATCAGCTCGAGACAAATATCATTCAGACTGGAGCTAAATTAATGAAGCAATCGAGGCTTGGGTGCACACTTCAGGTCCGATCATAACTAAACGTGGAATGTGAACGCAGCATGAACACGCTCGACAGATTCATGCGCTTTAACAAAGAAATCAGTTCAGTGGACACGGGTTTAATTGAAGCTATGTTCGAGAGGCTTCCATCTCGTCTCACGAATAGCCACTTTTGGCCAATCCAACGTGTAAATAATAATAATAATTGTATTTTGCTTTTCATCACATGCTGACCTTTGACATACACTCCCAATCCAAAGTTTCTACTCTCCGTCAAACACTACATCTGTTCTCGACAACTTCAAATGTTAAGAGTGCTATTAAATAACAAAAGCGAACAAAAAACAATAAAACTACCCCAGGAAAGCTGATGAGCTTCATTTGTTAGAACGCTTCAGTGAAAGAAAACTATAATGACTTTTGCCGTAGCCATTACCAACATGTAATTGTGGCAATTTCGATGAGCACATTTAATGACTGCTGTGTTGTATTAAAATACTGAACATAAATTTTTCCTGTTCTGTGAGTAGCAAAGCGATGGTGACCACTCGACGGAATCCTTTATAAAAAGAAAAATTCAATGAATACATATTTGCTGAAAAAATCAATTCAGTTAACCAATATACATTCAAGTTATATAATCACATAATTTTAAATAAAAATGTTGGTGAGCTACATAACATAGATATATAACCTTGCAAAAAGACTTGACTGACCCCACTGAAGAAACTTTTAAAGCTCAACACTGGAAAATAACTTCTATGACTTTATTCTAGAGGTACGGTTGACTTCATGTTGTCACGCTTAAAATTCAAAGGTGATTGTGTCCAATCAAGTATTAGTAACCTTAACTGGAGATTCAGTGTCCTTTAAGATCCACTTAATGCACTGGAGGGCTGCTGAAGGAAAACAAAAGGAGCGAGAAGAGAAATTGGACAAGGTGCTTGAATTATGCCGCTGCCTCGTAGCGCACTGATAACCTTTCGGCTTATTATCCCAATTAGAGTACACAGCTGGAGGAGAAAATTAATCCTCCGCCGGGCCATTTTGTGTGCTTATTTACAGACGTGCGAGAATTGGAATGAGGGTAAACACAGCCCTGATGATTGAGCCTTGTCTCGACTAAATGGCTGCCGTTGTTTTAAGTCAGGGATGTTTTTTTCGCGGGCCGCATTTAGTCATAGCTTCTTTCGGAGGGCCGTTATGAAATAAGTGTATGAGCGCCTCATATCATATACAGTAAAAGCTACAAAACAAACTGACAAATTAAATCAGATGAGTAAGAACTGGTCAAATATTTAAAAAACCCTAAATCTCGTATGAAACCCTACTTTGAGACCCTAAGCCTAGCTTTAAACCCTACTTTGAAACCATGACTCCAGTATAAAACCCTACTTGGAAGCACTGAGGCTAGCTTTAAACCCTACTTTGAAACCCTAACTCTAGTATAAAACCCTACTTGGAAGCCCTGAGGCTAGCTTTAAACCCTACTTTGAAACCCTAACTCTAGTATAAAACCCTACTTGGAAGCCCTGAGCCTAGCTTTAAACGCTACTCTGAAACCCTAACTCTAGTATAAAACCCTACTTGGAAGCCCTGAGCCTAGCTTTAAACCCTACTTTGAAACCCTAAATCTCCTATGAAACTCTACTTTGAGACCCTAAGCCTAGCTTTAAACCCTACTTTGAAACCCTAACTGCAGTATAAAACCGTACTTGGATGCCCTAACCCTAGCTTTAAACCCTACTTTGAAACCCTAAATCTCCTATGAAATGCCTACTTTGAGACCTTAAGCCTAGCTTTAAACCCTACTTTGAAATCCTAACTCTAGTATAAAACCCTTCTTGGACGCCCTAACCCTAGCTTTAAACCCTACTTTTGAACCCCTAAATCTCACATGAAACCCTACTTTGAGACCCTAAGCCTAGCTTTAAACCCTACTTTGAAACCCTAACTCTAGTATAAAACCCTACTTGGAAGCCCTGAGCATGGCTTTAAACCCTACTTTGAAACCCTAACTCTAGTATAAAACTCTACTTGGAAGCCCTGAGGCTAGCTTTAAACCCTACTTTGAAATCCTAAATCTCGTATGAAACCCTACTTTGAGACCCTAAGCCTAGCTTTAAACCCTACTTTGAAACCCTCGTATGAAACCCTAACCCTAGTTGGGTTGAATTAATTTTGTTTGTCATGTAAGAGATGGAAAGTGTCCGCATCAGCCAAGAACATCAGCAGCGCTTCCCCTTCAGCCATAATGTGGTTTTCCTCTCCACTATTGTAATTTTTCTCCCCAGGGGCCAAGGTTGTTCCACACGAGCTGGTTCTCTAATAACCAAGCCAAGCCTCCCAGTGAAAAACCCATTAAGGTCAAGTCATGCATAGTTGATTGAACATCTTGTCTGCTGGTCTGCTAAGGAGAGTCTAAGAATATCACATTAATAAGAGGCAAAAAAAAAAAAAAAGTGTATGATGAGAGAACTGCAGATGTTCTTCGTGGAATAATTTTTTTTGCCTCATTATTGCATTTCAGTCTGCTCTCTGTCAGGGTTGTTCCTAAACTATTTTTTGTTGTTGATTTGGAACCCTACTTTTTTATTAAATGCCCTATTTGTGAAATGTTTCATTTTTTTGGCCTTGAAATGTAATATTTAGAAATATCTTGATATCTATAATCAAGGGAAGGTCCATTTAAAAATGACTGTCAATGAAAGTTACCTGCAGTGGTCCAGATACCAAACCAACCTCCTCGCTGTTCTCCTTGCTCCATTAGCTCCATCACATCCATCCCAGCGAGCCTCACGTAAGAAGAGCGAACCAAGGACGTCACACTCTGATATGGTGGCTGTTTTGTGTGTGTGTGTGAGAGGTAGCGGCTCACCTAGCAAATGACGCAGCCAAGCGTGAAATCATCTCTGCTCAGCTCTGGAGGGCCCTACATGGATTTTTAATGATGAGGCCATATCTTTTTTTTTTTTTTTTTTTTCCATTACATGCCAAATATAGTCAATGACTCCATTCTTTTTAATACATTTTTAACAATAAGGAATTGACTCGGTCTAATGAGATGTACTCACACGTAGGCGCACGAGTTAACAACGGAGGTGGTCCTTTGCATTTGTAATTTAACTAATGAATAAA
This sequence comes from Syngnathus floridae, assembly GCF_059516105.1. NCBI lineage: Eukaryota > Metazoa > Chordata > Actinopteri > Syngnathiformes > Syngnathidae > Syngnathus > Syngnathus floridae. Next base: position 3,701,741 of record NC_142433.1, read on the forward strand.
AATGTTCGATTAATCACAGATTTAATACGAGCATAATTCAAGTTGTTGTTGTTTTGTAGTCTTTCAAAAAGCATCTTCATTATGACCCTTATGCAGAAGCACAGTCATTACCGGTAATCACGTCTGTGAAGAGTAAAATGAGCATAAAAATAAAAATACAGTTATAACTGGTTTTGTTTCTCATTTGAAAAATGTTCAACATGTTCACGTCGTCAACTTGGTGCGATCAGTCATTTAAGCTTTTTGGTTGAAACGTATGAATAATGCAAAGGTCGACTAGCCATCCGTTCAGTCTTCGTATAGGTTTAATGATCAAAAACCAAAAACTGGAGGATTGTCCTCCTTTCGGAACGTTTCAAGAGAGCGTGGTCGGGGATTAATTATTCATAAAGCCAAGCTGCGGTGGGTTTGCAACACAGCAGAACTGAGCACAATGGATTGCGTTGAAAACTGGATCAGGAAAAAAAGGCTCTTTTATACCTATAATAATTTGATTTGATTTTTTTTTGTCATTTGCCAATTGATGACATCATAACCTTGTTTAACATATTTATTAATTTATTATTATTATTTTATTTTTTTATTTTTTTTATATTTAACATATTTAACATTAGCTAATAAATTCAAGATACCGAGCCATTCTCAAATCCTACGCTTATGAATTATGCACAATTTTACAATAAGAGTCATTAAATCATTAATTTATTTTAAACACTTAAAAGTCAATATTTTTTATTCACAATTTTTAGCTTTTTTTCTTTTTTTTTGTTTGCCGCAGCCCTCAAAGTTGATACCCATTATAGCAATTTATAACGTCAAAAATGAGTTAATGAATAAACTATGTGTGCTTTTATTATTTTAAAGGGGTTTCAGTAAAATGACAATAGCATCACTTTCATAGAAATCCTGTCACGCTTTCAGGTGATTGCTCTATTGCAACTCCCAATTTGACAGCCAAGGTTATCTGAAGCAAACAAAATGCATTATTTGAGCCAATTATTATTTTCATTCATGCAATTCTGCTTTTCCTGGTAGCTCGCGGAAATTGAAACAGATGAAATGCCTTGTGAAATAAAAGCAAAATGACTTGATATCATCTTTGCTATTATATTGCTGAATAATAATGCTAGCGGGATTTGGTAGCGAGAAAGTGCTAATTTGAAAATGTGCACTGAGGTGAGACTTTACATGCAAATAAATGTCATCAGGAGTCGCCAAGCGGTCCCATCTGTTCGGCTCGCTGGGAAAACTCCCGGCGCACGTCGGAGAATGTAACGCCAAAGGGGGAAACCAATCAAATTAATCACTCGCTTCTCAATCCTGCTGGGAACCGTTCATGAATAGCCAAAGCAGTATTTAGAATTTGCTGTAGTACTTATCTTTAGAGGCGGTGATCAAAGATACGAGGGATTTTTTTTTATATATATTTTTATTTTTAATGGGCTGCAATTCAGATGTCAAGAAGCAAGAATATTTTGTCATTGTTGCACCTTTAACCTCTCGAAAGAAAACAACTTCACATTTCATGCTAACAACTCAATAGAGATCTATCATATGCAAATGTGACCTTTATTTAAGTAGTCCAAGTCATTTAGGACCATTTTGTGTCTCTAGAGCTCGGACTTAAGAGGGTCACATAAAATTCATTGAGGGTCCGATTATTCTTAATGGTCTAAAGACAATAGTCATTCTCAAATGTTGATAGTCCCTGGTTTTACATTACAGCTGCAGAAATGCCAAAACAGACAATTTATTCATTTTTAACTTAGGTGCAAAACCTAAAAAATATTTTTAATAAATTAAAAAAATATTTTTTTGCTCCATAAGATTTTTTTGGGGCCTTAACCTGACTAAATACAGCAATAAAAAGCGCTATTTATTTTGCGAAGTTTACAAGCTGGCAGATTTTGGACGCCGTGTGATTCATCACGACGGCTTTGGCAGGTCTTCGGTGGTTTGAGACACAAAGCCTGATGTTTGTATCACTGACTGGAGTGTCAAAGCTATTTGTCACGGCTCTTTGTCGTAGCCGTCTTTTCTTGCGTCGCCACAATAAACGACGGCGGCGAAAGCCTCCGGCGCTTCATCAAATGATTTGTTCCCTCGGCTCAACTTTGGGTTATTTCTCTTTGTCACACAGAAAAATGTAACACTTTGCATTGCAACCTTGCAATAGAAAAAAAAAAAAAAAAAAAAAAAAGATGTCTACTAACGCAGCAGCTGTCTAATTTAAATACGGTAATGGGCAAAATTCGCATTCAGTGTCAAGGTATTCTTTTTGGTCGTCTTTATCAGTCTTTCTCAGATTCTCGTTCCAGAAAATGAATTCTCTTTGTTGACATCCACATGGGAAATCAACGACCAAGTTTAGGTTTTATTTATTTCATTTCGGATTGAACACGCTTTGCCCTGGTTCATTTTCAGCACCAGTTAGAATTTCAAGAAGCGTACGAGGGCCGGGTGATACGACCCCAGGATTATTTTCCATTTTTTTTCCCAGAACTTTAAAAAGGCTGCATTAATTAATCAATTGTTGCTTTTCTTTAAAAATATGTTATTCGCCTCGGCAGGCAGCTCGCCAACTGTCCGGTGACAGCAAAAATCTGCGGCGTTAATTCTAACAGCTAGCCGGCATTTAGCGCTTAATGAGCCGCATGTTTTGCCCTCAGGAGACCAAACAGGCCGTAAACGGAATTTGCTTGTGTTCTTCATATGACTGCAAACATGACTCCTAATGAATCTATCATCTGGTAGATACTGAAAAATTATTTCAAACAATCTGTTCCTGCTCTACCTCACAGGTGGATTTTGCCATTCTTGTAAAACAAATGTCTATTAATGGACTCACTGGCAGACCTCTGATTAAAATGTCAACTCCGACAAGTCAAAACCTCGCTGTGACCTCCTTGTATTTGAATTAATGAGCTATTTAGGCTGAGTTTTTTTTTTCTTCCCTCCGCCTCTCCCCGACTTCTTTTGCCCGCAGCAGTGGTGTGATTATCCAAAGCTGCGGAGTACATTTATGTCTATTAATTTCCATGTGACACTAAGTAGGCAAACTCATATTCGGTCAGCGGTCACATGCGGTGTGGAGCTGATGGTGACGTTTGTGAGAAAGAAGTAATTATCTTGCATTGTGTATTTCTTTTTGTAGAGTTAATATCAGGTTCATTGTTTTACTTGACTCTAAAAAAATCCAGAAAAGCTCACGCAAACTGAATTTTAGTTGAATCTGGAATGACGCCAGCGGTTGTTTCGCCACGCTGAAGGTGAACAACGAGTTTCGTCTTCTCAGCCAGCCTCATCATTATTCACTCTTTGCAACCTCATGCTGCACCATCCGCGGCGGGTCGCAACTTCACAACGATATTTTACTTTGACGGCAACTTGTGTTGCAAAACAGCTGCTCTTGCCGCTGAGAAAGCTAATGACGTTGTCTGGGCTGATTGATTGGGAATGTAAAAATCCCATAATAATGTGATTTGGAAATTGCTTGTGATTAATTTAAGGGGCGATGAGAAATAAAGTGAAATGGTGAGAGGGTATGTTGGAAATCAGATGATGTGTAATTAATGAGCTTCTAAATTTAGACAATCATTTTGTAAAAGATTCGATATTGTAATGTATGCGAAGAACATTGATCAATATTAGCGATAGCATATGTGAAGTAAAACTGCCATTGTTTGATTATGATTATTTCTCTTTATGCACTCTCAACTCTAAAGTGGCCACCTGGGGATGCAAAAGGCGTGCAAAAATAGCTCCCCAGCACAAACCGGATTTCCATATTGATCTCGCCTCAAGTTTAGCTAAATTGCACATGGAATAATTAAGACTTGGCTGGAGAAGTCCAGCGTGAAGTCAGATTTTTGTTTCCATTAGTGCACATGACAACTCTGCTCGAGGTTATTAACAAAAAAAAAATATTGGCGTTGGCAGGTGAGTGATATGGGGTGATGCTCTAATTAGACCTTTTGTAACCCGAGCATATAATTACAGGGTGCTCAAGCAGACAGGCACTCAAGCGTGAGGTAACATATGCAATTTGTGTGGGAACTTTTTGAAAAGCAAATGAATAGTGACAACTTTTATTGCAGATTGGATTTTTTGTTTTGCTTTGACTTGTATGGTGGCAGCGAACTAAATTCTTTGGTTTAAGGCACAAGGCTGGAACGGATTAATGGCATTCTTAGTCATTTCAATGGGGAAAGATGATTTGGGATACAATGATTGAATATTTTATTGGCTTCAACTTTGAAAAATTCTCTAGATTTTTGTAGAATATACTCACGTGAACTAGTAAGACTTATTTTATTCACAAAGTAAAAATTTCACAATTAAAAATCATTTAAAAATATATAATATTGGATTTATTTCATGCAACAACTCATTTGAAGGAAAACCTTTTTTTCTTTTTGTTATTCAACAAGTGCATTCATAAAATGTAGTTCAGGATGAACTTTTTTTTTTCAAATGGAATATAATGAAGTGTAAAAATTCCCCACTGAGACCTAGTGATGGTCATGAAAAATGACATTCCTCGCTAATGTAAACATTCAATGTAAAATCGATTCAAATGGAGGTCACACAGCGAAAAAGTCATCACCTGGCAAATGGCATCAGATGCTATTTGGCAACCTTTGCGCTTAAGCACACATTTTACATAAGTGGCCACACAGGCTAAACTACAACCCACTAAACTTTAAAATAATATGAACCATACATTCCACATTTTTAATATTTCCAGCAAAGAAATGCATTTCGATTCGATTCCCGGAACAAGCCCACGGCTGCATTGTTGACAATCTGCGAGAATTACCAAGTCTTATCGTGTGCTTTATTTCACACTTGGCTTGCTATATTCTTCACTGAGCGGGACACCTCCTACTCATCAGAGCTCGGCGCCGGCCCCGAGAACGTTATGCAAATCTTTCCTTGGAGTGCGAGAAGAGGGCAGGCATACAGTACACTCCTCCAGAATCTTCACTCACTCTTTGAAATAGTTCTCTTTGCAAAATGTAAAAAGGGCAGAGAGCGCCCTGACGGGTGAAATATAGATCGGAAAAAAGTATCACCATGGCAACAAGATACTGGTTAGATAGATTTAACGTTGCTAGGTTTAGAGTTTTTTTTTGTTCAGGGTCAGATTAGCCTGTTAGACAAAATTAAACACAAAAGATAATAAATAGTCGCACAAGTTGTTAATTTGTAGAAACTAAGAACAGATATTAAAATCAGACCTCTGATAATTCTTGGAAGTCACATTGATGGCGTCGTGCTGGAGTCAGCGGAACGGCTCACCTTCTAATTGAGCCATCTCCATTCTAATCCTGCCGACTGCATAATAAGGAATGGAAGCAAGATATCATCTGCACCTCGCCGCTAAACTTAAAAAGGAAACATTCTGTGAACTCGGCTGAACTTTTCCTGATTGCTGACAGACTGGCGGAACTAGTGAGCTGAGTTTCTGGTTTATTTCCATGAGTTTGTCTCCTGGTAAAGTTTTAACTGGGTTCAAAAAGTTATTTTCAGCACTTTTTTTCAACACATATCGTCGATGAGTCAAATAGTCGCCACGGAAAGAAGTTGAGGATATCATATGAAGGTTGGCTATTAATTCACCTCTCCCCAAGGGATGCGACTGTCAAGGTCGTTCGACACCACGGCGTTGAGGACTTCTCACCTCTGAAAGCAAATGAGCGCCGTGTCATCTTACATGGGAGCGCTGTCGCTTTTATTTTCACACTGAAATTCAAAGAGTCCGCAATAAAGTATTGCTAAAAAGTACCTATGCAATACAAAGATAACAAACAAACAAACTATTTAAATGGATTTCGTAGAAGGAAAAAATCGTTTGCACCCGCAATTAAAAATCAAAACAATTAAAATAAGAGTAAGCACAAGATAAGGAAAATGAGGGTCAGCCGTACGCATTTTATTTATTTAGACTCTGAGTAGTCCAATCAATGGCGCAGCAGTTCATTTTTAACTCGAAATAAAATCACAGCTGCAAATTAAAATTATAAATAGGCTCTTTATTGCTGTTACGTGATCATTTCAGGTAACCTCAATATGCGTGCTGTGTTGGTCATTAAACTGATTTGTCAACACGTCTCTAATGTGTTGAGTCCAAAAATTGTCAGGCTGTTTGGCGGGAGAGGCCACGGGCGACGTCCAAGCACACGTCTTCTCAATCGGACTGATGAGCGGTCGCGATTTGACAATTTGCATTCCACACTTTCTCAGACGACGGAAGGGCTCGATTGACTTGAAGCTTGCATGTTATGATTTGTCAAGTCAAACTGGAAGAACTCAAAACCTCTGGACAATACTGCATAAGAAGACGCCTGATTCTTTCTTAAAGGTCATACTTCTTTTTCCTTAAAGGTCATACGTACTTTTCCCTATTTTATTTAACTTCAGGTTTGAAATGTGTTGCTAAAAATAAAGATAACTGCAGTCCAATGTAATTATATGATGAGGCAATTATATATTTTGAATTCCTTCCGCAATTATAATGGCTCTCTGAGGGAAATCGCACATGGGGGCCGAAAATGAGTTTGACTCAGACTTACAAAGCAGTGAAGCCACTTGCAAGACATTGACTGTAATTTATCACACGCAAGCCGCATAATTGATCAGATTGTCCATGCTTTAATATATTGTGTCAGTTTTTTAAAACGAGAGATTTTACGCACTTGCCTCAACCCTCTCGTGAGGCCTTCTCGGCTTTGGAAGGTCCCAAGGAGCCAATTGCACTATGCAAAAAGCGCCACCTGCGCACCCCGACAAACAAGACAATTTGCCGCTCTGTCGTTTGTCTTTGTCATCGTCTTCCAAAGGAAGGCCGGCGGGATTAAACGGGCCTTATTTGTCATCAGTGACAAATGGAATGGACCAAGTCCCGCGGTCACATGGGCAACTTTGATAAAGTCAAAGCAAACAAGGAATACACTCCGGCTTTGCGCTGACATTGATATGCATATTAATAAGCCATGACAGCAAGCCTTGTTCTATGTCAGTGATAATAAAAAGGCCCAAAATAGCTGATTCCAATATAAAATTCAGTATTTTGAATTATTTTTTTTCAGCTGGAATCCAAATGGGAAAAATATGCATATTTGGGTGACCTTTAAGGTGACAATTTAAAAATTTAAAAATAAATAAAAAGAACAAAAACAATGAATAAATAAATAATAATAATAAAAAAAATAAAAAAAATAAAACAATAAAAATAAAATAAATTTGCCAATGACCCCCCCTAATGTGGTTCAATTACATTTTCCGCATCGTGGTTGCACTGCATTGCATTTTGGGGAGAACGTTTGTTAACTTTACGCTCACGCTGATGATAAACAAACAGCGACAACAAGCGGTAATGATACTGAAGGGGTGTTAGCTGGCGCTATAAGAGGGAGGGAGACCTTTGATGGCTAATTAGCGCAGGCAGCTGTCAGAAAAGTAAGGGCGACGAGCCGAGAGTTTTGATGCTATGCTTCTATTTATGCTTTCGCAGCTCGCTTTTGTTCTCCTGGGGATTATTGGGTTGCAGGGAAGGGCTCTGGAGGGAGGGCGGGAGGGAGGGAGGGACATCAAATTTCTCCTTCTCGTGCTGGATGTGACCACATTAATTATAGATCCTCGGGAAGCGGGCACGAAGATTCATCAGACATATTTTTAGAATATGAGAAGCTGATTTACTTCTTAAATCAGGACGACAGGTGTCAGCTCGGTTGAGATATAAACACAAACAAAAAGCTGCTGAAAGCTGCTTAAAGTTGTCAGAGCAGATGACATTTTGAACAGGCAAAGGTGCAAATGATCCAGTCGGGAATTTGCGCCTCGGGGTTAAAGTGCAGGTGATGATTAAACTTCCCGTGTGATAAAAAAATATTTATAACTGAGAATTTTGGGACTGTCTCGTCATCTTTGGCCCTAAAGGTGAAAGATTCAGGCCTAAGTGTTGGGGATTAACAACAAATTCGAAAGAGCGTGAGAAAAAAAGTGAGAATTAAACCTGTCAGAGTGTCAATTTGTTAAAAGGAAAATGTCAGCACTTAGCATGAAAGCAATATTTTTGGCTGAGTGATGATGATGTGAAATAAAACAACACATGCTAGCTTGCAATTCCTATTTGTAAGAAAATATACACAGCAACTGTAAAATTTCATGCAATCACTTGACAAAATCAAATTGAGTCAGTTCAAAATGACTTGCTGTCTCCATTAGAGCTGCTTGAGTATCGGACGCGACTCTCGAGTCTTTTGCGAGTCACTGCTGAGGGACTCTCGTGTTCTAAGGTGGCGCCGAGCAAACAAGAAGGCCATTAGAACCCGGCGGAGAGAACACGATACATCAACATGCTAATTTGCTTAGACTCGAGATTCAATTAAGAGCTTCTTCGGTAAGGAGAAGCTTCATTTCCTCCGTCGTGTCACCTTGGGTAGGATTTCTCCAAATGTGGCGCTGAAAAAGTCAAATCGATCGCATGATGGCAGGTGACAAGCTTTGAAGGGGAGATGTGACAACGGATCTTACACTCCCAGTAACACCAGCAGCATCCCGGTAATGTCACCCCCCCCCCTCCCACTGTGGAAATCTTATCAGCTGCCAATGTTCCGCCTGACTTTGATTGATATCAGCCTCACATAGTTCACAGGGAAAAAAAAAAAATGCAAGGTTTTATTTGTCATGTTACATTTGATGCCGCTCGACTTTGATACCAACAAGCCATCTCACTATTTGCGATCCCGGATGTCAAGTCACTCAATTTTGACAGATTATTATTAGAGACGTTTCGACTTCGGTTTCATCTATTTTAGCAGTCGGGTACGCAAGGTTAAAAATCAATATTCTAAAAAAAAACACAGGTAAACTGAAACTTTCACCAAATCCATCCATTAGTTTGTCAGTTTTAAGAGACAGAAAGAGAAAAACAAACTCCGTAAGTTGGATAGGTGCACTTTTCATTGACAATGACAATATGCGCCATGAAATTTTCATATCAGCTGATGTATTCTTGTCTTGTCACCCAACACACACACACACACACACACATTGCATCAGTCTCACTGCAGGCGAGAAGCTCTGATAAGACTCAGCTATGCGCCGGCGGGCCATAAATTGAACATGCTGACCACAACAATGCATTATCGCCACCTTTTGTTTGGGCTCTTTTCACACAAGTGCAAAAAAATAAATAAAAAAATCTAAATTAATTTAAAAAACAGCAAATAAAGTCATGTATGAGGAGTCCAACGTAATAAATGAATCGCTTAATATATGCCGTGATTTCTATCAATAGCAAAGAAAGCAATTTGAGTTTGCAATCTCTATCTAGAACATTTCCATATCGCAACACCCCTCCCTCCACGGCCCCTCCGGAGAGTGGCCAGCAGGAAATAAGCATTCAGTGCTTTCTCAATGACTTCCTGAAAGAAATGAATCTCGCAGGATGGAAAATGAGAACAATGAATAATGAAACGCCCAACGAGATGTGCCTGACCCGTTGCAATTCATACAACCTGTGTCGACGCAGAGGAGCAAGCACGTATAAAGAAAAAAAAAATTGAAGGTTGTGATCACCGGACTGGAAAGAGCCCATATGTAGGAGACCATTAGAGTGAGGGGAAACAAATAGGTTTCCCCCAGTGAACATATAATCATTTGATTGAGGCCGGTTTGTGAAAAAGCTGAGCGCCTCAGTTGAGAGAAATGTAATATTTTGCAGCACTAAGATCAATGGAGTATTTCCCTTTGTTTGAAATTTTTTCAGGGAAGTTTGCATTGGAAAAGAAGACAATTTAGAGCATGGGTGTCCAACTTGAGGCCCGGGGGCCGGGTACGGCCCACCACATCATTTGATTGGGCCCGCAAAGACAAATTGTGCATCAATTTGTGTCAATATTAAAATTACAAATGTTCTTTACTTTGAAAAAATAACAATATCGCTGACATTTTTAATGATCTTTTTAAAATATGTGAACAATTTTACCAGTCCCTGATTTCAAAAATAGTTATTCATCAATTTGTTGTGTAGTATATACCGTGACAAAAATGAGTTTGACGCGTTCGGTTTACCTAACTTGCACAATCCTCGGGATGCAAGAGAAAAATTGGAGTCTTAGCAAGTTTAGCAACTGTCAAGTTTTAAAAAGTTTGACTGCTGTTAAAAAAAAGCAAAGTTGTTCTTGTCATTTACAAACAATCCAGTCCAGCCCTGCAGCACCCACCGCAATCCCAACATGGAGTCATCTCAGAATCTTTCTAACCCCCGCTCCTGAACATAAAGCAACATTCAAGACCCCTACGGCTTCAGCATCTTCCAAACGAGCAATTGACAGTCGGGCCGAGGACTCACATAGGAGTCACAGCGAGGAGAGAGGCGAAGCGCAGCGGGCTCGCTCGCTATCAAATGTCACTCTTCTCCAGCGAGAGTGCATTTAAGACGATGGGAAGCTCAGTCCCGCTAGTGCTGTCTTTGGCCCAAACAGTGGGATCAAGCACTTAGCGTATTGTGCCGCTTAACAGGGGGGGTGCCCACGCTGCCATGTTCCGGGGTCACAAAAGGCCCTTTGTGACTAATCAATCCGATCACAGAACAAAAAATGCACATATTAGAGATGTACAAGATTCCAAGAATCGCCTTTAACACCAGATACCATTAATGCTGGCGATGGCAAGGAGGTTGCCGGGGTCCCCGTGGAGAGCAACCCATTGTACCCACAGATTCCCTGCTAATTCTCAGTGTTATTTTCACCTTGCAAATGTTGGAAGTGCTAATTAAATGATTGATTGAAGAGGAGGGAGGCTGGCAGAGTATTGAGGCAGACCAGCTGGCGTTGACGGAAAATAAGGAAAAAAAAAAGCAGATGTTTTTGGTATTGTAATAAATTCCACAGACGTTCAAATTTAGTTGGATTGTTTGGATCCACACGAAAAAATCTGATAATCATGCTCAATCTATCAGATAGCAGTTTATCTAGTTGCTCAAATGTCCTGATTGATGCCGAGGCAAAGTGCTATTGATTGAAAGACTCTCTATCATGTTTATTGATTGCATTGCTGTGCACCGTGGATTACAGCAAGCGGCGTCCGCTCTCTGTTTCGCGGAGGAGGAGAAAAAAAACAACGCCTCAGGTAATGAAATATGAGGAGCTATTGAATTGGAAAAATAAATGCGCTTGAAAATATTGCTCCACAAAGCAGAATTGATGGGCCTGTGAAATAATCATTATTTATAAGAAGGGGGGCTTGCCGTAGATAGGGCTCATCCCGTTCAGCATTTTTCATGCAACAAGATACAGTGAGGCTTCTGGCTGAGATGTTTGGGTTAAAGGGAACAAGCGCATGCTACATTTAAGAAGAAGTCCGATCGATAAGCAATCTACGCGGTGGTGGGGGTCAACGTGAGCATGGTGAGGTTGTTAAACATATACGCCGCACCAACAACAATGATAACAGAAGACTCCTCGCTCGGATTAAAGTTATCGCTGACGTAGGACAAACAATGGCTACCCTATCTTTGTTGAGAAATGCAGGAAAGTCAGTTTTCATAAATAAAATGTTATTGAAGTTCATTGCCTTGGAATTTTCCTTTGGATGGCCCCCGGAAAACGATTTTGGTAGTAAATCTGCTGCAGGCCAATAAATCATGTGGATCATATTTACATGGACTTTAGTCAGCTACTGTAATTGCAGAGACCACCAAACGGCTCACTCATGTGGATCGGATATCATGTATTTGATACGGGGGGCTGATCAATGAGGAATATCAGCCTCATGCTCTGTCCTTTATTTACTGTTTTTTTAAGTCAATATCAAGAATATTCTACAGAAAAGTGGATAAAAAAAACGAGAGTCTGGTTTAAGAAGAGGTCCAGGCAAGATTGATTTAAGCCTAGAGGCACGTGCCCTGTGTCATGGAGATAGAAATGTTTCACAACACCGTATAAATTATGCTATAAATTATGCTTAGAGTTGTCGTAAATTGTCAGCACAAACTTTTTGTTAAAAATTCTCACTTTAAAAATAGCTCCAAACTAAACAGGCATGATTTATTTATTTACAAAATTCGCCTCGCAACCTGTTTTTTTAATTCAAATGCGACAATGGCAAAACAATGTTGCATCATCATAATAAGATTCATAACACACTCCCAGAAGCTAAAAAAAAAATTCTAAGAAATTTAGAAGAACATTATATTACAATTCCAGACAAACCGATTATGTAAATTTAAATTTCTGGTCTCGGGCCAATCAGGCTTCAATTTGCGAATTTAAATGACATGTAAAAAGGATAAAAGGCTAAAATGGTTTTCCCGGCGGCCCCCGAGCACGAGGATACGAAAGAAATGGTTTCGGTGGCGTCATAACCTTGACCGCAGCCTCGATGTGGCTTTGCTCATTGACACACTGGAGGGCCACTTTGTGCCTGTATTAGCCCCTTCGCATCGGCTCGCCGTGGCAGCGCGGCCGGCCCACTGGCCACGAGTAATAAAATGGAATGTCAAATCAAAGAGAGCGCAGAGAATGGCCGTCACCACGGGGCTTAGGCTTTCGGAGTGAAATGGGAAAGTGGATTTAGTGCTGCTGTTCTCTGGATTTGCTCGATATGCTGCAAATGGAGTCAATGGAATATGGGATGAGCTGACAATCTGCTTGCGAGGAGGAAGCGAAAATGGACATGCTTCAACAACACCATTAAAAAAAAAAAAAAAATGAAGACACTTTCTATTTTTGACCCTCACGCCGTATGATGAGCATGGAATTTAAGTGTCATTGTGACTTTGTTTTCTAGTACTGCAACATTGATGCTAATTTCTACTAGCACATCTAAGGCGTTTCACATTGTATGCAAGCATTAAGCTAGTCGACAATTTGGTTAATTCTCATCTCACATTTTGCTTTTGTTAACCATCCTTACTTCCGTGCTCGACTGATCGAGTTGAATTAATCGTCACTCCGGTGTTTACGTAGATCGGAACAACGTCCTCACACTGTTTAAAGGCAAATCAAGCAGCCATGTGAGAAGACATTTTCCTCCCAGAGGACAAAAACTCTATTATAAAATGATTAGATGGAGGAGAGCTAAATGAAAATCACTCCCTTTTTTTTTTCTTAATTAGTGCTTGTGTGCAGGGATGACTAATGCTCAGCACTCTTCGTTGCACTTCATGACTTTTTTTTCAGGTTTCCATGCCAAGCTCTTGACAGCAAAAAATAAAAAACATAAAAAAAGTCTATGCATGTCACCGAGATCCTCTCCTAAACGAGGTGACTCGAAGCAACAAGATTCACATCAGAGGTCGTTTGATCGCAAAGTGTCAAGAAGAAAGAACATGGTAAACAAACACGCTGTATCTGAGCTAACGTCACCCTCCCCATCCACACTCTAAACACGTCCTTCATCTTAGGAAGGCAAGCAAGTTGTCACGGAGTTTATTTTCGGGTCACGTCTCACTTCCAGGCGTGACCTTGAACTTAACACCAACTACAGTACAATGCAAAAAAAGTCAATCTTGAATATCGTCATTGTCGGATCAGATCCTGATCGGATAGGATTTGGGTTCGATCCCCGACCATTGAGACCAAGATACTGGTCCTCCAATTCCTCCTGATGCTGCGTCATCAATCGTTAAATATATTAATTGTTGATATGTCATTTCCCGATTAGCGATTACAAATGTAGTTGCTGTTGTGTTTGTTCATTTGAACGCATGAATGTCGAGATGATTAATTGTCATTAGTGATTCATTGATTCGTGTCTGGTATTAATTAGCATTTGTTCTTCTCGTGACTGAAACAGTAACAACAAATCTAGGAACGATTACCGCTATTTTTACCGCTTAATTCTCGAGATGGTGGACGAGGACTTTATTATAAAGCGGGCAACCGTTTGACAACAAGACTACACATCCAGCCAGCGAAGATTTTTTTTTTTTTAAAGGCTAAGCCGCCAAATGGAACATGACAGGCTGAATCCTCGCGCTCCCTGCTAGCAAGTCATCAAATCCCAGTACCGCCTTCCCTTGAATATGCAAGGCATACGCTGTGGTACATCTGTGATGGCGCGGTGGTAAAAGGAGATTTATGACACACAACAAGCTATTAGGGAGCCGTATGTGGTGGGGGGTAATCAGAGTGGGGAAATGGGCTGGAAATTCTCTTCTTCATGCCACATTGATTCATCCTTCAGAGAGCAAAAACCTCCCCATTATGCACACCTCATCTAAAAGAGCCCTAGGATGATGATTGTGGGCCCTGCTCCCAGGTCAGATCGCGGGGGCACCAACCTGTAACATGCCCCTCGGGCTGTTACCTCAAACAACGTAGGTGGTGGGGCATATCAATTGTCGACTGCTCATGTTTTTATATATATGTACAGTCAGATAAAAATCCAATAGTGCCACCTAAATGAATAATTAGCTCTCCAAGTAGCACTATCATAACCTATTTTGATTTACAATAGTGTAGTGGGCTTAACGGTTCATAAAAAAATTAGATTTAATATTTTATATCGTAAGAAAAATAGCAATTGTGAAGGATTTGGAATTGTTGTCACATTGAAATATGTGTTATGGCTTTTGTGTACACGGTGGATGTAATTAAAATGCGAAAGGATAAAGCGTTCCTTCCGTTTTTAATGCTGATGTATTCCCCGTTGGAGAAAAGAAGGCACGGAGGAAGCATCTGTCGCCGGGGTGACGCTGAGTTCACTCCTACCTTTGCTATGGAAATTAAGTCTCAATAACATTGGGTAATTGTTTCCCCACTGTCATTTAAAAAAAAAATAGGTATCTGAACAATAGTTTGTTTATCACAGGAGGTATTCAATTGTGTTTCCTGTCAGTGGTGCTGGATTCTGATTGGCCGGTCAGAAGAAGGTGAGTTTAGCTAGCAAAATATCTAAATAGCTGTCAGCGAAGTTATCAAATCTAAAATCAGGAGTCTGTGCAAACTCAGGTCTTCTTCATGATGAAGTTCCGAGTTTGACAGTGCGTTGTATTAATTTCTTGCCGTACTTCAAACACAATTGTTGTGTTTGCTCGACAAAACAAAGAGTCAAGCCCGATTACATTGTGCTCATCTCGGAGGGCGACGTGGGCTGTCATGCACACTTCAGCTCACTTGCTTTTTGTGCGAAGAGAAAGAGACAGTCCATCTCGCTGAGGGGCTTCGCTAAGACTTGGCGTCCACCGCACGCAGGGACGGCCCGAGAAGCCCGGCGAGTGGCCACATGGTGACCTCCGACCCGGGGGGTGTAGTCACTGGTTTGGTTTTTCCGTGGCCACCCGGCGGCGGCACAGCTGTAGCATGGTGGTGGTGGCCAGGAGTGTGTGTGGGGTTGTCCTCCAGCTCCAATTAAGTCGCAGCCGGTCCAGCGCGGCTGCCCTCCTTCGGGGAGAGCGGCTGCCTGACGCTGATGTGGCGCTACAGCAGCTGAAGGGGAGGGCAGCGGGAGGTGCTACCTTTGAGGCAATGCCAATAAGTGACTGCACCCCTGTCAACCTTGCCTTCATTTCACGCCGCCATGGCAACGGATTCGGTTCTCAGGGCTTGCTTGGATGGGTCACGTTTGCTCTCATGTTTTGTGTGCACAGAGGCACAGCTAAAACTTTTTATTTGACCTTGACTAAATGAAACTCCTCAATGATCTTCAACATAGTTCCTTGACAAGATGCCACAAGATGGCGCCAAAGCAAAAACCTTTTTTGTATTAAGCATAAGTTTGGGAAGTGGGTTCGACATGGCAAGCGGGGACGGGAACGGAGCCAGTACGCGTGGAGATGGGGCTCCACGGGTTAGTCGGAACATCTGGAGGAACAGGTGGTGCTGGCGAAGAGATGTGAGACCCCTCAGATGTGTTTGTGGAATGAGGCGAGGAATGCAAGGTTGAAGGTAGGGGGGATTGCATCTGAAAGAGGGAGAACAGCAGGGGTCATGACCCCATTAGCCCAAAGTGTAAAGTGAAATACAGTAACCCCTCCTTCTATCAGTACAAATGTAGACTGAAGACATGATGAGGAGGGTGCCGCCATCATGGGGCACTTGGAGCCTCTTAAATGATGAGGAACTCCCACGCATTATCGTTCACCATTCCAACAGCTATTTTATGACACTAAAAATCAGTTACCTGATTAAGGTTAGTACTCCAAAGATGACCCACGATAACATGAGAAGATCTCCCAGGACCGGGAGCCATCAGAGATTCTATCATCTTTTTTTTTTTTTTTTTTTGATGACTATGTTATAGACCAGAAATCACAATAACACCTCTTCCATACTGCTGTGACTAAAAAAAAAAAAAAAATCCAGACGCAGCTGTTACTTAAAGCTATAATATCATTCCAGTGTGCCATAGTGCTATTTGCACTGCATAATTTAGTCTCATCTTTGTATATTTTTTTTATACAATCGATTTTCCTCTTCCATTATTTACTCTCGAAAACTTGGAGTTACACCAAAATGAGTTGAATTTTTATATACGTCTGTACACACCACAAAACATGGAGTTATGCTTTTATAGAGCTATTATTTTGCTTTATTTTTACCTTTGAACCTGTGCTATCTGTCCTGCCTTCAGTTGTCATGGCAACCAGCTGACTGCCGGCTATAACCTTAATGTATAATGGATGTACATGAGAGCCGTATTGATATTCTCATCTGGCGAGAAAGCAGATACTGACTTGGACAAAACTTATTAAAAGAGCCAACATGTACAAAAAAGGCATCGACTGTCTTTTAGACTCGTTTACTGTTCACATGAGATCCAATTCAACCGCATCAAGGGATCGAGTGTTTGTGAACACAGCCGATACCAGCTACCGATACTTGTTAAGTTATATTGCAAATTTACTAACACATTAAAACTTGTCGTGTGTAATCCAAATGCATTAACGTAACAATTTATCTGACTATTTTTCTCGCATAAAATTAAGACTTTATTCACCATCTTGTGTCTGATTTTCTTTCTTTTATTCTTTTCAATGCAACACTGAAGCGCCTTCTCACTAACCAACACGCATCAATCAAATTACAACCTCTCACCCTACACTACAGCTGTAATAAAATATTAAGTACGTCAATATGAGCGTTGTGTCCTACCTAATAGAAGCTGCCAACTTTCATTTTACCAACATAAAGGCTTTTCTGTTTGCTCCTAAACATAATCTGGTGTTCAAGCCAGCAAACAAAAGGACTCACAAATGATGAGTGAAAGCAGCAGAAAAAAAAAGTACATGAAATCCCTTCGAAAAATTCTTGTAAGGGATCTCGCCTCAGAGGTCAAAAGGTCCAGGTCTTATCCCGAGGACACTGTGGTTTTTATCCCCTCATCCAACACCGATGTAAGGCTAAAGCTGCTACGTGCTCGGCTTGGTCTCCGAGGGATCACCTCACAAGCCGAGACAAAAAAAAAATCAACGCCGGTGACAGATTGCAGACGCAGACACTTTTAAGAAAGCAGCACGTCCGTTCATCCTGGATTGTAGCTACACTTTATCCTTTCATGCTGCTCCCTGGGGGCAAGGTGGGTCACTCCTGACTCATTATTTAAGTAAAAAAATCCATGTGTCAACTGCAATGCAGCAATTGGACAAATGTTTTGTGATTTTATTTTACCTACTCAAATATATATTTATCCTGGAATAATGTATCAATTCATCCTCATAGGTAAAATTAAAACAGTAGTATTGGAAACGTACTGAGCAATTAGCATGAGGTGAATTAGAAGCCAATTAGTGTTGCTCAATGGCTTTTTAACATAATGAGCAGGGAATTGAACCACCTGCTGATTTAACACCCAAACCCAGCGGCAATGAGCATCCAAGCAGTGGCGCGAGCCAAACTTCATAAACACCTATTAAAGTCTCGGCAAGAGTAATCCGACTTTTCCCGGGACAAGACAAGCGCATTGATCCTTGTCCTCCCGTTATTTACTTAACGCGGCGCCGCGGCGGTTAGCAAAGGTGCGGCGGCTGCGCGAGAAGCACTTGAAATGCCAAACATGCTTGGCTTAACAGGAGGCAAATGTCATTTAGAAGGTCGGCGTTCCATGAGGGGGGGGCGGGGGGTAAGGTGTTAAGGTAAACACTTTTAACGCATGGAGTGAAGGTGTCTTTGTAAGATCCACTCAGGCTTAGCCGTCTATTCATGGAGTGTTTGCATTATTACGCCGTTACTTTACTGCTCGTTCCAAACATTGTGATATGGTCGTGCTTCTGTGTCCCCGAGTGAAAAGCATGAATGCATCCTATGGGAACACAAAGCCAAGCTTATACAAAAGCTCAAATCAGGGATTAGAAGCCGAAAGGAGTCATGGTCCACTCCAGCGTATTTAATTTACAGTGGAACCGCCAAGGCTGAATGCTGAACACAATTTCCCATTGGAATTAATCGTCTTTTTGTTGTTGGAATTTTAAACCACAGCAGGATTGTTTACAAAGTAGACTTCAGAAAAAAATAAACTTTAAGTCAAGGCACATGAAATTCTGTCTTTTTAAAATGAATTTGAATGTGATCGTTCAATTCTGAACACAGCCATATAAGAAGAGGGTGTGCACACTTGTGCAACCACGTTATCTCTGTAGCTGTAGATACGAATAATACAAACACTGACTTTAAAATAATATCACGTTATCAGAGAAAACAATTTATTCTTTACAAGATGATATACAAAAAAAAGTGATAAACATCTTGTGACACGATAGATGACAATTGATTGATCGATACAGTACAATTATTTTTAGTTTTGCACACCATCTAAATGTTTTCCCATCTGCTCATTGACATGTTAAATAGTGGCCATCCTTCTAATACAGGCAAGCCTCTGCTTCATGGAAATAAAAACCATACTACAGTTATGATGATATTTATTATTTCGCATGTCTACCTCCCCTGCTACTTTAAAGCTTCTGGCAACAAAAACACTCACACAACCACTCAGCGATTATCATTTGATTTGATCATTTGATTTCTGCCATTTATCCGTTCCCTCCTCAGTGTCCCTCTCATCCCCCCTTCAGTCAAAGCGTCGACTTGATCGATCTCATGGCAATCCCACTTTCCACTTAGTGACCCCGGGGTCACATGAACACTCACTTTGAAGGCACTTGGACATTGATTCGCCATCAGCGCATTAAGAGCCCGACAGTTAATTACAGAACAAAAAGCCAAGGGGTAGCAACTTTACACCCGATTAGGAGGAAGTGCACGTATCACAATAAAAGCTATTTATTGGAGAGGGAGCAACAATTTTGTTATATAAGGAATATAAATAACCGGTAGATTGTTAGGTACGGAATTGTTTTTTTTTAACTGCTTGTAAACAAATATTGCATTACAGTAGGTTAGTGATTTGCATTTTGACGATTATATTCGTACGGCGACCATAGCACTCACATTCGCCCATATCGTTTTGTCCACAGGGAGACTGAATCAGGGTTGTGTTGGCCTCGGGGAACGCCCTTCCTTTCATTGTATGCATCCTTAATCAAACAAGTCCTGTTTACTTTATGAGAAGCCTACTCCAGATAACATTGTCATTTGAAGTCACTTCAGAGGAGGAGGCCAGTCCCCGAAGGCGGCAAGGTAGGGGGATCTATGCGTCAGGTCGATTGTTATTGTCTGAGGCTCGGCCCCGAGGTCTCCTCCTGGTTTCTTCTCGTCTAATGGAAAAGCATTGTCTGGCACCCGGGACATAACGCGGCGCAACGGAATACGGTCAGGCTTTTGTGGACTTATGCATCGGCCGGAATGTTCTACCTCCCCCCCCCAAATTCCCGCTGAAAGCTATTTTGGATTTGCAACAGACATCCAAGTCGATTCTCATTAAGAGGTACAAGCGGAATAGATTGCACATGGGGAGGGCTTTTCTAACATCATGATAATGCAAACAGAAGAAAAAAAGACGAAAAAAATAGCTGCCCTTTTTTTAACACTCGAGAATAAACCTGTAGAGAGTCACAAGAACAGTAAGGCACTTAATTATTGGTGTGAACTGATGGCGTGGAGGATGATTAGCACACGGCAAGTGTGTGATGTCACTTACCTTTGCATATTTAAAGCATCTTTTATTTAGTTTTCACAACTACGTCTTAATGAAAGCAAGTTCACAATCAGTTCAGAGCACTCCGCGAACATAAATACAGCGGCCATGGAAATCTGAAGGAAATGTTCCCAGACAGAACATCTCTAGAGAGTGAGGAAATCCATTTGGCTCACGGGTTTACTCTCTCCGTGATGACGTTTTTTTTTTTTTTTTTTAACCACCTCCTCCCGCCTTTTATTGCATCTCAAGTTTTCCTCCAGGATTCACCTGTGAACATGTGAGTCCAACACACTTGCCAACTGGGAGATATCTTTGTGAGCCTTTTGGGGTTTTCGATTCTTTGAGCCGTTCGTCACATCTGGGGGAAAAAAAAAAAAGTTAAAATGTAAGTTTGCAGTTTCTATTGACAACTTTATGCCATTAGTAGAAACCTAATTGATTAATGTACATCATATATATAATAAAATTATATATAATAAATCATTCATTTTCCAGTTGGCTTAAAAAATTGCGCTTTTACGTACCTTTTTTTTTTTTTACCAATGAGGTCATGGGTGGCCCAGTAGGTCAACCTAAAGTGGAATACAAGTGACACAATTAGCCCATAAATTAAAACTTAAAACATCAAAAACACAGATACAAGACATATTGTAGTTTATGAATCTATTAAGTGTTTCCTTAAAAAGCTCATTGATTTATCACATTGTTTACAATTGTTGTTAAAGGTGGCTAATTATTCTCAGCGTTACGGCCTAGACACAGACAAGATAAACATTTAAGTTTAGAGAGCGTTTATGTTAGGCGAGAGGTTAATCTGGGTCTGGTTGTATTACCTTGTGGGGCGGAGGTCTTTTTAAACTGCCATCCTCCCTCTGCTGAGGTCAGCTGGGGGTCATTTAGAGTCTCTTTAACGGACGGACAGGGCAAAGGCAGGCTCTTTAAATGCCACATGACCACGTGGAGTAGAGCAGAAAGAGCAATAAAAAAATAAAAAGGACAACAAAAAAAAGGAGAGAGAGAGCGGTCCCCCAGCCGGGGGAGCGAACTGGCCCGAGAAGGTGTCGAGGAGGCCTTCATGCAGGGCTACGAGCCATTTCTGTCAGGGTAAACACTCACAGAGTTAATGCGTGTTTACGAACGGTGCTCGATATTATACGGACAATCAGAGAGGAGAGGCAACATCGCTAAATTCGCAAAATCTCAGCTTTCCCCATGAAGACAAATTACCAAAAAAATCCCATTTCTCTCTTTGTTGTTGTTGTTTTGTCTCCTCTCTGTCTGCCTTTTAGTTTAAATTAAAGTTGGATTTTATCGAGTCAATAACACCAGGGCTTTTGGTTGTTGTTGTTTTTTTTCAAAAATGTTTATTCAGCATCGGCAAGAGGGAAATATTAAAGGGCTTATATAAGCTCAAAATAAAAAATAAATAAAACGAGTCTAACTTAGGAGGGGGGGGGGACATATTCACAAGCATATGAGTTAGTCAAGTTCATAATTAGGCCTTAGAATTTCTATTCTATCATCATGTCAAAATGACCCATTTAAGCGCAGAAAAAAACAACAACAGTAACCTAAAACTCACAAACGACAAAAGCCTTTGGACTATTTTTCGGATTAGAGTGTTTGATGTTAAATTCCTATTTATTAGACGTATTAAAGAGGTTTATAAACACAATTGTATCATGACAAAAACAGCTGACAACATCCACATTGCACGCCATGCTTTCATAAGCCCTTTAACACCGACCTACGAGTATATCTTACAAAAAAAACAAGAAACAGCAATACAAGATGTATACAGGATGACTTGTGTTTTTCAAAATGCATATTTTACAAGGTTCACATTTCCAATTACTCCTCAAGAAAAAAATATCTACAATACGTCCTAGTACTAACCATTATATCTTCAGATTTCATTGAAGTATATTGAGGGAGATACATTAAGTTGCATCCGGCGGCGATGGCTCACCGCGACTACTACAAAAGTGAAATTAGCTTAATACAATAGTCTCCGTCCCTGTTACATAACTCAGAGAGAAACTCAAAACACATTGATTCATGTCTGTTGATTTTCAGCAGGATGGAAGAGTACATCCTGAATTGTATTACTCAGCGGGAGTAAGGTTTTTGTTATAAGGACAGCGGGAGGCCCACACGGAAAAGAAGAAAATATTTTGAGAATAAAGATGAATTTTGGAGAGAAGAAAAGTCAACTCTTATATTACATAGTGGTCAGAATTTCTGGAAAAAATATAGAAATAAAAGGGGGCCAACAACAGAGCCCTGTGGCACACCCTAGTGAAAAGATATGTCAGAGCGTACGCCATCATGTCCAATTTACGTTCTGTGTGGGAACTATGTTACGGTGAATTGCAGATTTCTTAGGGGACTTATTTTCCGTTATTTACAGAAAAACATATTTATTCGGCGCCAACTAGTGGCATCTTGGTGCCTAGGAACTATGTTGACAAGCTGAGGAGCTTCATTAGTAGTGCTTAGCTACTATTTTGTGGAATCAGGCAATTATAAAACTTTTTAGATTGGGGCTTCAACTACATGACCATGATTTTATTCTCTTAATATTTTTTTACTTTTCAGTGGAGCCCTAATATACCTCCTCTGTGAGGCAGTGGGACTTCCCTGATCTCATTTATTCAGAGTCCTTCTTCTGATTTTTAAATTCCATAGTTTAGGTTTCATTTTTAAAAAATTGTGAGGACATCCATTAAAAAAAAAAAAAAAAAAATCCATTACTTGGGTTGGAACTGCAACGAGGAGTCCGCTCGGGCCGTGACACAGTTCAGTATCTGGAATACGGCTGCTCTCTGTACGCTCCCTTGGTCGTCCTCGCCGACTGCGCCTTCCCACGACTGTTTGCCCACTCCTCTTGACCTGATTAAACAAGATTGCAAAGTTGCCAAATCATT
This sequence comes from Syngnathus floridae, assembly GCF_059516105.1. Classification (NCBI taxonomy): domain Eukaryota; kingdom Metazoa; phylum Chordata; class Actinopteri; order Syngnathiformes; family Syngnathidae; genus Syngnathus; species Syngnathus floridae. The sequence continues at coordinate 3,724,717 of NC_142433.1, forward strand.
CACAAATCTTGCACATTTCCGCAGACTCGCCTCATACCTGGGAGCCCTCATCTCTGATAATTGAACTAGCTGATCAAACGTCTACTTGAAAAGGGCCCGTTTAGAGGCGCCTAGCAAAAAGGTCACAATTACCGTTAGCCCACATCAGCCCCGGGTAGCGTCAGCGTGAAAGTGGTGCTATCGATGGCACCTTTTGTCTGATCTGCAGCCAGTGCTGAGATTTACCTGGAGCTCAAGCTCACAAAGCCTTGTGTACCCCCCCCCCCCCCCCCCCCTTCCACGTACAAGCTGCTGGCAGCACACAGCCAATACCCCTTAATTAAACCTGTCACCCTTTCGCTGAGTGTCACTTTGAAGATATACACCGTTTTAACCTTGTGTTTTGAAAAAGCAAGGATAGGCCCCCACTTGGACGCCGTTATCAGCTCCTTTTGAGCTGTCGCCCTTTGGGTGACCCATGCCGAGGTACTACAGTAAAACACTTGGCAGGTTTATTTTATGTGGCGCCATGGAAAATACTAATGAGCTAAACGCGCGTGATTCTTCTGCTTACGGCATAGAAAAGTTGGAAAGTTCTTTGCTAATCGCTCTGACTAAAAATAGATCTGAAATATACATTTAATGCTACAAGAAGCAGCAAAAACCGCAGCGGTACACGAAGGTAAATTCTTAGAAGCAAGTCAGCTTGCACAATGTTATGAGGAAAAAAAAAATCGTAATATATGTCGTATTTTACTGTATCAATGACAATTGTGACGTGAAGGTCCTTTCTCACTAAAACAAATTAGGCACATGAGCAAAATATAGCAGAAAGGACAAGTAAATGAGCTGTCAAGTCAGAAAGTAGCTGGGGGACATACGTGTGACACTGGTGGGAGACAAGGGCAGACGAGATAAGCAGACATCGGGAAAAGAAAAAAAAAACTCACCGTACGATTCATATGATTCGCCGCCTTGTCCGTATTCATAGTAGTCGTCTGAGCTGCAAGCAGACAAAAAAAAAAAAACATCCTCTGAGTCACGCTTCAATGATTATTGCAAAGTGTCATTTCAGTTTTTTTTTTTGGGTTGCTTAAAGTGTGACTTGACAGTTTAGAACAAAAAAAGCACTTCGGTGTTATTTATTTATTTGTGGTGCCGCCATATTTCCACGCAGCTCGACACAAGCCAGTATGGAGATGGACGAGAGGTGGCATAGTTAATGAAAAACCAAAAGACGGGGGCAAATTCGTTCACGTGCACTCGAGACACTGACAGAACAATTGCTTCGGTCGTGGTGGAAGCAATTCATCATAAGACCGCCTCGGAGTCGACACCAGCCGTCACAGCTGGGGCCCTCGTCGCCTGTCTGTCTGCTTGTCTGTCTGACAGCGGCGCCTCAATCCTGCCCGGATTAGAAGACTGAAAGCACCTGAAACCTCAACGTGGAGCAACCGCTGCAGGCGCGGAGGTGACAGATTGGAAGTAACGAATAACGGTTTATTTTAAACCTAGCGTGACTGCGACGGAAGAGCTTCGGCGTCAGCGGTTGTTCCTATTTTCTGTCGCAAATCCTTACAGCCTTAAGAGCCACACTTAGCTTGTGACATCAATGTTTTATTGTGTTTTTTTTTTTTTTCCCAAGACAATGAGGTCAATGGAGGATAGAGCAAGGACTCATCTTAAGAGCATGTGCCAATATGCATCTTGCATTGATGTCAAGTAATTCCAGAGAATCCTTTCAGATGTCACAAGAGCATCCAATCAGAACTTCAATTTTTACAAACACAACATGACCGTCCGTGATTCATCCTGCCTGTCACGCGGATGTAACTAGCGATATGTCACAGGTGTAAATGAGTTGTCGTCGTAAAGAGGTCATCTTTTGATCCGACGTTCATTAGTAGAAGGCCACCGCTGCGGAGTGTCACCGAGCATCTGGAAATTCTGGCATGGGCCATGAGATGCAAAGACAACAGCAGCAAAGGGGGACGTGTTTCCAGGCCTATGTTCCCTCAGGTTTAGGGAAAAAAAAAAAAAAACTCCTCTGTAGTGCATCTGTCATTTCTGTAAATGCCTCATCCTGGGCCCTGATGTCGCAGTTAGGGCGAAACAGATGGGAGTGTTAAAATTGAATGATGTAGTACACGTCCCGGGTGGTGTGTGTTTTCTTAGGCCGCCATTACTCTCGCCGTCCTCGGTGATGAATCTGAAGAGATCTCACACAGGACATTAAAGGAGGCTGCAAAGGTACGCCGTCGAGATGCGAGTTAGCTTCACGCAGGATCAAGTGAAAGTGAGGTATTTATTATATATTATTTATATGTATTTATTTATGTATTTATTTATTTATTTATCTATTTATTTTATATTATGTATTTATGTATTTAATGTTATGTTATTATGTTATGTTATGTTATGTTATGTTATGTTATGTTATGTTATGTTATGGATTTTATATAGAAAAAATAAATAAATTGTAGTTGGAAAATCAAGTCCGCATTGGATAAACTATACTGTAGCTCCAGATGGATGACAATTAAAAGTCTGTCAGCACTTGTGTAGTTTTACAATGCAAATGTTTCTCCTCCAGTCAGGTGGCTGACTCTCGGGTGTTGTGTGCAGTGTACCTTTGCACATTTGTCCACTTCAACACTGGCAAATTGGCCCCAAAAGCAGCTGAGAAGCAATGTTGTGCAAAAAGGCAGCAGAGCGGCGAGGGCGTCGGACAATAAAGCACAATATGGGCGGTGTTTTGTTACCGGCACAAAAATGTTAGTGCAGCATTTTAGTTGTGAAAGGTTTTCTAACTTTGCATCAAGCCGCTCTTTTTTTCCCCACCGGTCACTTCAAGATGAGCAAAAAAAAAAAAACGTCAGGCATTTTTCTCCAGTTTTATGAAAGGACCATATTTCCTGTGGTGACACACTTCTGTGATGCTCCTTTTTTGCAATCATGCCTTTCATTCTCATCTGGCAGCGGCTTGCAAAGGAAAGTGCTGAGTGCAAATGCCCCACACGGACCTTCCTGATTACACCAGCCCGGTGGCGATTATTTCCGACAACAATACGAAAGAAAAAGAAACATCTGAGGCAAAAAGCACCACCGTTTCTCAATTCCAGTGAAGCTCACACATCTCCAAAGCTTCCTTGCGGATATGCTGATTGCTCAATACGGCGGCTGATTACAAAGCTAACTCTCAAACTGACCTCACCTCCCATTAAATCCTTTCAAGAAATCACATATTGTTCTTTTATGGAGAAGCACAGACAATTATTTTTTTTAACATCGGCCACCATAGCAACATTAAAAGTCTAAGATGCTTCTTTGACTAGAGGAGTATTTTTCAAAACCCTTCCCCCTCCACCTTAGATGTGGTCAAATTCCCTTCGCAGCACTTGTCAATCCTCTTGATGAGCTGTCAACTTTAAAACAGCATCAAGGCACACAGCGGCACTGCAGGTGTCTCGCCGTCTGACAGCTAGCACAGCCAATCGGCTAAAATTGTAGAGAAGGAAAAAAAAATAAAATAAAATAAAGCTAAATGGCTCTGTCAAAAGGGGGCTGGCAAGTATTGGAAAGAGCACAGGAGAAAAATAAATGCTATGTTTGGAGGAAGGTGTCCTTTTTTGTCCCGTCTGTCCTCCAATGCAAAGTTTTTCTTTGAGAATCTTGAAAAGTCAAAAGATATAGAAGGCCATTTTTTTAGCACCACATTTCGATTCAATCGATTGATGTCACGGTGGGAAAAAGAAATTACGCAACGTCTTTGAAGAGGCGGTCACGACTAATCTTTTAACGGCAAAAAAAAAAAAAAGTGGTTTGTGCGCCTACATGTTTCCTCTTGTCTTGTGTTAAGATTTACACTTGCTCCCGAGGGATTTGGCTGCCATTTAAAAACAATGTCACAAGACTATCGCACCGGTCGGCCCCTGGGATCCAGATTGTACCAAAGCAAAGGTAAAGGGGGAGGGTGTCGCTCAAGCGTGAAGCACGAAATAACACTTAGATCGCACTAGGGCATTGAGGAAGATCACTTTTCTGTGACCCCACATGTCCAGCCAAGTGCGAGTCCTTTTTTTTTTTTTTTTTTTTTTTTTACACCCACCCTTGTATTTGCTGAAAAATTTAAAGAGTCCACTCAAGCAGTCTTGACCTTCACGTCGGAGTGCTACTTGAGCAGTTTGCGAGCTCCCCCGAGATAAGCACCAGGAGAGGTCTGTGTGTTTTACAAACTTGTCAGCAACAACAATTCTATGTCAAGCAAGAAGCCCAATGCAACACTCATTAACCAAATTCACACAATCTCATTTAAAAAAAAAAAAAAAAACTCCCGAGCTGGAAGGAGAACGTCGGCTTGGAACCGAAGCACAGAAACTGCAAATTGTGTTGCTTGTTATCTTTTGACAAGTGCCTTGGAGACATAAGCTAGAATTGGCGACGAGGTGAGAGGAACATGCACACAAACACACATCCAGGTCTTCCTGCAGCTGGGACCTGAGATGACTTCGTCTGCCTTTTGTCCGGTCTGCATTGAACGTCATAAGAATCGAGAAGGCAATTGAGTGAAGCACTACACGACTTTCATAACAGGATTATTTGACACTCGTGTTCAAGAGCTCGACTCGGCCAATTACACGCCAGCTTTTTTGTCCTCTCACACCTTTTTAATGGCACACTATACTTCTTTGTAAGATAACAATGCACAATGAGGGGAGTCAAAGTCAACTTGTGAATTTTCCAGCTTCTAAAAGAGTGTCAGAGGCCGAACACTAACAGCTGCCACAATTGTGTGAAGTATTGACTTTCTTGAAAGCATTGCTGTGCTGAAAAAAAATATCTTAATGGGGTAAGCTGCAGTGGCTGCGTAAACAAGCAATTGATAATTTTATACTAATGCATATTTTAGTGCATTTTTGCTAAAAATGTTGGGAAAATAATATAAATAATGTAAATAAATCAATCATAAAAGATTGCATTTAAATGAATATTAAAATAAAAAATGATATTAAAATAAATATTCAAATAAAGAATAATAATTAATATTAGAAAAATAAATATTTCTTAAAATACAATACGACTCATCTTCACCAAAATGCTCCCATGATTTTTCTGGTAGAAAATTGGTCTTCCTCGACTGCAAGCAAGTTACAAACCTCATTTTGTTGGAGGAAAAGGGAGGCGGGAGGGGCGAGCGATAAACCCCAGGTGACATACAGTACATCCCGAAAGAGCCATAAAGGAAAAGCATCGACCACCCTGCTCGCTAAAGAGAAATATGTCTATTTTTTCACCCCCCTTCTAGCTGCTGCCAATACAATCCAATTGTGGATGTTCTAAGTAGGCCAACAGTCATTATTTCGACAAAAATGGCGCCGATAGACATGCATTGTTGCGCATGGTTAAAATACTGCAGGACACAAAACAGAAGCCTTTTGACCTTGCGTAGCTTGGAAAGAGCGATCGCTCCCTGGATACAAAGAAATCAATATTCCGCATTTAGCTGTCCAGGGCTTTTGTTAAATGGACAAACATGTCCTTATGAGTGTTTACAGTGGTTATATAAAAAAGAAAGAATGATTGTTAACAAGGAAATTTAGTGATCACCTTTTAATAATCGGCAACATTTATTCTCTGGGTGATTTTATGATTTTAATCATGAGACATTGTGGAAAAAACTTACTTTTGTCCTTGATTGGTGTAGTTGTTATCGTAGGACTCGTATCCTTGGTCGTCGTACGCTGTTCCGTAGCCGTCGTCGTAATCCTGGAACGGAAGATTCAGACAAGTGGTTAGACATTTTGGAATTTGATGAGATGCGGTGGTCACGTGTCAAAGCCTGAGCTGTGAACATCTGCTTGGACTCTGGCAGCGTACCCCCTCTGCAAGGCACACCCCCCACCACCATCAGAGAAACATCAAAGCTAACCGCCGCTACACTCGTCCTAATTCCGGATAAACGAGACTTATGTTCCACAAAAGGTTTCGACCCCTAGCGACATGTCCCCCCCCCCCACACCCCACCCCCGGCGCAATTTTCAGCTAATTCCATCTGCGTCTGATTTGCATGCATGAAATTAATGTCTGTGAGATTCAGCCCCACAAGAAATGCTCATCACGTCCGCTTTATTAGTAAGGTACTAATGCCTGATTACATGTGCACTTTTTTTTTTTTTGCAAAATGACAGGGCTGGAATTGAGTCTTTTATTGTGAAGTCTTCTGGAAAAAATTGAGGAATTGCATGACCAAGATGTAGAAAGTGTTTGGGGTCAGGTCAGGAACCAAATTTGGGTCTGAAGCTAAAAAACAGATCTTCAACCCCCCTCCCAAAATTGTATTTATTAATTTATGTATTTATTTATTTATTTATTTATTTATTTTAATCTAATTTAAAATAAAGTGTGAATGGCTGGGTACTAGTCCAGGGTGTACCCCAGATTTCACTCAATGTCAGATGATTCAGCTCACCTTGTGATCCTAAAAGGGGAAGCAGAAAATGAAAAAAAGCAGATGGATTTGTTTATAAATCTGCTGTTTCTTGCCAAAATAATGCGCTTAGTCAGCAAAAGCACACCTCACGCCACTTAAAATAAAATTTGCTTGATCCCCGGCCTCCAACCTGACTAAAATACATTAAGAATTGGCGTAACATTGAAATCGTCTCTACATTAACTACACAATGGACATGAACTAATTGCAACCAAAATGGATCAAAAAGCTATTTGCCAAGTGTGCCTGTCACATGATCAATAAAATAGCCGACGGCACTAAACTCAATCGGCAGTAAAAATAAATACAATTTGAGCAGCCAACCTTTTCAAATCCCTGCTCTTAGCTGTGATTAATTCACATTGCAATACAGCAGCATGGCAGAATCCATCACAAATATCCATTCACGTCATCGTTATGGTGACGAAGAGGGGGTTGCGACACGCTGGACTGGTCAACCAATTCCAGAACATGTGCGATGCACAAACAAGTGATAATCTATGACATCGATAAGAAAATTCCATTAGCATTATTGCTCGACAAATTGTCCGCCGCAGCGAGCTCCAAAACACAACCTCGATATTAAATCACAATTGCATCCAGCGTGCGAGTGGCTTATCTCACCCAAAAAATAAAAAATAAAAGCAGCGTTGCCTGAGCCACTTTAAGCGACAGACTGCTGAAATAAACAATGTAAAATGTCAGAAATGTCAGCTTGATATGAAATCTTTTTGGTCAAAAATCACCCCCCCCCCCTACTTCCCCTGTTCCCAAACTCTTATTTTTTATTGTTTTAAAGTTATATCTATTATTTTCCTCTGACTGCAGGCAGAGAGAAAAAAAACAAGTGTTGTTATGAATATTGAATAAGCAGTGACACAAAAAGTAAAATCATGTAGCACAGTCTTAGCTGTCAAAAAAAATCACGCTGGTACATTTGTACAGTCAAAGGGTGCACCAGATAGTCTGCTGTCACATATGAAAAAGTATTAAAAAAAATATTCAGAACAAGAACAGCTGTCCACATTTCAATTTCCATGTGGAAATAGTCACAAAAATAGAATACACAGTAATATTTACATTTCAGTTCTTTTCTCAAGAGGAAATGTGAGGCTTTGATAAAAAATTAATATATGATCGGGATACCATAATTCTACATATGACCATTTGATCATAAATTAATGAGATTTTTTTTTCAATTTTAGCTTGGTCCTGGTATAGTAATAAAAATGTAGATTCAACCAAGTTGGGGAGAAAAATTATGCAGCGTTTTCATAATATATTCAGACTTTCAACAAGACGAGTCTGCATGAGCTTTGTACATCTTTCGAGCTCAACCAATCAAATCCATCCGTCTTCAACTAATTGCAGTGCGAAATGGGATGAAATTCTCCTGAGTACACTTCCGACTATCGTGGCTTCGTTTTACATTCAGCGCTGCCAAAAACACGTTTTAAAAAATGGTCTGAATGTTTATTATGTCCTTAATTACATCCCCATTGAGTAAAGTAAGCACTTTGAGGTGCTTTAAGGTGAAATCTTGGCGAGGACTCAACTCCCTAGTGGATTGTGAAGGTTTTAATCAAAGCATAGACGCGTTATCTCAAACTGCAAACGTTCATTTCAATTTGAATGTTTGCGCAAAAAGATGTCGAGTATGAACATTTCTGGAATGTTGTCTAACCTTCTACTAAAGACCATATTAACCTTCAGCGGTAATATTGTCATTTATTAGAGCTTCGTTCCCTTTTACAAGCGAGAGATAAGGTCGACTGATAAATCATACAGTCGGAGGATTTTTCCCTTCAGTGTCAAACGTGATTTGAAATAAGACGGAGGAAATAACAGAATGAAGACATCTGATATCCTCTTTACTTGAAAAATCTTGGCGAGCACAATAAGGCGACACGCCTGCAACACTGCTGTGCCCCCGAACACTAGACAGGATTAGTGTGACAGTGAATGGGTGAGGGGGGGGGGGTATTATTGGATGGGGCAAAGCCAGCAAACGGGAGGCAGATAGGGCTCCCTAAGTGACTCTTTCATTTGTATGCCAAAGGACGTCTGAGAGGCGTGTTGTTAAAAGATAAGGGGCGGCCTAAAGATGAACAGAGGGCTCGCTTCTGTGTGTTACTACAGCGCTATCGCGGCTACTCCACTGTGCTCCGCAACAACACCGCAGCAGATAAGACGACATCGATATGCTCTCTATGTAAGGGCTTGACTTAATTTCCAGAAGGAAGCTCTTTCTTCAAATGCTGGCCAAGGATGTTCATTTACATGGCTGCAAAAGCGTGCTAGGTGTATTTAAGGTACAGTGTTCTATAAATGTATATTAAATATTTTATCTGTAAATTAAATTAAATTAAATTACCGTATTTTCCGCACTATAAGGCGCACCCGATTATAAGGAGCACCTTCAATGAATGGCCCATTTTAAAACTTTGTCCATATATAAGATATATACATTTGGCCCGCGGGCCGGACTCTGGACAAGCCTGCTGTAGTGGCTCAATATTGGTCCATATATAAGGTGCACCTGATTATAAGGCGCACTGTTGGCTTTTGAGAAAGTTGGAGGTTTTTAGATGCGCCTTATAGTGCGGAAAATACGGTAAATTAAATTAAATTTGATTCAATTACCAGCATAAATGTCAGCTTTACAGATGTAACATCTGAGTGTCAGGGTGTAATGTGTAATGTCCAGCAATCGTAATCGCAATCAGTCTACAATTCAAAGTTCAGCTGCTCTGATTGGCTTGACTTAAGCATTTAATTTCTAGCACCATGAGCAATCAAAGCGCACAATCTTAGAATAACTGGGTGTCGGTTAGTGGGAGCCACTACACAAGCTCCATACATATTACTATGGAAACGGATTTTGTGACAAATATCTCAGCTCGCTCTCTTTTTTTGTCATCTTGGTTAAGTCGCATCTAAATCAAAAGCTTATTCACATCCGCCCTGCCGCCTCGTAGGAAGCTCAGGCCATTAACGCAACAGCCCTGCAGAAATCCACACGCGCTGAAAAGATGAAATGGAATAGCTGCTGTCTCTGCCTCACCTCCAGGCCACGGTACATCCGGGATGGGCCACTAGCCCATCAATCGGACTGCCGTTCGATTGCACACCTACACCGCGAGGCATTTTAGATCAAAATGTAACATTTTGCCCACGCTGACCAGTAGATGACCTTCTTGCTGTAGCGGCGGAATGGAACGAGCAAATGCAGAGAAGTTGACATCATCCGCCCACCTATGCGTACGTCCATCAGTTGCTCCAATAATCCATCTCCATGTGCATATATTCATCCATTCATGTCATGCAAAATGAGTAAGAGGAAAGGGAAGCAAGAAGGTAAATAAATAAATAAAGACCAAAGATCACGGTTGAGCAGGATGCAATTAGCACTGTATGACGCTCAACAAGGCTGAACATGTTCAGCTTGGCCTGAGGGACATGAGGAAAATATTTTTTTAATATTTAGTTTTTTTTAGTGTGTGCATATGGGTGTGAATTGGTGTTGCAACACCAATAGACATGACCGGCAGGTGACCAGCTCTTGGCATGAAACAGCTTCAAGTCTACTTTTCTTTTTCTTTATTTATTTCCCTCAATGTGCCATGATTGCTATGTAAATAACTCAAATTCAAACATGAGGTTTTTTCTTAGAGTGGGCATTTTGGTGCTACAATTAAAACGAGAAAGTAAAGTGACAGATGGAAAGCATTTTATATTCCGAAAGAACGCATCGTACGTCTCTTTAATAAAAAAGAACAGCTGGAGAACGTTTTACAAGTCTGTGAATGAATGCGTGAGCAAAGCGGGAACATCACTTTGTCATGTCACTGATGACTACAAAAAGGGCTTTCTCAGCTCCTGATGGCCCCACGCTTGTCTCACGACGCTGATGTATTCCGATAACACGGAGCAGCTCATTCTGCTTCTAATTTGCCGTGATGTGGTTAGATTTATCATCCGGCAGATGCCGGGATCATTTTTTTTTGTTCCTGTCCCCGTACCAGATACACAGGCGGCGAGATGTAGTATACAACGGTGACAATGATGGGAAACAGCTGGTCTAGGAGTCATTCGCTCGACCTCCACGCATTTGAATAGCAACCCGCTGAATAAACTTGTCACATGTGCTTAGGCACGGACCGCTGCGGTAATAACCCGAGTCGGGCTAGCTCAACTCTTCCATTTCTTAAATCCAGCTTGACATAGTGGCACGAGACTTCTTTTTTGGGCACAATCACATTAAGACATCATTAATTAATACTACCGTATTTTCCGGACTATAGGGCGCACCGGACTATAAGGCGCGCCTTCAATGAATGGCCCATTTAAAACTTCGTCCTTATATGAGGCGCACCATTAATGCATCATGTCAGATTTTTAATCCAAATCAAATCATTCTCCATGTTATCTTTTTTATTT